>NC_057807.1:632956041-633212660 GCF_018294505.1 Triticum aestivum
AGATATCGCCTATTCTTCTCTATACTGCTTGCATTAGAGTAGTGTAGCATGTTACTACTTTCCGTTAATCCTATCCTGATGCATAGCCTGTCATTGTTGCTACAGTTGTTACCCTTACCTGCTATCCTACTGCTTAGTATAGGATGCTAGTGTTCCATCAGTGGCCCTACACTCTTGTCCGTCTGCCATGCTATACTACTGGGCCGTGATCACTTCGGGAGGTGATCACGGGTATATGCTATATACTTCATATACATGACACATGTGCTGACTAAAGTCGGGTCGACTCGTTGAGTACCCGCAAGTGATTCTGATGAGGGGGCTGAAAGGACAGGTGGCTCCATCCCGGTAGAGGTGGGCCTGGGTTCCTGACGGCCCCCGACTGTTACTTTATGGCGGAGCGACAGGGCAGGTTGAGACCACCTAGGAGAGAGGTGGGCCTGGCCCTGGTCGGCGTTCGTGAATACTTAACACGTTTAACGAGTTCTTGGTATTTGATCTGAGTCTGGCCATTTGGTCTATACGCACTAACCAACTACGCGGGAACAGTTATGGGCACTCGACGTCGTGGTATCAGCCGAAGCCTTCGTGACGTCAGCGACTGAGTGGCGTGCGCCGGTTTGGACTGGAACGCCACTAGGCTAGGTCTGCTTCCGGCCGCGTTCGCAACGTGCAGGTGTGCAATGGGCGATGGGCCCAGACCCCTACGCCATAGGATTTAGACCGGCGTGCTGACCTCTCTGTTGTGCCTAGGTGGGGCTGCGACGTGTTGATCTTCCGAGACCGTGCATGACCCAGAAAAGTGTGTCCGGCCAAATGGGATCGAGCGTGTTGGGTTATGTGGTGCACCCCTGCAGGGAAGTTTATCTATTCGAATAGCCGTGTCCCTCGGTAAAAGGACGACCCGGAGTTGTACCTTGACCTTATGACAACTAGAACTGGATACTTAATAAAACACACCCTTCCAAGTGCTAAATACAACCCGGTGATCGCTCTCTAACAGGGCAACTAGGAGGGGATCGCCGGGTAGGATTATGCTATGTGATGCTACTTAGAGGACTTCAATCTACTCTCTTCTACATGCTGCAAGATGGAGATGGCCAGAAGCGTAGTCTTCGACAGGATTAGCTATCCCCCTCTTATTCTGGCATTCTGTAGTTCAGTCCACTGATATGGCCCTTTACACATATAACCATGCATATGTAGTGTAGCTCCTTGCTTGCGAGTACTTTGGATGAGTACTCACGGTTGCTTCTCTCCCTCTTTTCCCCTTTTCCTTTCTACCTGGATGTCGCAACCAGATGCTGGAGTCCAGGAGCCAGACGCCACCGTTGACGACGACTCCTACGACACTAGAGGTGCCAACTACTACGTGCAGCCCGCTGACAACGACAAGGAGTAGTTAGGAGGATCCCAGGCAGGAGGTGTTGGGGAACGTAGTAATTTCAAAAAATTTCCTACGCACACGCAAGATCATGGTGATACATAGCAACGAGAGGGGAGAGTGTTGTCCACGTACCCTCGTAGACCGACAGCGGAAGCGTTATCACAACGCGGTTGATGTAGTCGTACGTCTTCACGATCCGACCGATCAAGTACCGAACGTACGGCACCTCCAAGTTCTACACACGTTCAGCTCGATGACGTCCCTCGAACTCCGATCCAGCCGAGTATTGAGGGAGAGTTTCGTCAGCACGACGGCGTGCTGACGATGATGATGTTCCACTGACGCAGGGATTCGCCTAAGCTCCGCAACGGTATTATCAAGGTGTAATATGGTGGAGGGGGCACCGCACACGGCTAAAATATCATATATCAAGTGTGTCTATGGGGTGCCCCCCTGCCCCCGTATATAAAGGAGCAAGGGGAAGAGGGCCGGCCAAGGGGAGGTGGTGCGCCCAAGGGGGGAGTCCTACTCCCATCGGGAGTAGGACTCCTCCTTTCCTTGTGGGAATAGGAGAAGGGAAGGGGGAAGGAGAAAGAAGGAAGGGGGTGCCCCCTCCCTTGTCCAATTCGGACTAGCCCATGGGGAGGGGTGCGGCCACCCTTTGGGGTCTTTCTCTCCTTTCCCGTATGGCCCATTAAGGCCCAATACGAATTCCCGTAACTCTCCGGTACTCCGAAAAATACCCGAATCACTCGGAACCTTTCTGAAGTCCGAATATAGTCGTCCAATATATCGATCTTTACGTCTCGACCATTTCGAGACTCCTCGTCATGTCCCCTATCTCATCCGGGATTCTGAACTCCTTCGGTACATCAACATACATAAACTCATAATAAAACTGTCATCGTAACGTAAAGCGTGCGGACCCTACGGGTTCGAGAACTATGTAGACATGACCGAGACACTTCTCCGGTCAATAACCAATAGCGGAACCTGGATGCTCATATTGGCTCCCACCTATTCTACGAAGATCTTTATCGGTCAGACCGCATAACAACATACGTTGTTCCCTTTGTCATCGGTATGTTACTTGCCCGAGATTCGATCGTCGGTATCTCGATACCTAGTTCAATCTCGTTACTGGCAAGTCTCTTTACTCGTTCTGTAATACATCATCCCGCAACTAACTCATTAGTCACAATGCTTGCAAGCCTTATAGTGATGTGCATTACCGAGTGGGCCCAGAGATACCTCTCCGACAATCGGAGTGACAAATCCTAATCTCGTAATACGCCAACCCAACAAGTACCTTAGGAGACACCTGTAGAGCATCTTTATAATCACCCATTTACGTTGTGACGTTTGGTAGCACACAAAGTGTTCCTCCGGTAAACGAGAGTTGCATAATCTCATAGTCATAGGAACATGTATAAGTCATGAAGAAAGCAATAGCAACATACTAAACGATCGGGTGCTAAGCTAACGGAATGGGTCAAGTCAATCATGTCATTCTCCTAACGAGGTGATCCCGTTAGTCAAATGACAACTCATGTCTATGGCTAGGAAACATAACCATCTTTGATTAACGAGCTAGTCAAGTAGAGGCATACTAGTGACACTCTGTTTGTCTATGTATTCGCACATGTATTATGTTTCCGGTTAATACAATTCTAGCATGAATAATAAACATTTATCATGATATAAGGAAATATATAATACTTTATTATTTCCTCTAGGGCATATTTCCTTCAGTTTCCCACTTGCACTAGAGTCAATAATCTAGTTCACATCACCATGTGATTTAACATCAATAATTCACATCACCATGTGATTAACACCCATAGTTCACATCTCTATGTGACCAACACTCAAAGGGTTTACTAGAGTCAATAATCTAGTTCACATCGCTATGTGATTAACACCCAAAGAGTACTAAGGTGTGATCATGTTTTGATTGTGAGATAATTTTAGTCAACGGGTCTGTCACATTAAGATCCGTAAGTATTTTGCAAATTTCTATGTCTACAATGCTCTACACGGAGCTACTCTTAGCTAATTGCTCCCACTTTCAATATGTATCTAGACCGAGACTTAGAGTCATCTAGATTAGTTTCAAAACTTGCATCGACGTAACCCTTTACGACGAACCTTTTGTCACTTCCATAATCGAGAAACATATCCTTATTCCACTAAGGATAATTTTGACCGCTGTCCAGTGATCTACTCCTAGATCACTATTGTACTCCCTTGCCAAAATCAGTGTAGGGTATACAATAGATCTAGTACACAGCATGGCATACTTTATAGATCCTATGGCCAAGGCATAGGGAATGACTTTCATTCTCTTTCTATCTTCTGCCGTGGTCGGGCTTTGAGTCTTTACTCAATTTCACACCTTGTAACACAGGCAAGAACTCTTTCTTTGACTGTTCTATTTTGAACTACTTCAAAATCTTGTTAAGGTATGTACTCATTGAAAAACTTATCAAGCGTCTTCATCTATGTCTATAGATCTTGATGCTCAATATGTAAGCAGCTTCACCGAGGTCTATCTTTGAAAAACTCCTTTCAAACACTCCTTTAAGCTTTGCAGAATAATTCTACATTTATTTCTGATTAACAATATGTCATTCACATATACTTATCAGAAATGCTGTAGTGCTCCCACTCACTTTCTTGTAAATACAGGCTTCACCGCAAGTCTGTATAAAACTATATCCTTTGATCAACTTATCAAAGCATATATTCCAACTCCGAGATGCTTGCACCAGTCCATAGATGGATCGCTGGAGCTTGCATATTTTGTTAGCACTTTTAGGATTGAGAAAACCTCCTGGTTGCATCATTTACAACTCTTCTTTAATAAATCCATTAAGGAATGTAGTTTCATTTATCCATTTGCCAGATTTCATAAAATGCGGCAATTGCTAACATGATTCAGACAGACTTTAAGCATAGATATAAGTGAGAAACTCTCTCATCGTAGTCAACACCTTGAACTTGTCGAAAACCTTTTGCGACAATTCTAGCTTTGTAGATAGTAACACTACTATCAGCGTTTGTCTTCCTCTTGAAGATCCATTTAATCTCAATGGCTCGCCGATCATCGGGCAAGTCAACCAAAGTCCATACTTTGTTCTTCATACATGGATCTCATCTCAGATTTCATGGCCTCGAGCCATTTCCCGGAATCTGGGCTCATCATCGCTTCCTCATAGTTCGTAGGTTCGTCATGGTCAAATAACATGACCTCCAGAACAGGATTACCATACCACTCTGGTGTGGATCTCACTCTAGTTTACCTACGAGGTTTGGTAGTAACTTGATCTGAAGTTTACATGATCATCATCATTAACTTCCTCACTAATTGGTGTAGGAGTCGTAGGAAAAGATTTCTGTGATGAACTACTTTCCAATAAGGGAGCAGGTATAGTTACCTCATCAAGTTCTACTTTCCTCCCACTCACTTCTTTCGAGAGAAACTCCTTCTCTAGAAAGGATCCATACTTAGCAACGAATGTCTTGCCTTCGGATCTATGATAGAAGGTGTACCCAACTGTCTCCTTTGGGTATCCTATGAAGACACATTTCTCCGATTTGGGTTTGAGCTTATCAGGATAAAACTTTTTCACATAAGCATCGCAACCCCAAACTTTAAGAAACGACAACTTTGGTTTCTTGCCAAACCACAGTTCATAAGGCGTCGTCTCAACGGATTTTGATGGTGCCCTATTTAACGTGAATGTAGCTGTGTCTAATGCATAACCCCAAAACGATAGTGGTAAATTGGTAAGAGACATCATAGATTGCACTATATCCAATAAAGTACGGTTATGACATTCGGACACACCATTATGTTGTGGTGTTCCAGGTGGCATAAATTTGTGAAACTATTCCACATTGTTTTAATTGAAGACCAAACTCGTAACTCAAATATTTGTCTTCTCGATCAGATCGTAGAAACTTTATTTTCTTGTTACGATGATTTTCTACTTCACTCTGAAATTATATGAACTTTTCAAATGTTTCAGACTTATGTTTCATTAAGTAGAAATACCCATATCTGCTCAAATCATCTGTGAAGGTGAGAAAATAACGATATCCGCCACGAGCCTCAATATTCATTGGACCACATACATCTGTATGTATGACTTCCAACAAATTTGTTCCTCTCTCCATAGTTCCGGAGAACGGCGTTTTAGTCATCAAGTGATTCATAATCAACTGATGCCAAAATCCCATCAGTATGGAGTTTCTTCATGCGCTTTACACCAATATGACCTAAACAGCAGTGCCACAAATAAGTTGCACTATCATTATTAACTTTGCATCTTTGGCTTCAATATTATGAATATGTGTATCACTACGATCAAGATCCAACGAACCATTTTTGTTGGTGTGTATGACCATAAAAGTTTTTTATTCATGTAAACAAAACAACAATTGTTCTCTAACTTAAATGAATAACCATATTGCAATAAACATGGTCAAATCATATTCATGCTCAACGCAAACACCAAATAACATTTATTTAGTTTCAACACTAATCCCGAAAGTATAGGGAGTGTGTGATGATGATCATATCAATCTTGGAACTACTTCCAACACACATCGTCACCTCGCCTTTTACTAGTCTCTGTTTATTCTGCAACTCCCGTTTTCGAGTTACTACTCTTTAGCAACTGAACCAGTATCAAATACTGAGGGGTTGCTATAAACACTAGTAAGTACACATCAATAACATGTATATCCAATATACCTTTGTTCACTTTGCCATCCTTCTTATCCACCAAATACTTGGGGCAGTTCCGCCTCTAGTGACCAGTCCCTTTGCAGTAGAAGCAATTAGTCTCAGGCTTAGGTACAGACTTAGGCTTCTTCACTTGAGTAGAAACCTGCTTGCCGTTCTTTTTGAAGTTCCCCTTCTTCCCTTTGCCCTTTTCTTGAAACTAGTGGTCTCGTCAACCATCAACACTTGAAGTGGTCTCGTCAACCATCAACACTTGATGTTTTTCTTGATTTCTACCTTCGTCGATTTCAGCATCACGAAGAGCTCGGGAATTATTGTTGTCATCCCTTGCATACTATAGTTCATCACGAAGTTCTACTAACTTGGTGATGGTGACTAGAGAATTATGTCAATCACTATTTTATCTGGAAGACAAACTCCCACTTGATTCAAGCGATTGTAGTACCCAGACATTCTGAGCATATGCTCACTAGTTGAGCGATTCTACTCCATCTTTTAGCTATAGAACTTGTTGGAGACTTCATATCTCTCAACTCGGGTATTTGCTTGAAATATTAACTTCAACTCCTGGAACATCTCATATGGTCCATGACGTTCAAAACGTCTTTGAAGTCCCGATTCTAAGCCGTTAAGCATGGTGCACTAAACTATCAAGTAGTCATCATATTGAGCTAGCCAAACGTTCATAACGTCTGTATCTGCTCCTGCAATAGGTCTGTCACCTAGCGGTGCATCAAGGGCATAATTTTTCTATGCAGCAATGAGGACAATCCTCAGATCACGGATCCAGTCCGCATCTTTGCTACTAACATCTTTCAACATAATTTTTCTCTAGGAACACATCAAAAATAAACACAGGGAACTAACAACGCGAGCTATTGATCTATAACATAATTTGCAAAATACTATCAGGACTAAGTTCATGATAAATTTAAGTTCAATTAATCATATTACTTAAGAACTCCCACTTAGATAGACATCCCTCTAATCATCTAAGTGATTACGTGATCCAAATCAACTAAACCATGTCCGATTAACACGTGAGATGGAGTAGTTTCAATGGTGAACATCACTATGTTGATCATATCTACTATATGATTCACGCTCGACCTTTCGGTCTCTGTGTTCCGAGGCCATATCTGTATATGCTAGGCTCGTCAAGTTTAACCTGAGTATTCCGCGTGTGCAACTGTTTTGCACCCATTGTATTTGAACATAGAGCCTATCACACCCGATTAACACGTGGTGTCTCAGCACGAAGAACTTTCGCAACGGTGCATACTCAGGGAGAACACTTTTATCTTGAAATTTTAGTGAGAGATCATCTTATAATGCTACCGTCAATCAAAGCAAGATAAGATGCATAAAGGATTAACATCACATGCAATCAATATAAGTGATATGATATGGCCATCATCATCTTGTGCTTGTGATCTCCATCTCCGAAGCACCGTGCTTGTGATCTCCATCTCCGAAGCATCGTGCTTGTGATCTCCATCTCCAAAGCACCATCATGATCACCATCGTCACCGGCGCGACACCTTGATCTCCATCGTAGTATCATTGTCGTCTCGCCAACTAATTGCTTTTACGACTATCGCTACCGCTTAGTGATAAAGTAAAACTATTACATGGTGATTGCATCTCATACAATAAAGCGACAACCATATGGCTCCTGCCAGTTGCCGATAACTCGGTTACAAAACATGATCATCTCATACAACAAATTATATCACATCATGTCTTGACCATATCACATCATAACATGCCCTGCAAAAACAAGTTAGACGTCATCTACTTTGTTGTTGCAAGTTTTACGTGGCTGCTACGGGCTCAGCAAGAACCGTTCTTACCTACGCATCAAAACCACAACGATAGTTTGTCAAGTTGGTGCTGTTTTAACCTTCGCAAGGACCGGGCGTAGCCACACTCGGTTCAACTAAAGTGAGAGAGACAGACACCCGCCAGTCACCTTTAAGCAATGAGTGCTCCGAACAGTGAAACCAGTCTCGCGTAAGCGTACGCGTAATGTCGGTCCGGGCCGCTTCATCTCACAATACCGCTGAACCAAAGTATGACATGCTGGTAAGCAGTATGACTTATATCGCCCACAACTCACTTGTGTTCTACTCGTGCATAGCATCAATGCATAAAACCAGGCTCGAATGCCACTGTTGGGGAACGTAGTAATTTCAAAAAAATTCCTACGCACACGCAAGATTATGGTGATACATAGAAACAAGAAGGGATAGTGTTGTCCACGTACCCTCGTAGACCAACAGCGGAAGCGTTATCACGACGCGGTTGATGTAGTCGTACGTCTTCACGATCCGACCGATCAAGTACCGAACGTACGGCACCTCCAATTTCTACACACGTTCAGCTCGATGACGTCCCTCAAACTCCGATCCAGCCGAGTGTTGAGGGAGAGTTTCGTCGGCACGACGGCATGGTGACGATGATGATGTTCCACCGACGCAGGGCTTCGCCTAAGCTCCGCAACGGTATTATCGAGGTGTAATATGGTGGAGGGGGGCACCGCACACGGCTAAAATATCGTATATCAAGTGTGTCTATGGGGTGCCCCCTGCCCCCGTATATAAAGGAGCAAGGGGAAGAGGGCCGGCCAAGGGGAGGTGGTGCACCCAACGGGGGAGTCCTACTCCCACCGGGAGTAGGACTCCTCCTTTCCTTGTGGGAGTAGGAGAAGGGAAGGAGGAAGGAGAAAGAAGGAAGGGGGCGCCCCCCTCCCTAGTCCAATTCGGACTAGCCCATGGGGAGGGGTGCGGCCACCCTTTGGGGTCTTTCTCTCCTTTCCCGTATGGCCCATTAAGGCCCAATACGAATTCCCGTAACTCTCCGCTACTCCGAAAAATACCTGAATCACTCGGAACCTTTCCGAAGTCCGAATATAGCCGTCCAATATATCGATCTTTACGTCTCGACCATTTCGAGACTCCTCTTCATGTCCCCGATCTCATCCGGGACTCCGAACTCCTTCGGTAAATCAACATACATAAACTCATAATAAAACTGTCATCGTAACGTTAAGCGTGCGGACCCTACGGGTTTGAGAACTATTTAGACATGACCGAGACACTTCTCCGGTCAATAACCAATAGCGGAACCTGGATGCTCATATTGGCTCCCACATATTCTACGAAGATCTCTATCGGTCAGACCGCATAACAACATACGTTGTTCCCTTTGTCTCGGTATGTTACTTGCCCGAGATTCGATCGTCGGTATCTCGATACCTAGTTCAATCTCGTTACTGGCAAGTCTCTTTACTCGTTCCGTAATACATCATCCCGCAACTAACTCATTAGTCACAATGCTTGCAAGGCTTATAGTGATGTGCATTACCGAGTGGGCCCAAAGATACCTCTCCGACAATCGGAGTGACAAATCCTAATCTCGAAATACGCCAACCCAACAAGTACCTTTGGAGACACCTGTAGGACACCTTTATAATCACCCATTTACGTTGTGACGTTTGGTAGCACACAAAGTGTTCCTCCGGTAAACGGGAGTTGCATAATCTCATAGTCATAGGAACATGTATAAGTCATGAAGAAAGCAATAGCAACATACTAAACGATCGGGTGCTAAGCTACCGGAATGGGTCAAGTCAATCACGTCATTCTCCTAATGAGGTGATCCCATTAGTCAAATGACAACTCATGTCTATGGCTAGGAAACATAACCATCTTTGATTAACGAGCTAGTCAGGTAGAGGCATACTAGTGACACTCTGTTTGTCTATGTATTCACACATGTATTATGTTTCTGGTTAATACAATTCTAGCATGAATATTAAACATTTATCATGATATAAGGAAATATATAATACTTTATTATTGCCTCTAGGGCATATTTCCTTCAGGAGGCCTACGCCTCGTTCGATCTATATCCCAATTTGTGCTAGCCTTCTTAAGGAAAACTTGTTTAACTTATGTCTGTACCCAGATATTATTGCTTCCGCTGACTCGTCTATGATCGAGCACTTGTATTCGAGCCCTCGAGGCCCCTGGCTTGTATTATGATGCTTGTATGACTTATTTATGTTTTAGAGTTGTGTTGTGATATCTTCCCATGAGTCCCTGATCTTGATCGTACACATTTGCGTGCATGATTAGTGTACGGTCAAATCGGGTGCCTCACAAGTTGGTATTAGAGCTAACTGCCTGTAGGAATCCCCCTTTCCAACTCTTTGGCCGAAGTTGAGTCTAGTCGATGAAAACTATTTTACTAACATGGCTGTGCGGCCCATGGGCCCACGTCGCCATTTGGGTGCTATTAGGATCTTTTACTCCTCGATTTTGCTCTGGGACTCTGATCTCTCTCCTATTCGGGTTTAATGAATTTACTAAAATCTAACTTTAGGTTCTCAAAAATACTTTCTCCTGGAGAGCCCCTTCAGTCTAGATGATCGCCAGCTGCACCAGAAGATTTCGAAGATGCTCTCCGATATTCTCTCGAGACCTTGTGTCCGTTGCTTTTGCAATTCCCTAACACTGAAATATCCTTATGGATAAATGCTTACACCTGTCGTTCTTGCTTTTATTCCCAGCTGATCTTGTTATTACAAGATACCCCGAAATTCTCTCTATTGACCCGAGAATATCTTGTGCCTACTGCCTTGCAGTTCTTTGCCACATGAATACCCCTATGGATAATTCCTCGCACTTCTTGAGTATCCGCCCATCCCTAGTTGTCCGTATGTTTCACAAAGTCTTCAAAATACCATTCGATCTTTCAAAAATCCTCAGCAGCCTATTGCTCTTGAAATTCTTGCTTGCCTGCATTATGGTTAATTCCATAAGTCTCGTGATCTTATTGGCATCCCTTGTAATTATCATTTTGAGTCTGTTGATTCAAAATGCCGCGAATGCTCGCAATCCTCAATCAAATCTTAGAATTCATCCTTCTAGCTCAGACATCATTTTAAAGATGAGCTGGATCTTGACCAATCGAATTGCCATCGATTGTACCCCCCAAAAAAAACCTACTCAACTTATCCACCCTTAATCAGCGCGTTTGCTTCTGATCCCTTGAATTGGAAATCATAGTTCCTTTGCGGTTGGGCTTTGAATTAGGCAGTTGATTCGATGATCCAATGCCTTTGCATTGTTTCTTCCTCTGGTTGTGTGCCGATGCTCACATCAGCTCCATTATGGACCGTCTGATTCTTTGTTGAATTATCATCCGACAGTGTCCTTCGTATAAAAAAACATTGAGAAGTTCTTTCCTTGATACATAATGCCATTGGTGAATCCTATTCTTTAATTTGGCCAACCATGCTCTGCTTTTGAGCTGGTGGTATTTACTCTTGAAGCTTGAGGTAAATGTTTCTAAGATGCCCCGATGGGTTGAACCTATACCTTCCCTAAAAACCGTATGAACCTGAAGGTTTTCACAAGTTGTACCCTTCTGGTGTTTTACCAGATAATTTTCTACCATACAATTTCTTCGAGGACGAGAAGTGAATGAAAGGTTATGCATTGAAGAAGTGGGAGTCGACCTTGAACTTGTATTCATGCCCATGGACACGATGTAGATCCTATCATGGAAGCTTCTTGTAATAATAACTATTTCCTTGATATAATATCATTTGGTATCGGTGAATTGATCCTTTGCAATCATGGTTCCGACCATGTTCTCCTTTAAATACCATTTCTCGTGCAAGTTTAAGCACTTGTCTTCTGCAGAGCAATACCCCGGTCCAACCCCCTATTTTGATCTACCTTCGAGTATTACCCCCTGGTATCTCGAGGATATCATGCTATTGCCCTACCTATTATGAATTTTTGATGAAGTAGTACCTTTCCCCGTCATAATCACTCCACGGGTTCTGGGTTGTCGTCAATCGAGAACGCCGATTAGTGAATCGAATCTGCACTACAATTCAGTACCTCCTAGTACTTGTTGTTGAGGAGTTTAATACTCCATCACGTCATTCCTAGCCTGATCGGCTACATCATCATAGTGCTAATTTTAACTGTGCTACCTGGTCCTTATTCCCGGAGCATAATTTTTGACGATGAGCTAAGCTTACGTCGATCTTCCTCATCATATCATTTCGCCTTGAACAGCAAGCTTGGTTTCGAGTTTGTGTCGTACCCTTGGTCCTAATAACCTTTTGCTTCACCATTCCTTTGACTTGATGTCATTGCCGATCGATTACATCTTGAAATCCCTCGACTAATGTGTCGTGATCATCATCGGCATTCTGAGCTCTTCCAGGATATCAGTTGAGTTCATGATGAGAAATACCATCCTTGCCCTTGATGATTTGTCTTATCATCGACCACCTTATTGACTTCCCTCCAACACAAACTTGTTCGTGTTTTGTGTATACCTTGAGATCCTTGCTACCCAGCATTTGTTCTTCTTTAGCTTGGAGTATTACCATCTTTTATGTCAAGAATGTCGTGAGAATTTCACCATGTCTTGAGAGTTCTTGGTATTGTGATACTTCTCACCCTCGCCATTCTTTCTTGGTCCCCGTATTGATTCTAACCGGGATACCAACACGGAACCGTGCTGCTTGGGTTCTGTACTTCTAGCAACCCTATTGCTTTGAAGTTAATGGTCGATATTTCATTCTTAGACCATTGGTTATCGAATCACCATTCTAACATTGATCATGCTACCTAAGCCCATATTTTGGGTGCACATTTCAACCAATGTTTAATTGTGGATGTTTTCCTCGAGCATACATCATTATATCATTTGATCTGACTAATGTTATCTCCTTGTTCACATAATTGTGGAAATCCATCTTTTGGAAATCTCATTGAATTGTCGCTGAGTTCATCAGCCACCTCCTCATCCTCTCCTTGGTTTAATGCTGAACTCTGGTTTCGGAACTTGCTTCCATCGTTCATTTCCCGAGAATCTTACAATGTCGTCTCGTCAATTTGTTTTGCACCTTTTCTTCTCAGGCATCCTGAGTCTGAGGTATCCTAACACCGATCAAATCTGAATCTCGGTCAGATATGATGGTTGGAGCATATTTTCAAGAGTTATAACATTGGTCTTTATATAACCCGGTAAGGTGATGTCATGCCTAGCACACTTGACCGGAGGACCTATTGTTATAGTATCCTCTTCAGCAATGTTACCCATTCTTCCATAAGGAAATTGTAAGACTTATTATGTTGTTCCTGATGAATCCATTTTGTATCCAAGTCTGACCTTTGCTTGAAGACCATGTCAATGCTATCTCGAAGCATGTCTGTGGTACTCCGATTTTCAACGAGAACACTTATCCCAATGCTAATTGTTTCTTGCTCAATTATCCAAACACCGTTGTATCGGTAATGTCATGAAAATTTCTCTCCCCCTACCTAAAGAGTTTTCTACATTATATCATGTCATGGATATCATGCTCTGCTCGTCCTTGGGAAGGATATACCCTTGAAATATGTGTTTAAACACATTTTCCTTTCCATTGTTCTACTTAAACCTGATAATCATATTTTCCTTTCCATTGTTTGGTTTAGCCTTTCTTGTGATCTGTATGACCTAAGCAGTAATATTCTCCTGCTATTGTAAACACCTCAGTGTACAATTATGTCAGAAAGACCCTGTTACTTTTGATTGATGACATTCCGGTAACCACCGATGGACGAGAACTTTGCCTATTGGTCCTCCTCATTCAACGAGCAGGAAGATGGTTCTCTTCGTCCCTCGTCCTTGGTACCGATGTTTTTGCCAACATAACTGACAGGCTATCCGCTGACATGTGTTGCCTACATGGTCATACAAGACGTCACCGCCCTTCCTACTGTTAACCCACATGGTGGGCCCATAACCCACAGTTCCCCAGGATCGAAACCTGGCTCTCATGTACACCCCTGTTGCTAAAGTTATTTCTCGCGTTTGGCTTCGTATGGAAATCGCGAGCCAACTTCCTAGTGATCCATTCCGGTATCAGACGCAATACTTATTCTCATTGCTCTGGACCCCTTTCACCCTTTGCTTTAGGCATCGAACGCTTGCCTGCCCGCTCGAAACTTCCCATGATACCTCCTTACCTTGCTCTCGATATTTTCGTAAGTTTCAATTCGAGAGTTACTTTCGCCACCTTCCTCAATGTTATCGACTAGATAGTCGACCTTGTAGAGTTCTGTTCTCCCTGTATGCCCACCCTTTATTCTTTCGTAAGTACGATGGAGTTCCGGAAGAAAGGACGCCGACTTCATCATGATGACCTGAAGCAGAGAAATGAAGACATCAATGTATTGGACCGGCCTCTTCGAGAAGAGCAAGCCCTGATAAGAAGAACCGCTAGATTCGTTACCAAACATTTCCCCCTTTCACTACCTCTTAAATCTCGGGACGAGATTTCTTGTAGTGGAGGAGAATTGTGACGCCCGGGTAATTAAGCTACAGTAATCCCACGCTAATGGTGCCACGTTACCTCCGTTACTGTTGACAAATCTTGCGTTAGTTCAAAACGATTCGAAGTCAAATTTGAATTCGAGGCAAACAACAAAAGTGTTCAAAATGTTAAACTAAAATGTTCAAAAGGTAGCAAATAAATCATGGGTAATATTGGTGGAGAAATCACACTTTTATAAAGTAGCTAAATGCTCTAAAATAAATAAACTATGGCTTAGACTATTATTTAATTCTTTTAAAATAGTAAATATGTTTTAACTAAAATTAATTGGGTACCAAACTTTTGGTGGCAGTAGTATATTTAGAAAGAACTAATTTAGATACTTATTATATAGTTTACAAAATTAAGGTAAATTGGAAAATAGGATAAAGCAGAAAAGAAATAAAATTAAAAACAAAAACAAAAACAAAAAAAAGAAGAAAAGGAAACCCCCTCCCCCCCCACTGGGCCACGGCCCAGCAGGCCACTGAGGCAGCCCAGCCACGGCCTATATGGCCCCCTCACCCCGAAACCCTAACCCCTCTCCCAGTCGCCCACTCCCCGCTCCACTCCCCCTCTGCCCCCTCCCTGATCCAGATCGGATCGGGTGCGTTCGCCGCCGCCGCCCGGAATCCCCGCTGGAGCCGCCCCGCCACCCATCGTTGTTGGTGCCGCCTCCCCTTCTCTGTCACTCGTCCTCGACCTCCTCCTCAACCACGGTCCCCAAGCTCGACGTCATGTCGCCATCACCATCGCCTGGAGGAACACCTCGCCGGAGCTACCTCGCCGGACGCCATCGCCGGCCTGCATCCTCCTCCCCACCGGCCTCCTTCCTCTCCGCCGTCGTCACCGTCGACCACCCTGACCCCCGCTGCCCCCGTCCCTACGAATCACGGTGAGGCCTCAGGCCTCTTCCTTCTCTATCCCCGTGGTCACCGTGCGCCCGCGCCATCCCGTGCCCGTGCACGCGCTCACGTGGCCGCGCGCGCCCGTGCGTCGCATCCACCGCGCCTTCCTGCGCTAGCGCATGCGCCCTCGTGTTCGCCTCGCCGCCCGCGCCCGTCGCCGCCCTGCTCCCCTGCTACTGTGGCCCCCGCCTTCCCCGCATTCGCTCGGCCGTCCGGCCTCGCCCACGACGGTGCCCCTGGCTGCGCCCCGCACTCCCTGCCCGGCGCCTGTCCGCGCGGCCCCACTCTGGCGCCGCCTCCTGTTGTCGCCGCTTGCCGACCCGCCCCCTTCGCCGGCGGCATCCGCGGCCTAGCTCGCCTCGCCTGCTTGCCGTGGCCGCGCTCCGGCGAGCCGCCCGCGGTGCCCCAACGGCCTCCGCTCGGGTCCGCCCCGTCGGACGCCCATGCTCGCCCGCACACCCGATCCACTGTGGCCCCTGGGGCCTATGACAGATGGGCCCCACGCCCAGAACATTTTTGTTACAAAAAAAGGAATTAAAAAATATAACAATAATAAAAATAATTAATTAATTAAAGAATTAATTAACTTAATGAATCATGATTTGATTAATCTAATCACTAATTAACCTAATTAACTGTCAGTTAATTAATCAGTCAATGACATGCGGGACCCTCATGTCAGTTTGACCCAGTGAATGCCCTGTTGACTGCTGACATCATGATGACATCAGCATGCACTGTTCTGGATAATGTTGATTTAAATAATTAAGTAAATTCTAAAAATGATTAAATCTTTTAAAATTAATATAAAATAAACCGTAGCTCGGATGAAAGTACTTTCTACATGAAAGTTGCTCAGAACGACGAGACGAATCCGGATACGCAGCCCGTTCGTCCACCACATATCCCTAGCATAGCAAACGTGCAACAATCCCCCTCCGGTTCATCTGTCCGAAAACGCGAAACATCGGGAATACTTTCCCGGGTGTTACCCCCCTTCGTCGGTATCACCACCTACCGCGTTAGGGCACACCTAGCACCGCACATTGTCTTGTCATGCACCGTCATGCTTATGTTTGCATTATATTTATTGTTTCTTCCCCCTCTTCTCTCGTTAGACACCGAGACCAACGCCGCTGCTACCCAGTACGACTGCGGTGTTGACAACCCCTCCTTCTCGGCTGAGCTTCCAGGCAAGCCCCCCCCCCCCTTGATCACCAGATATCGCCTATTCTTCTCTATACTGCTTGCATTAGAGTAGGGTAGCATGTTACTGCTTTCCATTAATCCTATCCTGATGCATAGCCTGTCATTGTTGCTACAGTTGTTACCCTTACCTACTATCCTACTGCTTAGTATAGGATGCTAGTGTTCCATCAGTGGCCCTACACTCTTGTCCGTCTGCCAAGCTATACTACTAGGCCGTGATCAGTTCGGGAGGTGATCATGGGTATATGCTATATACTTTATATACATGACACATGTGCTGACTAAAGTCGGGTCGGCTCGTTGAGTACCCGCAAGTGATTCTGATGAGGGGGCTGAAAGGACAGGTGGCTCCATCCCGATAGAGGTGGGCCTGGGTTCCTGACGGCCCCCGACTGTTACTTTATGGCAGAGCGACAGGGTAGGTTGAGACCACCTAGGAGAGAGGTGGGCCTGGCCCTGGTCAGCGTTCGCGGATACTTAACACGTTTAATGAGTTCTTGGTATTTGATCTGAGTCTGGCCATTTGGTCTATACGCACTAACCAACTATGCGGGAACAGTTATGGGCACTCGACGTCGTGGTATCAACCGAAGCCTTCGTGATGTCGGCAACTGAGTGGCGCGCGCCGGATTGGACTGGAACACCACTATGCTAGGTCTGCTTCCGGCCGCGTTCGCAACATGCAGGTGTGCAATGGGCGATGGGCCCAGACCCCTGCGCCATAGGATTTAGACCGGCGTGCTGACCTCTCTGTTGTGCCTAGGTGGGGCTGCGACGTGTGGATCTTCCGAGACCGGGCATGACCCAGAAAAGTGTGTCCGGCCAAATGGGATCGAGCGTGTTGGGTTATGTGGTGCACCCCTGCAGGGAAGTTTATCTATTCGAATAGCCGTGTCCCTCGGTAAAAGGACGACCCGGAGTTGTACCTTGACCTTATGACAACTAGAACTGGATACTTAATAAAACACACCCTTCCAAGTGCCAGATACAACCCAGTGATCGCTCTCTAACAGGGCAACGAGGAGGGGATCGCCGGGTAGGATTATGCTATGCGATGCTACTTAGAGGACTTCAATCTACTCTCTTCTACATGCTGCAAGGTGGAGATGGCCAGAAGCATAGTCTTCGACAGGATTAGCTATCCCCCTCTTATTCTGGCATTCTGCGATTCAGTCCACTGATATGGCCCTTTACACATATAACCATGCATATGTAGTGTAGCTCCTTGCTTGTGAGTACTTTGGATGAGTACTCACGGTTGCTTCTCTCCCTCTTTTCCCCTTTTCCTTTCTACCTGGATGTCGCAACCAGATGCTGGAGTCCAGAAGCCAGACGCCACCGTTGACGATGACTCCTACGACACTGGAGGTGCCTACTACTACGTGCAGCCCGCAGACGACGACTAGGAGTAGTTAGGAGGATCCCAGGCAGGAGGCCTGCGCCTCGTTCGATCTATATCCCAGTTTGTGCTAGCCTTCTTAAGGCAAACTTGTTTAACTTATGTCTGTACCCAAATATTATTGCTTCCGCTGACTCGTCTATGATTATGATGCTTGTATTATGATGCTTGTATGACTTATTTATGTTTTAGAGTTGTGTTGTGATATCTTCTCGTGAGTCCCTGATCTTGATCATACACATTTGCGTCCATGATTAGTGTACGGTCAAATCAGGGGCGTCACAGTTGCGCCGAAACCACAAGAACTGTTGCTGCTGTACCTAGCCGCAACGAATAAAGTGGTTAGCGCCGCACTAGTGGCCCAGAGAGAGATCGACGAAGAGGCAGCGGCGGCGGCAGAGCCAACGGATGGAAAACCGGAACCCTCCCCGACAGGGCTCGATCCCGGCAAAGCTGAGTCCCCGACAGAGGCTGACGCCAGAGCGACAGGGCCCGCGCGACCAGGTGAAGTGGCACAGAAGAAGAAAATGGTGCAGCGCCCCGTCTACTTCGTCAGATCCCTCTTGCAGGGGGCTAGGTCGAGGTACTCGGGTGTGCAAAAGCTGCTCTTCGGCCTCCTTATGGCCTCGAGGAAGCTTCGCCATTACTTCCAAGCGCATGAGATCATCGTGGTCACCCGCCTCCCGTTGCAACGGATACTGCATAACCCAGATGCAACGGGGAGGATCGTGGAATGGGCCCTGGAGCTGTCAAGTTTCGGTTTGAAGTTCGAAAGCACCTCGACGATTCAGAGCAGAGTCTTGGCGGAGTTTGTTGCAGAATGGACCTCGACACCCGACAAAGAGGTACAGGAGACCACTCTCCCCGGCAAGGAAACAAGCCGCAGCTGGATCATGTACTTTGATGGGGCCTTTTTGCTGCAAGGCACCGGTGTTGGCGTACTGCTTGTTGCGCCCACCGGAGAGCACCTCAAGTATGTCATCCAAATGCACTTTCCCCGGGAGATGTCAACTAACAATAGCGCCGAGTACGAGGGTTTGGTTGGCGGTCTCAGGATCGCGGCAGACCTCAGGGTCAGAAAGCTCATCGTTAGGGGCGATTTGCAGCTCGTCGTTAGGCAGATTAACAAAGATTACCAAAGTTCATTGATGGAGGCTTACATGGATGAAGTGAGGAAACTGGAGGAGCCCTTTGACGGTATCCAAGCAGAGCATTCCCCTAGGGCGGAGAACGACATTGCCGATTACCTGTCAAAGCTTGCTGCCCTCAAGCTACCTGTGGAACCAGGTACTTTTGTGCTTCAGTTAACTCAACCATCCGTCAAACCGTTGACTGGGCTGAACAAGCGGAGGAAGCTAGGCCCCGGCAAGTACTTCCCCACCGAGCTCCATGGAGCCGCTGGCGAAGATGTTGTCGTGGATGTTGATCCTGCCACAGGGCGACAAACTCCGGCAGGGCCCTAGGCCATGGCCGTAGAGACAGTCGCTCCCGTGGTAGAAGAGATGCCTATAGTCCTTGCCGTCGAGCCATAGGCTCCGGCATGGGCACAGCACACTGTCCAATTCCTCCAGACAGGAGAGCTTCCTGAGGAGCAGGAAGAGGCGGAAAGAGTAGCCCGCCGGTCTGCTACCAATTCGTTGACAACATCTTGTACAAAAGAAGGCCAAATGGGGTCAAATTGAAGTGCATCTCCCGGGACGAAGGACTAGGGCTGCTGGCAGAGATACATGGAGGTATATGTGGCTCCCACATAGGGTCAAGGGCCCTTGCCGGCAAGGCTTTCCGGCAAGGTTTCTTCTGGCCCACTGCCCTCCAGGATGCGACGGTGCTAGTAACCAAGTGTGAAGCGTGCCTGTTCCATTCAAAGAAGCTTCATCAACCAGCGCAAGCCCTTCAAACCATCCCTCTCTCCTGTCCCTTCTCGGTCTGGGGGCTCGACATATTGGGCCCCTTCCCTCGTGCCATCGGGGGCTTTGAGTACTTGTACGTTGCAATCGACAAGTTCACAAACTTGCCAGAAGTGGAAGCGGTGAGGAAGGTGACAGCGCAGTCAGCCATCAAGTTCTTCAAAGGACTAGTTTGCCGTGTTGGTATACCCAACAGGATTATCACCGACAACGGCACACAGTTCACAAGCCATGCCTTCATGCAGTACATTGAGGATCTCGGCAGCAAGGTCTGTTTTGCTTCCGTGGCACATCCACGGAGCAACGGCCAAGCGGAGAGAGCAAATGATGAAGTTCTGCGAGGCTTAAGAACGAAGACTTTTGACAGGTTGCGCAAGAGTGGAAGGCGCTGGATTGATGAGTTGCCGGCGGTTCTTTTGTCAATCAGGACGACGCCAAATCGAGCCACAGGCCAGACACCATTTGCCCTGGTCTACGGGGCAGAAGCAGTTCTCCCCATGGAACTCATATACGGGTCACCTCGAGTGCTCGCTTATGATGAGCTTGAGCAAGAGCGATTGCGGAAAGATGATGCAACGTTCCTTGAGGAAGATCGTCTCCGGGCGGCTGTGAGAGCAGCACGCTAACAGCAAGCCTTGCGCCGCTATCATAGCCGCAAGGTTCATGCCCGGAGCTTTGAGGAAGGCGACCTTGTTCTTCGGCACGTTCAGTCGGCCAAGAATTCCAACAAGTTGACACCGAAGTGGGAGGGCCCTTATCGGGTAACGCGAGTCACCAGGCCTGGCGCAGTCCGCCTGGAGACCGAAGATGCCATTCCAGTGAGCAACTCTTGGAACATCGAGCATCTTCGCAAGTTTTACCCATAAGGCGCGGCTTGTCGGCCCTCCCAGCAAACCACCCTTTTGTACAAGCCTTGCCGACAAGGCATGTAACCCTTTGTACAAAGCCAGGCGTAGACCCTGAGCAAAAATAAATGAAGCGCTGGTGCCCTAAGTTATAGCATGCATGCTAGGTCGAGTCTCTTCCTCAGTTAGGGTTGATAGTGCTTAGCGGCGGCTAACCCCTAGCTTAGAGGTCGGGTGCGCATCTCTCTGTTTCGTTCCTATTTCTTTTGGTTCGCAGGGCACATGAGCACTTCTGCCGACCTACTTGGAAGGAGGACGGACCGGCGCCCTGGCCCCGGCAAACCAAAGTTGCTGGGGGCTGCAAGTGCAAGGATCCAACCACGGCGAGCCAAAGGTTGCCGAGGGCTGCAGATCCAGATAAGTCTTTTATCCTCTATCATGCATTTCAGTATGGAACTGGGATATATGAAACTTCGTTTTATTTCTAGACTACCGTGCTCCCTTCTTCCTATACCCAAGGTTTATATCGTGGGTTCGGATTTGGTTGTAGCCGCGGCAACCACAAAATAGAACGAGGAGCCTAAGCCCGCTTCATCCCTGCCTCTGCCAAGAGCGCGAGAATGGTCGAGCGAAGTGGAGGGACGGCAAGGCCTGTTGCCGGGCGGAAGACGTTTATTTTAAAAAAAGTAACAAGGATTCGCTCCTTGTCGTGGGTTTTACCCGTGAACGGAAAACCCGGCAAACATCCCTTTTCATTAAAAACATCCCACACAGGTACAGTTCATACGGAATGGAAAACATGAGCGAGGGGGGATTACAAGTCTTAAATTCTACTAATGCCCGCAGGCTTACAAGTTAAAAAAAGATAAGATTCCCGTAATCCCTTTCTTGTCCCTCTCCTCAGGAGGCAGGTCAAGGAGGCGAAAAGGGGCAAAAGGAGCGCCTATGTGAGCTACGGGCGCCAGAAAGCACCAAGAGAACCTCTTGGTGGCCGTCCGAAGGCTGGCCGGTGATGACGGCGCCGGAGGAAGAGCTCGAAGACGAGGCGGCAGGACCGGCAATATGCGACGAAGGCGTCGGTGCCCGTGTACTCTGACTTGACAGCCTTGCCGCCTGCCCTCTTCCTCTTCTGCAACCTCCCAACACCAGCCGCCCAAGGAGACGGCCCGGAGAAGTTCAAGGAGCTGGCCCCTCCCCCGGCAAACTCTGTCGGAGGAGCGGCCAGGTGCAGATGATGCTGCTGCCGCACCCGCCCAGGCGCGACGCGCCCGACACCTAGTCAGACCCGTCATCCTGCCGCCCGCTACCCTCGTCGTCACTGCCGCTGTCCTCCTCGTCGCTCTCGCTCGAGGAAGAGTCTTCGCCATCGGAGGAGCTCTCCACGCAGCACCTTGCGCAAGTCCCGAAGTGCCCAAAGACCTTGATGAGGAAGAGGGCACCCTCCATTAACTTGAAATGGAGAGTGAGCCCCCCCGTTAGACTGCGGATGCGAGCAAAGGTCTTCCACCCTCGGCGAAGGTACATGACGTGAGGGGCGGGGAACTCGACGTCGGCCCACGTACAGCTGTTCCCACAGCCCCTCATACGTAGCCGCAGCACCTGCGGTGGGTTCACTTCCATTTCCTGTGCAAACGGGGTCGGGAGGTGAAGACGACGGCAGGGCGAATGGCGCAGCCTGACGAAGAACTCGCGGGGGTTGTCCCCGACATGGCCCTCCACCGGAGGAGGGGCCGCCGGCGAAGGCGAGGCCGGTGCACCGCCCCATCCTCCTCTCCCCCGAGCACCACGACGACCTCGGCCTCGCCCACGGCCTTGCCCCCTTCCCGTTCCCCTCGCGTTTGGCTCAGCCACCACGGGCTCTTGGGAAGGAGGGATGCACTGTCGAGCGGCGACCCTCGCCGCCACCGTCGAAGGGCCGGGGTTCCCTTTCTCCATGGCAAGTGAGAGGAAGAAGCAGAAGGAGAGGAAGGCAAAGATGGAAGAGTGTGGAATGCCATCCCCCTCCCTCTCCTTATAAAGGGGCAGGGTCGGGGCTCGGCCGCCCCGCTCGGCCAATCCAAGCAACCAAGGGCGCAGGGAATCGGGACCGCCCCGCTGCTCCAACCAGCAACGGCCCGGTTTCCCACCTCCACCGCCTGACGCTTCAGGCGCATGGGGGACGCGTGGCGAACATGCAGAATCGAGGGGACGGGTGAAATGACCCTTCCCCAACACCGTGATCATGGGGGATGGGCGCCTTGAAGACCGCGACCAGGCCCCACTTAGTAAATGGGACGTGCCTTTGCGCTCCTCCCCCTTCGCAAGGAAGGCGCGGGCCGTCTCCTTTCCCATTAACTGCGACGTGATGCATGCGTGTGGGAACCGCCCAACGCATGACCCCCACGTCACGCACGACCCCCACATCGCGCACGGGTCGTGGGGAAGCGCAGTGGACGGAAAAATTTCACCACAGTAAAAACCGCCCCGCCTGCCCGCGCACCATTCTGGGCCTGGCCCAACAACGTGTTGCGCTTATGTGTGGCCCAGGCCCGGGGGCTCCTGTCGGTGTACAAAAGTAGGGGCTCTCCTTTTCTACCCCTTTACTTGTGCACGGGCAGTCGGAGCCACGCGTCGCAGCCACACTTGGCAAGGCAAGGGAGGTGAACCGAGGTGGAACCAAAAGCACAAGACAAAGCGAAGCAACGCCAAGGCCAAGACACAGAGAGCAAAGGGACGGAGCAGATTCCCCCGGCAAGGTCCTTGCCGGGGCGGCCTCTACGGCCCCGGCAAGTCCCTTGCCGGGACAGCCCGCCCCAACACCAATGGAGTGAGCCACCCTTGAGCCCGCGGCTTCCAACACCATCAACTGCGTTTGGCCAGGGCTTGGGAGGCACCTCCATGGTGGCATGCAAATCTTTGTGGAGACAAGGAACAACACTCTTGATCAGAAGAGTAAGATACGACGAGCCTCGGCAAGATCCTTGCCAAGGGAATCCACAAGGCCCCCGGCAGGATCCTTGCCGGGGACGACCGTGATGCCACGACAAGACCCTTGCCGGGACCCCGGCAAGGCCCTTGCCGGGAGCATCCGCGGGGCCGCAGCTAGGCCCGCTCCCACCAAGCTTTCCACCGCCAATCCCATGCAGCTGCCAGCCCACCAGCCAGGCAGGCACCTGCGTGTCAACGAAAGGCTCCTTCACCAACTCATCACGTGCTTACGTGGTGCATGCAGATCTTCTTCAAGGCTCCACCACCGCGCCACCTCAGCTGCTTGCCTGCCTACATGGCGCCGCATGCACTGCTGGCCAAGGCGCGTGTCGAAGCGAGGAGGAGCGACGACGGACGGGACGGGCCTCGCCCCCGTCCCCAATAAAGCGAAGGGACACCTAAGCTGCGCATTAAATGCGATTTGTCCCGTAATGGCTAGGGATAAGCTTAGCCACAGTACCTCGATGCCACCTCCTGGTGCCACTGTGGCGATCCCTTTGCCTATAAAAGGAGACCCAAGGCATCCAGGAGAAGGATTCAGATCCTGGGCAAGTTACGCTCCCTGTAGCTAGTTCGAGCTCCTCAAGAACACAGATATACAACCACCAAAGCAGGACTAGGGTATTACGCATCTCTGCGGCCCGAACCTGGGTAAACGATCCGCGTGTTTGCACTGACTGTTGATCCTGCTCTCCTCACCACTCCAGCACCCCGCAACCGTAGAAGGGATCCTCGTTGGTCCCATAGGTGTCGTTTCATACCGACACTCCTTTTAATAGAGAACTGGAACAAAGCATTAGCACTTAGTGAATTCATGAACTCCTCAAACTACGGTCATCACCGGGAAGTGTCCCGGCTATTGTCACTCCGGGGTTGCCAGATAATAACACGTAGTAGGTGACTATAACTTGCAAGATAGGATCAAGAACACAAATATATTCATGAAAACATAATAGGTTCAGATCTGAAATCATGGCACTCGGGCCCTAGTGACAAGCATTAAGCATAGCAAAGTCATAGCAACATCAATCTTAGAACATAGTGGATACAAGGGATCAAACCATAACAAAACTAACTCGATTACATGGTAAATCTCATCCAACCCATCACCATCCAGCAAGCCTACGGTGGAATTACTCAGGCACAGCAGTTAGCATCATGAAATTGGTGATGGAGGATGGTTGATGATGACGATGGCGACGATTTCCCCTCTCCGGAGCCCAAAACAGACTCCAGATCTGCCGTCCCGAGGAAGAATAGGAGGTGGTGACGGCTCCGTATCGTAAAACGCGATGAATCCTTCTCTCTGATTTTTTTCTCCCCGAGCATGAATACATGGAGTTGGAGTTGAGGTCGGTGGAGCTTCATGGGACCCACAAGCTAGGGGCGCGCCCTAGGGGGGCATGCCTCCCACCCTTGTGGACAGCTGGTGGGTCCCCCTCGGTTGATTCTTTCGCCAATATTTTTTATATATTACAAAATCATTCTCCGTGGATTTTCAGGTCATTCGGAGAACTTTTATTTCTGCACAAAAATAACACCATGGCAATTCTGCTGAAAACAACACTAGTTCGGGTTAGTTCCATTCAAATCATGCAAATTAGAGTCCAAAACAAGGGCAAAAGAGTTTTGAAAAGTAGATACGATGGAGACGTATCAATGACCCATAGGCATTTTCGACGCCGGCACCAGGGGCAGAGCTTTCGCCGGACCCCAACTCCCACCACATCGAAGAAACTCCATGACGGGGACCCCACCATGACGGACCGGGAGCACCAGATCCAGATCAGGGTTAAACTGCCATCGAAGACGAACTCTACGCCATGATCACCCACCAAAATGCACCTCGCCATCCACATGTACAAGGAACACCTCAGAGGGTCTGCAAGTGCACATGGTTTTTGTAACACTTTTGTGATAATCGTCGAACCCACAGGGGCCGAAAAGAAAGGCACCACAGACCCCGCAACTAAGCAATCACTTACATAGTTATGTGCGCACTCAAACTAGAGTTTAGAAATAGTCGCACTCTATAAGTTGCTAGTGAAACAACGTAAAAAGGTGTTTAGCTAAACTACAAACTGTTGAAGTTCCTGGGATCATCTAGGGTAGAGATGTGACGTGATACCTCTCCAATGTATCTATAATTTATGAAGTATTCATGCCATGTTCAAAAAAACAATTTTATATGGTTTTGGTATGATTTGCATGGAACTAACCCGGACTGATGCTTTTTCAGCGGAACTACCGTGGTGTTGTTTTTGTGCAGAAATGAAAGTTCTCCAAATGAGTTGAAACTTTTTGATGATTTTTTTGGAACAAAAGAGACCCCCGAAGCTTCGTGGGAGGGCCAGAAGAGCTACGAGGAGGGCACAACCCACCAAGGCGCGCCTGGTAGGCCAGGCTCGCCCCGGTGGGTTGTGCTCACCTCGAGGCCTATCTTCGCGTGAAACCGACGCCAAAAAATCCTATAAATAGAGAAACCATCAGAAATAAACCTAGATCAGAAGTTCCACCGCCGCAAGGCTCTGTAGCCACAGAAAACCAATCTAGACCCTTTCCGGCACCCTGCCGGCACTACAAAAAAAAGACACATCCGTGACATTTTGGGCCAAACGAATTTTTTTCTGTCATCCTTATGAAACTTCTATGACGATAATTGTGACAAAACCCGGTATCATCATAGATGTGGTGGGCTCCTACTTCTATGACAAAAAAATCATGACAGAAAATGGGCTTTTCGTCCTGGGCGGGCTGGAGACGCAGCTGCAAGACATTCTTTGGTCCGTCCATGACGGAAAAAACCGTGGTAGAAGCGAGGGTGAGGAAAATATCAGGCAGTTCCCGGTTACGGTGGGTGGTCGGGGGCCGAGCGATGCGCGTTTCTCTCGTACATGTACACGCGTGGGTGCGAGGCGTTGGACTCTAACTGAACCCGAGCGAGGCGTTCGTGTCACATCCCTGGTCCTGTTATGCACTAGGCTAGACCTCATGTGAGCATCATGTTTAAATTTTTGAAACCTGAACTAAGGAATTTTGGAAGCCTCAAAAACTTAAATAAAAGAAGGGCAAAAACCCTAAAAATCTCATTCATTGCTCCAAAATGCTCTTCTTAAATGTTTGATAATTTTTGGTAAGGGTTCTGGTCCCAACCAAAATATTGAACATTTTTAAGGAATTATTTTTGGGACTTTGGATTTAATTCATTAGCTATTTGAATTTGAATTATATTCATATAATTAGAATATAATTTCAAATACCCCTGAAATATTTTATAAGCTTTTGGAAGAGTCCATCTAGCAATATAAAATATTCAGAGGAGTTTTTGGCATTGTTTGTATTATTTTAAATTCAAAACAGTGGCAAAATAAATTAAATAAAACAAAACAGAAATAAAAGACAGAGGAGAGAAACCTTACCTGGACTTACCTCTGCAGCCCACCAGGCCCACCTGGCCAGCCCAGCCCATCTCCACCCCCCCCCCCTGTCGTCTTCCTCCCTGCCAGGAGGACAGACACCGCGACGCCGCCGCGCGCGCCACCTCCTGCTTCCCCTGGCCACCTCCTGCTTCCTCCCCGAGCCCTCTAGCGACGCCACGGAGTCGTCCCCGACCGCTATCCCTCCCTCTGCTCGCTCTGGCTCTCTCCCTCTCCCGATTTGGAGCACCACCGAGAGCCACCGGAGGGCGCCGCCGTCGCATCCATAGCCACCGGCCACCCCTCGCCCTTCCGATGAGCTCAGGAGCTCCGTTCCGACCCTATGGAGCTGCACACCGACGCACGCGACCAGAGGAGGCCCCAGTCGACCGGAGCATCGTCGTCTTCATCCCCGGTGCCCGGAGATCGCCGCCGTAAATTCACCGTCGCAGAAGCTTCCCCGAGCTCGCCGACCCCTCCGTCCAGTCCACTGTGAGCCCCTCTTCCTCTTCCCCCTTCCCTCAAGCTCGCGCTCATCCCCTAGCCCCTTCCTCCACCGCGGCCGAGAGTTTCTCGCCGCCGGCCATGGCACAGCCGTGGCCATAGCCGCGCATGCCCACGACGGAGTGCTTCACCGTGCTCATAAAGCCCCCAGGAGCCCAACACACCAACCAGCTCCCCCTCCCGCGCACCGCAACGCCAAACCCGCGGGTGCCCGAACTCCGGCCTCCGCGGAAGTGCTCGTCGCCGTCGACTCAGGCCATCCCAGCTGCTGTCGCTGCTACCACTAGATGCGCAAGAACGCCAGCAAGCCGTAGCCACAAACCGCGCTCAAAATGGAGCCCCGTAGCGTTTTTCCGAAACGCTCCGCCGTCGTTTTGGTCGCCGCCGGCGTAACTCCGGCGAGGGTGACGTGGCAGACTAATTCGGGCTAATGACGCACTTAGTCAACACCTAGTGACACTGACAGCGGCCCCCACCCCTGGTCAAACCCTAGTCAGCGCTGGGTTTGACCGGGATTAGGTCCTGTGTCACTGACGTGTGGCCCCCACACGTCAGGTTTGACCGAGCCAGCCCAGTTGACCCTGCTGACGTCACTGTGACGTGGTGCTGACGCCATAATCATTTCTGGATTTAATTTTATTCAGAAAATTCCAGAAAATTGTATAAACTTCTAAAAATCATAGAAAATTAACCGTAACTCCAAATTAAATAAATTATATATGAAAAATTATCAGAAAAATTCAAGGAATCCATCTGTACCACTTTCATGCATGTTAGAACAACTTATAGCTGCTGTTTAGCACAAATCAATTAAATGGCATTTGAATAATCACATATGGAGTTTAAATTTGAATCTTGTATTCAAACCAACTTCATTTAATCTGTTGCTAGTTGCATTAGCTCAAAACACATTCATTTTGCCATGTCATGATCATGCATCATATTGTGCATTGCATTGATTGTGTTCCCTTCTATGTTGCCGGTATTTGTCCCCTCTCGATAGACGTGATACCGATGATGTGATCGTTGACACTGATGAAGACTCAATGCTATCTTCAGAAGTGCCAGGCAAGCAAAACCCCCTTGTTCATTCCGATACAATCCCACTCTCTCGCTCCTGCTCTTTTTTTACTGCATTAGGACAACAACGATTCATCTGTTACTTGTTGCGGTAATTGAACCCCTTTATCCTTTGCATGACCTGTCATTGCCACAGTAAATAGATGAAACCCACTAGCATGAGTAGGAGTTGTTTGAGCCCAGTTGTGCCTACTCATTCTTGCTTGTTTGTCATGCCTGCTACTGCTTAGAGTTGTGTCAGGTCTGATTCATCGGGAATGGATCAGAGGTGTGTGAACATGTCCTACCATTGAGAGCTAAGTGTGTGAACATGATTTGGTAAAAGGTGTCGGTGAGAGGCCATGTAGGAGTACATGGTGGGTTGTCTCATTGAAGCCGTCCTTAGGAACTGAGTTCTGTGTTTGTGATCCATGACTCAGCTACTACCATACATTGGGCCCTGAAATATGACCCCGCTCGACTTCTTATTCACCCTAGTCCTCTGTCCAGGAGTTGCAAGTAGTTTCTGGTGTTTGTAGCTTACTGGAGGCCGTGGACAGCGCTGACCGTAGGGGTGGGCTGTGATGCGGTAGGTACGTGGCACGGTGTACCGGATGCCCGTTTGGTATCTCGGGAACCCTGTTCACATCGTTTGGGGCTGTGAGCGAAACTCCGGCCGGATCTCCTCATGGATGGAACCCGAATAGGCGATAAACCTGGACTAGAGACTTGAGTGTTTAGGTAGGTCGTGGTCTACACCCACATCGGCTTTCGCTTGAAGTCTGCCGAGCACATGTCGTGTGCAGACGCTAAGTGGTGGAAACATGTATGAAGAAGTACACCCCTGCAGGGTTAACATCATCTATTCGAATAGCCGTGTCCGCGGTAAAGGACTTCTGGGTTGCTTATATCAGTTCATAGACAAGTGAAAGTGGATACTCTAAAATACGCAAGATAAGCGTGAGTGCTATGGATGGCGTTCTCGTAGGGAGACGGGAGCGGATCCATAGTGGTGTATTGATATGGTGAATATGTGGACTCGTGTGCGCCACCTCAAAGAGTCGCTTGCAGTCGTAGTTTAGGATAGCCACCGAGTCAAAGCTGGCTTGCTGCAGTTAAACCCCACCACCCCTTTGTTGATAATGATGCATATGTAGTTAGTTCTGATGTAAGTCTTGTTGGGTACATTTGTACTCACGTTTGCCTATTTTATGTTTTTGCAGAGAGACTTTGGTCTCGCTAGTAGTTCCACGTGGACTTCGACGTTTAGCTTGATACCTCAGCTACGATCTTGTGCCCTCGGCAGGATCTGATAGATAGTCAGGCTTCTCAGCCTTTTTCATTTATAGATGTCTGTACTCAGACATGATAGCTTCCGCTTGTGTTTTGACTTGTATGCTCTGATTGTTGGGTCATGAGACCCATGTTTGTAATATCTCGCTCCTCGGAGCCTAATGAATAATTACTTGAGTCGTAGAGTCATGTTGTGATGCCATGTTGTATTTGCACATATCGAGCATATTGTGTGTATGTTATTGAAATGCTTGGTATGTGTGGGATCTGACCATCTAGATGTTTATCTTTAGTAGCCTCTCTTACCGGGAAATGTCTCCTAGTGTTTCCACTGAGCCATGGTAGCTTGCTACTGCTCCGGAACACTTAGGCTGGCCGGCATGTGTCCTTCTTCGTTCCTGTGTCTGTCCCTTCGGGGAAATGTCACGCGATGAATACTGGAGTCCTGTTAGCCCGCTACAGCCCGGTTCACCGGAGTCCTGCTAGCCCAGTGCTACAGCCTGGGTTCACTCGCTGATGACCGACACATTCGATGCTGGGTCATGGATGCCTGTCCCTGTAAGTTTGTGCCACTTTGGGTTTACGACTAGCCATGTCAGCCCGGGCTCCTTATCATATGGATGCTAGCGACACTGTCATATACGTGTGCCAAAAGGCGCAAACGGTCCCGGGCAAAGGTAAGGCGACACCCGTGGGAATACCGTGCGTGAGGCCGCAAAGTGATATGAGGTGTTACATGCTAGATCAATGTGGCATTGAGTCGGGGTCCTGACAGCTCGCCTATTGAACTCGAGCGATTGCACTGCAGGCTACGCATTACTGAACCCGAGCGATCGATCGATGGCTGTTAACTAAACCCAATCGAGTGATTCCTTCACTATTGCTGCTAACCGAAGCCGATCGAACCTGTTGCCTCTTCATGAATAGTGAGCATTGTTGGGGGGTTGGATGAACAGTTCCCGGTGGGGGGTGGATGAACAGGACCCCGTGGTAGTAGAGGCCGTTGCCGCTGGATGAACAGGACCCCGATTGGTCGACCCGGTTGGGGGTGGATGAACAGGACCCCGTGGAGGGCTGGATGAACAAGACCCCGTGGAGGGCTGGTTGAACAGTAGCCGGTGGAGGGTTGGATGAATAGTAGCCCGTGGAGGGGTGGTTGAACAGGACCCCGTGGAGAAGGCTGGTTGAACAGTAGCTGGTGGAGGAGCGGTGGAGGTTGGATGAACAGGAGCCCGTGGATGAACAGTCGCAGGTGGAGGCTGGAGGAGGTCGACGGTGGATGAACAGTAGCCCGTGGAGGCTAGAAGAGGTCGATGGTGGAGATGAACATTATCCCGTGGAGTCCCGTTTTGCGGTATGCCACACCCCTCCCGATGAACAAGACCCTCGTTTTGACCGTAGCGCTCTAACACAAGTTCGTTTCCTCCATTTTGCGGTACACCACACCCCTCCCGACCAACATGACCCCATTTCGATCGTAGGAGGTCCAAGAGAAGTCTGTTTCCTCTGTTTTGCGGTACACTAGACCCCTCCTGATGAACAGGATCCCCTTTCGATCGTGGCCGGTCAAACACAAGGCCGTTTCCTCCGTTCTGCGGTACGCCAGGCCTCGTTTTGATCGGCTATTCTGTCTAAGCCGGTTGGCTCCCGATGAACATGACATATTCCGTTGCCTCTCGATGAACACGACACATTCCGTTGCCTCCCCATGAACATGACGACGAGGCAGTTTCTCCGTTCCGGCCCAGCCATGTACATGAACCCTGGTCGTACGTATGAGTGAGTAGGCATTCGAGACCCTGCCCGTATGTATGTACGTGGCCTTATTTTTTGGTGTGTGGCTGTATTTACGTGTACACCATTTAGACGGGACAGCCTAAACTGCTACGTGGGGGGCTCTACTATGACATGTGCCGCTACTTACTCAGCCACGTTTCATCGTTGCAGAGCAACCGATCGACTAGTATGTACGTACACGTTCCGACAAGACAGACAACGGTACGTACGCTTTGACCGGGTGGGTCCCAGCTATCAGGGAGGATAAGGACGCACTTCCTTGCGTGCGAAGATATAGCTGCTGGGTCCCAGCTGTCAGGGGGGATATTTTTTTCCTATAATAAGGACGCATTCCTTGCGTGCGAAGATGTAGCTGGTGGGTCCCAGCAGTCAGGGGGAGAAAACATTATTTTCAGGGTAAAAAGGATGCAGTTGCATGTATGTGTCCATGGGCGTGGTGCGTCCCCACTGTTAGCCTCTCACGTATAGTCATCTTTTGATGACTCTCGTTTGATGACCATGTTGACCACACCGTGCCGAGCGCACCAAGGCCTGTGGACGACGGTGAGGCCCCAAACTGGAACAACCTGGAGATGGGGAAGACGCGGCAGTGGAGTCGCAGATGGGGAGGAGTGGGAAACTTGACTGGTTCTGGTGCGCGACAGCACTGCCGCGGTGCCGCCCACGAGAAACAGGAGCAAGAACAGAGGTTGAAGAAGGAGCACGGCTGTTGGATTAACATCCAACAGTCCAGCTGCTAGAATCATTTGTTGATTAAGTTGACAAAGCCCTGCGTACACGTCCGCTTAGTAGGCCCACAAGCCAGCCACCAAATCTGACGGGTCCCAGCTATCAACGGGAGGAATAGTTTTTTCGCATAACAAGGAGGCACTTCCTTCCGTGTGAAGATACATCCGGTGGGTCCTAGCTGTCAGGGGGAGGAAACATTTTTTTCAGCTTAATAAGGAGGAACTTTCCTTGCGTGCGACCATGGACCTCGTGGGTCCCAGACGTCAGGCTCTCCTCGTATAGTCCTCTTCCGATGACTATCTTTTGTTGACCATGCCACGCTGAGCGCAGCAAGGCGGTGGACGACGGCGAGGCCCTGACGGGAACGACCCGGAGATGGGAAGACGCGGCAGTGGAGTCGCAGATTGAGAAGAGTACAAGGGTTATAACTGGTTCTGGTGCGGCGTGGGGCTGCAGTCGGTGGAGAATAACAGGAGGTGTGGAGAGGTGGAGGGATAGCCTGGCCGGCGGTGGGGTAGTGCTTCACAGTGATGCGTGCTAAGCAGAGCTGCTAGCCGCCGGAGGCCGGACCAGGCGGTCCGAGCGACGCTGGAGGAAGAAGACGAGAGATTGAAGGTACATGCCGGCCGTTGGATATAAATCCAATGGTTGTGGATGTCATAACTATTTGTTGACCAAGTTGACAACGCCCTGCGTACGCTTTGACCTATTGGCCCACATGTCGGCCTGCAAAAAAGTGGCATATATTTAACCCATGTTCTAGAATGTACAGTCCATTTGTTGCGCTGGGTGAACAAATAATTTCGCGTCACGGCGGCCCATTTAATATTTTCTAAGAAATCCCAGCCCATTTGCACTTTCTAGAAATACACGAATTAGCTGGGCTCGTTCTATATATAATGTTAGGTTAGAAGGAGCAATTAATATCAAAAAATAAACCGGAACGACACATTTTTTATATATAAAATTAACAAATTAGCGAGTTATTGCTCAAAATAAAAATGGGCGTGTTATTATTACATTGGTCCTTAAAATCTTCGCAAGCTTTTGTGCGCAATCACCAGGATTTTCCTTGCGTGTGAGTCAAAAACAACCAGGATTTTCCTTGCCAACTTCTGTTAAACATTCACTTTTATAAGTTAATAACACGTGGGATGTTTTTATAATGTATATATAAGTCTCTATAAAATATATGATAATAGTAATAATATAAATATATATAATGTGGTTAGAAGGGAAAACATAAACTGGACACAACATTATTATTCTTATATATAGATAAATAGAATAGAGATATGCGTTTTATTAAAAAATACATTGGGTTGCCGATATTTGTAGCGACCCGACCCGAATGGATCAAGTCTTTGTGCATAAGTGTCATCCCTGGATCGGTAATGCTAACACACACAGTACTTGAAGGATTTATAAAGAGTGCAATCACACACTTATTACATCGAATGTCTCAAAAGAGAACTTGTTACAATAATATGGCTTAAGGCCATCTAAATAAGATAAATGCGGAAGCATCGAAGGTAAATGAGTCCATCAACTCCAACGGCATAGCTAAGTGCACGACAACGACCTAGCGCACCTTACTCTTCGTCTGAAAAGTCTGCAACATAATACGTTGCAGCCCGAAGTGGGTTAGCACATGGAATATGCTGGCAAAATAACACTCTAGAGAGATGAACAAGATAACCGCTATATCTACATGCATATATGGCTGGTGGAGGCTCTATGGTTATCATTTTTGCATAAAGCCAATAGGAATATATTTTATTTAACTACAAAGTTTGTTGAAAACATTGAGAATGGAAACCCCATCTCAATCCCAAAATTAATAATCATTAGCCCAACAAATTAATTAAGAGTGATGAGATCAACTTAATAATTCAAGCACCAAATACTCAAGATATCCATAACCGGGGACACGGCTAACCATGATTAGTTTGTACAGTCTGTAGAGGTTTGCGCACTTTTCCCCACAAGACACGATCTCCTCCGTTGGATTTCTCGCACTACATGGTGTTTGAGAAATGGATGACTGAGACACAGTCTTTCAGAAGCATTAACTCGTTACGACGGGTAGACAGTACCACCTACATCCCCTACATCTGCTAGTCTACCACTGTAAGAGGTCACACAACATACTCAACTATGCCAGAGCCCATAATGTCTTGTGGCTGCACACAGAAGTTTCTAGCATGAATAATCTTATGATCCCTTTGAGCCTGGGTGGCGAACCATAGGATGATCACACGGATTCCCCGGGATCTCCTTGGACAACACTGGATTCCCCAGGTACCCAGAGACAATCCACCCAGATGTGTATTAAAGTAGCCACCTTAAATAAACCCTTAGTTCATAATAACCTCTCACATCTGTCATGAATCTCTCAAACAAAACCACATCTACGAGCATAGCATAGCAGTATAAGCATAACGTAGAAGTAACTCCCAGGGTTTGAAATAAAGGGCAATAGGTTCTACCTCATCATCTACTTCTCAATACCCACATGTTAACAATCCTACTCATGCAATGTTTGAGGGGTGAACTAATGCATAAAAACTGGGTAATAAGGGATATGATCAAAGTGTTACTTGCCTTGCTGACGATCTGCAAACCCTAGTGACTCGTAGTAGCACGCTTCGCACTCCGGAAATTCTATCACAAACAAGCAATAGCTTACATAAGCAATCAAGCATATATGCAAGGGTAAAACTCAAATAAAAAGATCCAAACTGAAAGTTCAACTAAGGAGCTTTGATTCGCAAAAAGAATCAATCGAATCGGAGCTACGGAATTGAAACTACGATTAAAAGAAGTTTGAATTCAAATCTGCTTGCAACCAAATTTTAATTTGTCAAAACCTTGTTCAAGTTGATTAACTGGAAAGAGGGGTTCGAGACGAAGATTTTAGCATTGGTTTCACTGGATTTGGATGAACGGTTAAAAAATTGTGAGGGTTTGAAGATCAGGGGCTAATCTGCGATAAAAATAATCGCGGATTGGTCCCTGGCCAAAAATAAAAAGAAAAAGAAAAAAGACTAACGAACGAACGTTCGCTATCAGAGACAAAGGAACGAAAATGTTCGCGAACAGAGACGTTTGAGTGAACATTCGCTAATTAGCGAAACCAAAAAAACAAATCGAACCGATCTAACGAAAAAAACCGAGGCGACGGTTTTGTCCGTTTTTACTGATTAAACGGAAAAGACCGGTCGGCGGCGGTGGCAGATCCGATCGGTGGCGACGCGATGGCGGGCAGCGCGAGGCAGCGAAGCTGGCGGTGGTGGTGCGGGCTGCGGCGGCGGGGCAATGTGAGGAGAGACTGCGGGGCGGCGGCGGTATTTAAAGGCCTCGGGGGGGCTCCTGCTTGCGCGCGGGGGCGCGGAATGGCCGACCGAACTCCGGCTAGAGTCTGGCGCTCGCACCGCTGCGGCGGCGGGAGGCGGTGGCGCGACGGCTGGGCCGGCTGGGCTTCGGCCCAGTCGGTCCGAAACTTTTTTTTAAAATAAATTCCGCCCAGAAAATTCTAATAAAATAAAAAAATTCTAAAAATGCCAAAAACAATTTTCACCGTCTAAATAAAATATTTAGAACAAAGTGAGCATTTTTCTGGCCTAATAATGCAATTTTTAAAAATGCATATTTTTCTAATTCAAATAAATTTCGAATAAAATCCAAATAAAATATTTATTTGATTTTAAAAAATTTCCTCCAATATTCCTCTCTTTTTGAAGAATTCATATTATCTTCTCTCTTTTATTTTGAATATTGGAAATATTTGGAGAGAGAAAATATTAAAACCAAATTGATCCTCTTTTCAAATTTGAGAAAATTCAAATATGAAAATTTATGAAATCTCCAACTCTCTCCGTGGATCCTTGAGTTGCTTAAGATTTCTAGGATCACAAACAAAATGCAAATATCATATGATATGCATATGATGACCTATGTATAACATCCAAATTGAAAATTCGGATGTTACAAACCTACCCCCCTTAAGATGAATCTCGCCCTCGAGATTCGGTTTGGCTAGAAAATAGGTGTGGGAGGTCTTTCCGTAGGTCTTCTTCTCGTTCCCAGGTGGCTTCATCCTCGGTATGGTGGCTCCGCTGAACTTTGCAAAACTTGATAACCTTGTTGCGTGTAACTCGGCTGGCAAACTCGAGAATCTTGACGGGTTTCTCCTCGTAGGTTAGATCACTGTCCAACTGAATTGCTCTCAGGGGCACTGTATCTCTCAGAGGAATATTGGCCATCTCTGCATTGGCACTTCTTCAACTGGGAAACATGAAACACGTCAAGAACTCCTGACAGTCCTTCAGGCAACTCCAACTTGTAGGCCACTTCTCCCGTACGTTCCAAAACTCGGTATGGTCCTACAAATCTCAGGTCTAACTTTCCCTTAACTCCGAATCATTTAACTCCTCGGAGCGGTGACACACGTAGATATGCTCTGTCTTTGATCTCGTAGACTACCTCCTTGCGTTTGGAGTCTGCATAACTCTTCGGCCTGGATTGATCTACCTTCAGTCTATCTCGAATCAACTTAACCTTCTCTTCGGACTCCTTGATTAAATCTGGCCCAAACAACTGACGGTCTCCAACTTCATCCCACATTAATGGTGTCCTGCACCTTCTTCCATACAGGGCTGAAAGGTGCCATCTTCAAACTAGTTTGATAACTGTTGTTGTATGAGAACTCTGCGTAGGGAAAATTATCATCCCAACTATATCCATAATCTAGCGCACAGGCTCGTAGCATGTCCTCCAGAATCTGATTGACTCTCTCAGTATATCCATCAGTCCGCGGATGAAAGATTGTACTGAACTCTAGCCTAGTACCCAAAGTCTGGTGCAGCTGATTCCAAAACTTTGAGGTAAACTGTGTTCCTCTATCTGATACGATGGTCCTCAGAACTCCATGCAGACATACAATCCTGGTCATATACATCTTGGCCAACTTCGCACTTGTATACGTGGTTTTCACTGGGATAAAGTGAGCCACTTTGGTCAAGCGATCGACTACTACCCAGATAGAATCATATCCTGATCGGGTCATGGGTAATCCTGTGATAAAATCCATGCCAAGCTTGTCCCATTTCCATTCGGGTATCGGCATAGGCTACAGTAATCATGCTGGCTTCTAATGTTCTTCCTTCACTCTCTGACATACATCACATACGACTACATACTCGGCAATATCCTTCTTCATACCTGTCCACCAGAAACGCTCCTTCAAATCCAAATACATCTTGGTGTTTCCGGGCTGAATCGAGTATGGTGTGTCATGAGCCTCCTGAAGTATTAACTTCTTGATCTCCGCATTATTGGGCACATAAACACGATCCTCAAACCATAAAGTTTCATGCTCATCCTCATGAAAACCTTTGGCTTTTCCTTTCTCATCTTCTCCTTTATCTCAGCAATCTCCTTATCATCCTTCTGAGCTTCTCGAATCTTTCCCAATAATGTAGACTGAACTTCCATTGCTGCAACAAAACCTCTTGGAACTATATCCAAACGGAGTTCCTTGAGATCGTCAACTAACTCCTGCGGTAATCCTCTTCTTACGAGGGTATTGACATAACTCTTCCGGCTCAAAGCATATGCTATGACATTGTCCTTTCCTGGATGATAATGCAACTTCATATCATAATCCTTTATAAGCTCCAACCATCTCCTCTGCCTGAGATTTAGCTCCTTCTGAGTGAAAATGTATTTCAAACTCTTGTGATCTGTGTACACATCACAACGGTTTCCAATAAGAAAATGTCTCCAGGTCTTGAGCGCATGCACTATGGCTGCTAACTCCAAATCGTGTGTGGCATAATTCAACTCATGCGGTCGAAGCTGATGTGAGGCATAGGAAACAACTCTTCCGTCTTGCATAAGTACACCTCCAAGTCCTTGGCGAGAAGTGTAGCAATACACTTGGAAATCCTTGCGTATATCTGGAAGAATTAGCACTGGGGCTGTAACCAAACGTTTCTTTAACTCCTGAAAACTAGCCTCACATTCTTCGGTCCACTTAAACTTGGTGTCCTTCTTCAACAACTCCGTCATGGGCTTCACAATCTTGGAAAAAAATTCAATGAATCTCTGGTAGTAACCCGTGAGTCCAAGAAAACTGCAGATCTCTCCTACTGAGGTGGGTGACAACCAATCAGTGACTGACTGAACCTTAGTAGGGTCTACTGCATACCCTCTCCTGATATAACATGTCCAAGGAATCCAACTTCCTTCACCCAAAACTCACATTTGCTGAACTTGGCATATAGCTAATGTTCCCTGAGCTTCTCGAGAACTAAACGCAAATGCTCCTTGTGCTCCTCTACATTCTTCGAGTATACCAAAATATCATCAATGAACACCACAATGAACTTATCCAAGAACTCCATGAACACCTTATTCATCATACTCATGAAATAGGCAAGGGCATTAGTCAATCCAAATGACATAACCGTGTACTCATATAGCCCGTACCTTGTGATAAAGGTTGTCTTAGGTATATCCTGCTCTCGGATCTTCAATTGGTGGTATCCTGATGTAGCAACCCGACCTCAGACGGTCAAGTCTCTGTGCTTAAGTGTCATCCCTGGATCGGTATGCTGACACACACAGTACTCGAGGATTTATAACAGAGGTAAATCACATGTATAAAGTAACGTAAATACTATTACCTCAATCCAAATAGCGGAAGTAACAACAAGGTTGTGGATTCCCATCAACACCAACGGCAAAGTTGAGTGTAGAAATCGTAACCCTAACGAATCACTTACTCGTCATAAGAATCCTGCAACATGAGACGTTGCAGCCACAAAGGGTCAGTACACTGAATGTACTGGAAATTCACACCATAGAGCAATGATGAATAAAGGCTATCACTACATGCATATATGGCTGGTGGAGGCTCTATGGTTATAATGTTTTGCGAAAAGCCAATTTTCCCTACAACAAAGGAATACATTTTAATTCACTACCAAGTTGGTTGAAAAATTATTGAGAAGGTTCCTCCAACTCAATCCCAATTAAGATCTAACAACCCAACAAATTAATTAAGTAAAGTGATGAGATCAACATGATAATTCAAGAACCAGGTACTCAAGACGTCCATAACCGGGGACACGGCTAACCATGATTAGTTTGTACACTCTGCAGAGGTTTGCACACTTTTCCCCACAAGACTCGATCTCCTCCATTTGATTCCTCCCACTTCATGGTGTTTGAGAAACGGATGACCGAGAAACAGTCTTTCAGAAGCATTAACTCAAACCCCGGGTAGACAGTACCAACCTACATCCCCTACATCTGCTAGCCTACCACTGGAAGAGGTCATGCAACTTACTCAACTATGCTAGAGCCCATAATAGCTTGTGGCTGCACACGGAAGTTTTTAGCATGAATAATCTTATGATCCCTTTGAGCCTGGGTGGCATTCCATAGGGTGATCACACGAGTCCTCCAGGATCCCCTTGGGCAAGCACTGGGTTCTCCAGGTGCCCGGGAAGACCACTGGGTGCTCCAGGGTGCCCCTACCATTCCACCCAGATGTGTATTAAAGTAGCCACCTTAAGTTAACCATCAAATAATAACTCTCACATCTATCATGGATACACTCAAACCCAATCCACGTCTACGAGCATAGCATAGCAGTATAAGCATAACATAGAAGTAACTCCCAAGGTTTGAATGCAGGACAATAGGTTCCTACCTCATCAACTACTTCCCAATACCCACATGTTATCAATCCTACTCATGCAATGTTTGAAGGTTGAAACTAATGCATAAAAACTGGGTAATGAAGGGATATGATCAAAGTGTGAACTTGCCTTGTACAGTTGATGAAGATGATTCGCACTCATAACTCCTGATAGTTCTACTCATCACACTCCGGTCAATCTATCGTAAGTAAGCAATAGTAACCACACTTAAGCAATCACTCAAAAGATCGGAAATAACGAAGAAGACAATTCGGAAAACATCAAAACCAAGCAAATAACTCTTGCAACATAAAACAATTTCTAACAGTACCCAAATTATGTGAATTTGGCCTTATCAGAAATTTTAGGTCAAGAGCTTCGATTTTCAAAAAGAATCAACTCAAACGGAGTTATAAAACTCAAATTATGATCAAACGAAGTTCAAATTCAAATCTGTCTGAATTCAAATTTTAAAACTTTCAAAAACATGTTTAAGTTGTTTATCTGGATAGAGGATATCATAAGGAAGAAGTGGGTGTTGGTTTCATCAAAAACGGACATACGGATAAAAAGATGTGAACAAAAGAAATTTGAGTATGAAACAGATAGGTGGAATTAAGACGAAAATATTGGCGTTGGTTTCGTCTAATTTGAACGAACGAGTAAAAATTTATGGATATTTGAAAAATTAGGGCCAAGCTGTTTTATGGAAGAAAAAGATCTACATAATAAGCTACAGAAGTATATAAAAGAAATAGAAAAAAGATACCTTTATAAGGTAGAGAAAGGACAACTTCAGAGAGAGGAGACGATTTTCAAAATTTTCGCCGGAGAGGAGAAATATATTTTTTTAGTGAATCTAGTCAAACCAAAATATATTGATTTAACCGGAATCGATAATTTTTAAAGGCTCTATGGGTCCATATTTATAGGTGGAAAAGAGGCTTAGATGTCAAAGGCTAGACAATGTGGGACTAAACTTAGATGAAAAGAGAAATGAGAGAAAACGTGCCTCGTACGTGCCTAAGGCCTTCGGCCGGCGAGCGTACGCTGCAGTTTTTTTTCTTCTTTTTTCTTTTGAGCAATTGAAAAGAGAAAAAAAAACTATGGAGGAAAAAAATGTGAGGGAGGGATATGGCCGGTTGGGCTTGGCCCATATAGGAGAAAAAAATGATGGGCGCCTGCTACTATGATGCGCACATGAGAGGCAGTTAGTGATGGGTCACATGGCTAGTTTTGTTTTTTTAGATAAAAACGGAGAAGATAAACAGGATAAGAAAAATAATATATATTTTTCCATAGTCATATTATATATCAAAATTTTCAAAAAAAGATTTTCTACGACATGATCATTTTTCTAACGTCAAATAAAATTCACAGAATTTTAAATAAATCAAAGAGTGCTACTCGTGCAATAAAACCCAGTAAAAATAATTTTAAAATACCAAAATTATTTCAAATTTATTTATCTCCAATTTTCTGATGTACGGAATTATTTTACCATAATTTCCATATATTTTATTTTTGGAGAAAAATAATTTGAATAAAACCCAAATACCTCCAAATTGAAAATAATTTCAAAGGGACTTTAAATTTGATCCTTTGAAACTCCCAACTCATATTTCATATGTTTTGAAGAAGTCATTTTATCTTCTCTCATGAAAATCATTGAGTTGCATAAAGTTTCTGAATTTGAAATATTTCCAAATGAGATTCAAATCTTTTCAAAACCCTTTTTCATTTAATTAAATGGAAGAAGTCATATCATCTTCTCTCTAGAGTTCTGTATTTGAAAATAATTTGAATTCATGGAGAACATAAATGCAAAATGAAAGTTTGGGAAAGTCCTTTTATTCCCTCTCATTTAACTTCCATAAAGTTTCAAATTCCACTCAATTTCACACAGCACATCACACAAGCAATCAAAAACTATCTATTTAATATAACATTCCAAAATTTAGAATTTTGGGATGTTACAAACCTACCACCCTTAAAATGAATCTCGTCCTCGAGATTCGGAGAGGCTAGCAAGAAATAGGTTAGGTTCGGGGTCTTCTCAAAATCCATCGATCGTCATAGGGGGTCTGGGGTGCTACCACCATTAGAACCATTGTTACGGTTCCATCAAAACTCATATACTCCATCCTTGTTGTTGACAGTGTCAATCTTCTCAGATCTTCAGGATAATTCCTTCTCTGGGCTCTTCCGGTGGTGGCATAACCTTTTCCTCAATTCCTGTGTCCATTTCATCTTGGTAAGGTTATTCCATGACTGGGTCTCCTTGGCTGACAGGTCTGGCGCCAATACTAAACAACTATCGATATCTCATGGTGGTCAATAATTTATGGTTTCTCCTGCAAAAAATGGGTCTGGGTTGAACCTCACCGTATGTCCTACGAGTGGCAACAACTGCCTTGTACAAGGGGAAAATTGTCATACCATTCTAAGGTTTTAAACAAGGTATCGATCGTCGTCTTTCTACTATAGGTAAGTCACTTAGATTTACCATCCCATATAGCAAGACGAATAATAAGAGTAAGTTGGTATGGTGATCAATCCATCCCACACCTAAATCATTACCTTGTATATGGTTTAGCGAATCTCGCATTCTAACACTCGGTCATCCTCACAAGCATTGCAGAATTTTCTCTTGTTGACGAACTAAGTTCGGATAAATCCATGAATTCTGCAAGCCACACAAACATCTATCGTTCCTTCACATCTCTCAGGTTTTGCATAAACCCTATAAAATCGTCTGTTGATAAAGTCGTAACTTCTTCCAGGGTTTTTCCTTCAGCAAGAATGTGCTTGCTTCTTGGCAGGTCCTGGGGCCTGTGGGTTATGGCCCATCTCATCACTTGTAAACCTTAAACTCATCCTCGGGGCCACTGACCATTATTCCAACATCCAGCTTCCTAGCATTCCTAAATGCGTCCAATGGTACTGTCTCTCTTCACTCTATTGGTACCAAACTAAGACGGGATTACTCAGACTCATCTTGGAGTTACAATTGCTCCATATTACCAACATCATACCTCCATTATATCCAATAGTACTTCATCCCTTCATATTCTTGGGATATCCCACATATCGAGATAAAAATCATACTTATTTTGTCCAAGGTCCTCTCTGTGGAATATCATACTCCTTTCCAGAGGTCAAGTGTCCTCACAGGGTACTACCACCCTTGAAATGCACAAACTCATCCATAGACCGTATTTCTCATATCCTCGAAAATGGTCAAAATCTTTCTTCATAGAGTAACAGCTCATACAATCCAATTCAGTACCAACGATGCTAACTTTATTGATTCTCAAATTATTACAATCTCCTGCATTTCCATTACATGCCTCAACTCAACATCTCAATATAGAATAAATGCTCTCACTACTACTACTACATTTCCCATAGACTCAACTATTTATCACAAGTCTCCTTCTCCTTGGAACAATCTCTGGCAAGGTGCCCTGCTTCATTACAATGGTAACATACTACTACTGACAATTTTCGAGGTTTCCTTGTGATCACATAGCCTCCTTGGGTCCTCGGCTTCCTTTTTGGGCAACCATTGAAGTAGTGCCCTGAATCTTTGCACCTGAAACAGGTGATATGACTCGGGTCCTTCTTGGTATCCAATCTACTTCTCTTCCTGGACTTTTCCGTTCCAATCAGGGCTTCTATTTCCTGTGGGTCATACTCTACTTCCTCTATCGGGAATTCTACTAGATCCCCATTCAGACAATCCTGGGAGATGTGTCCTTCTTCTCCTCATGAATAGCACGACTAGTGCAAGGTTTAATTGCTTCTACTTCGGGTGTGTCCTCCACCTCTTCCTTCATCACAGGATTCTTCTAAAATTCCCATGAGGGCTCCTTTCATTGCTTTTTTCCTCTGCTGGATGGTTCTTTGTACCATGGGTTAAATGTGACACTGAGCAGGGTAATGGGTAGTCCCTTCACACAAGAAACAAGTAAATCTGCCTAGTTGGGAATTCTTCAGCTGGGTGACTTCCTTCACAATTAGGGAATTCGCCCTTGTGTTCCTTATGGTTGTGTCCTATTTCTCCACAGAGCTTGCATGCACAAGGCTTCTTCATATCATTCCCATAAGGCTTCAATTTCTGGGACGCAAGCCAAAATTTTAGCGGAGTCAACTTAAATTCTTTCCAAGTGGTTACTCATTGCCATCCATTGATGGTTTGGTACAACCTCCACCAAGTAGCAGCACCTCTTTCAAAGCACTAAAGAGCATGCTGGGCCATATCCTTTCTAGCTATAGTGTTATTCTTCATGTCATCCTCCATGTTCTGAATCCATCGGTCCATCTCCAATTGACTTATCGGTCCAGGAACTATGAGTTCATCTCCATTCATCCTCTATTGGTTCCAAGGGTTTTGGGGCGGGATAAGAGAGATAGAGAGGGATGCACACAATACAAACAAAAGTTTTCAAAAGACAGATTTTATTTTGTGGCTGTCGGAAAACATCAAACAAATGACAGCTCACAAACATCGCATCTAACGTAAGCATATAACAGGGGTTTGGTCTTCTAAAGGTTAATAAATCTTCAAAGTCGCCAAACTCTTCAAGTCTTGTTCATGTCTCCGATGGCTTCTTCCGATCGTGCTTGTCCTTCTTGAGTTCTTTTGCCAGATCATGTCTGTTGACGCGAAGTCTCTCGTGGCGTCCTTTAATATTCTTGAGTTGCGTTCCAACTTCTGGGTTTCAACATCCTTGGCATGAACCATGGTCTTACTCTCCTTCAGTTCCTGACGAATCTCTGGTATCTCGAGGTTTTGCTCCTCTAGCTTGGCTACTTTCAGCTTCTGGGTCCTGAGTTCTTCACGAAATACTTCCTTGTCAAATACGGCTTCCTGAAGATCCACACTAAACTTCTTGATGTAACACTCCAGATACGGGCGATACACCAGCTAAGATTAAAACTTCATCTTGCTGATAGGTGCTCCATCAGCCTTCTTGTCATCCAATCCCTCCAAATAAATGCATGCTTAACTCAGCACGGTGGCAATAGCATAAGCGGGCGATAACACCATGGTTAGCCGTGTTTCTGCTCTTGTCATTTCCATGAGCTATCATTCCATAGTTGATATCTCCTGCCTTAGGGTTTTCTTTATAAAACTTTGAGTTCTAATGCTCCATGTTCCAGTCTTTCTCCGATACCCTTGATCTCGGGTATTGACAGCTTCCATAGTCTCACAAGTTCCATAAGGGTAACTGATGTAGGGCGGATCCCTATGGGGCCGATCTTTCACGTTTGGAGAGTATCCCGACGAGGAACACAAAGAACGCGCGAAAGAATATGAGGGAAATCACGAGGGAAAACAAGAGAAACACTCAACCGACACGAATATGATCACACAAGTGCTAGATCATCGAGGCACAAAGTAACACGAGATCCAAAGTCAACAAGGTACTATACAAAGGTAGCCGTTCTTCTCCATGAGGAGGTCTTGATTGCCTTCTCCGGATGGAGGTCTTGAATCCGGGTGGATCTTCTCCGAAGAGGTGCGGTCCCTCACGAGGAGTAGATCCGGTACGGATGAGCGAAGCTCTATCTCACAAATGAGCTAAATCAACGCTAACCCTAGCTAGGAGGTGGGAGAGGTCTATTTATAGTCATAGTGCAAAAGAGGCGCGAAGTGGAGGGGTACATGGGCTACGGCCCGAAACTGGATGCAGCCAGGGTCCGGTCGTCCGGGAGATGCCGGTCATCCGGAGGCTCGCGAAGGTCCGGACGTCCGTAGCACTTCAGAAATCCATAGTTTAGGTTCTGTCGCCTCGACCTCGGACATCCGTAGGTGTGCGGTCGTCCGGTCGCCCTGGGCTTTCCGTAGATTCAGTTCGGTTGGCGTAGTGTCGGTCGTCCGGAGGGGTCCGTACGGAGCCTGGGAGGTGTCGGACGTCCGGTCTTGGTCGGTCATCCGGCCGCTGTAGCTTTCGTATGCCTGAGTTCCCTTGGCTGGCACGACCTTCAGGGGTCGGACGTCTGGGCTGGGCCGGTCGTCCGGAGCCTGTAGCTTCCGTGGCAACCCTTCTTCTTGTCCTCCGCACTTGGTGTCCTCGCCGTCTTGTCCATTGGATGTAGATGACCCCTGGTTCTCCTCCAAGTACCTGATCACGCACAGAGTTTCCGTATGAGTTGGTAGCCATGTCTCATGAGTAGGAAAAGGGAGTTCGGAGAGGAGCGAGTTCACCTTATCTTTGATAGCCTTTGCTCGAGCTCTTGTCATGGGTCCAAGTGGTGTCGAGGGAGATGTAGGTACGTCCCATGGGTATGAGCGAGGGATGCTCCACATCATCTCCCCCCCTTGGGAAAGATACAACCTCGGATCGAAAGTTTCATCACCATGGTATGGCGAGAGGTCTTTGACGTTGAAGATGTCGCTCACATTGTACTTGTCTCAAGGAAGGTCGATCATGTAGGTGTTGTCGTTGTAGCGTGCTAGCACCTTGAAGGGTCCATCGGCTTGAGGTAGAAGTTTGGACTTGCGTTCGTTGGTGAAGCGGTCCTTTCGAATGTGTAGCCACACGAGATCGCCAATGTTGAAGAGCATGGGTATCTTGTTGACATTGAGCTTGGTTGCTAGTCGTTGTACTTGGCGCTCGATGGTGTGTCGTGTATCCTCATGCATCTTCTTGATGTAGCTTGCGCGTGCACTCATGTCGAGGTTGGTGCGCTCTTGTAGAGGTAGTGGAAGAATGTCCAATGGGGACAATGGGTTGAAGCCGTAGACGACCTTGAAGGGGGACTTGCCGGTAGTCGAATGTCTTGCACTGTTGTAGGCGTACTCGGCGATGGGTAGACACGCCTCCCACTCCTTGATGTTCTTCTTGATCAACACGCGAAGTAGAGTGGAGAGCGTCCGGTTCATCACCTCCGTTTGGCCGTCGGTTTGAGGATGGTATGCGGATGAGAACAAGAGCTTGATTCCGAGCTTTGCGCATAATGTCTTCCAAAAGTAACTCAAGAACTTGACGTCGCGGTCCGAGACAATCATCTTTGACACTCCATGAAGGCGCAAGATTTCCCTACAAAAGAGATTGGCAACATGTGAAGCATCGTCTATCTTGTTGCAACGAATGAAATGTGCCATTTTAGAGAACCGGTCCACAACAACAAACACGGAATCCTTTCCATTTTGAGTTCTAGGCAAACCAAGTACAAAATCCATGCTAATGTCTTCCCAAGGTTAATACGGAATAGGAAGAGGCATGTAAAAACCATGAGATTGAGCTTTTGACTTAGCTTTGTGACATGTAGAGCATCGGTTGGTGAAGCGATTGACGTCGCGAAACATCTTGGGCCAAAAGTAGTTCTTGGAGAGCGTGGCGAATGTCTTGTCGCGGCCGAAGTGTCCCATGAGTCCGCCTTCATGAGCCTCTTGCAAAAGGAGCAAACTAAGAGAAGAATCGGGAATGCAAAGTTTGTTAGCTCTCATAAGATAATCATCCTTGATGTAATATCTTTCCCAAGATGTATGCATCAAACACTTAGCATAAGGAGTAGCAAAAGATGGATCATCAGCATACAAGTCTTTGATGTGCTGAAAACCAATAACATTCAACTCAAGTTTAGTAACAAGTGTGCATATGCGTGAAAGTGCATCCGCAACTACATTTTCCTTACCCTTAATGTACTTGATCACATAGGGGAAAGATTCAATAAATTCACTCCATTTGGCATGACTCTTGTTCAACTTAGTTTGACCTTTTAAGTACTTAAGCGTTTCATGATCTGTATGGATGACAAACTCATGAGGTCTAAGATAATGTTCCCAAACATGTAGCACACGCACTAAGGCATATAATTCTTTGTCATTGATGGGATAGTTAAGTTGAGCACCAGAGAGTTTTTCACTAAAATATGCAATGGCTCGTTTTTCTTGCATCAAAACACCGCCAATTCCGATACCACTTGCATCACAATGAACCTCAAAAGTTTTGTCAAAGTTGGGCAAAGCAAGAATCGGAGCATGAGTAAGCAAAGACTTGAGCTCATCAAAAGCGGTGGATTGCAAAGATCCCCAAATGAAAGGAGCATTCTTCTTACTCAAGGCATCCAAAGGGGCGGCAATAGTGCTAAAATCTTTCACAAAGCGATGATAAAAATCCGCAAGGCCAAGAAAGCTGCGCACTTGTTGCAAATTGGTTGGTTGGGGCCAAGTTTTAATAGCTTCGATTTTAGAGTCATCAACATGGACACCCTTGGAAGAGACAACGAAACCCAAGAAAACCAACTTGTTGACTCCAAATGTGCACTTTTTCATGTTGGCATAAAGACGTTCCTTGCGAAGTGTTTGCAAAACAGCCCTAACATGCTTGAGATGCTCTTTCATGGATTTACTAAACACAAGAATATCATCAATGTAAACGACAACAAAGACTCCAATATAAGGTCGAAGCACAAAATGCATAAGACGCATGAAAGTACCGGGAGCTTCCGATAAACCCATAGGCATGACTAACCACTCATACAAACCAAATTTTGTTTTGAAAGCGGTCTTCCATTCATCACCCTCTTGTATGCGGATTTGATAATAACCACTTTTAAGATCAATTTTTGAGAAAATGGTGGCACCGCTGAGTTCATCAAGCATATCATCTAAGCGAGGAATGGGATGCCTATAACGCACGGTAATAGCATTGATGGGTCTACAATCGGAACACATACGATAACTTCCATCATGCTTAGGAACAAGTATAACGGGAACGGCACAAGGGCTTAAGCTTTCACGTACATGACCGTTGTCAATTAGTTGCTGTACTTGCCATTGGATTTCCTTAGTTTCTTCGGGGTTAACGCGGTATGGAGCTTTGTTTGGTAGAGGTGCTCCGGGGATGAGGTCGATTCTGTGCTCAATGCCTCGTAGAGGAGGTAGACCCGTAGGTAGCTTATCGGGGAAAACATCTTGGAATTCCTGCAAAAGAGATTTAAACACTAGAGGTAGATCGTGAGATGTGTTAGTTTTTGGTTCCCCATCCTTGCACACTAGGACAAAGTGCATAGCACTCGATGGGTTCTCACACACTTCTCTCATCTCACTTTTGGTGGCAAAAAGGACTAGATTTTTCTCTCTAGGCGAAGAGGCGCTCAAGTTTGGCTTGTGGCTCTCACTCACTTTTTGGTGGTTCACTTTCTCACTCTTCTCTCCGCGATGGGTGGCTTGCTTGTCGGCTATCACTTGACTAGGAGACATAGGTCATAGCACATATTCCTTCCCTTTCATCTTGAAGCTATAGTGGTTTGTGCGCCCGTTGTGGATGACACCTCGGTCATATTGCCATGGCCGTCCGAGAAGGAGGTGGCAAACGGTCATCGGAAGGACATCACACTCCAAAGTGTCTTCATAGGCTCCGATTTTGAAAGAGACTTGTACCCTATGGTCGACTTGGATTTTGCCAGTGTCGCTTAGCCATTGAACCTTGTAGGGGTGTGGGTGCTTCCTCTTTACCAATTGGAGCTTGGAGCATAGTTCTTCACTTGCTAAGTTATGGCAACTCCCTCCATCGATGAAGACCTTGACGGACCTTCCATTGATGCCGGCCTTTGTGTGGAAGATATGGCATCTTTGGTCTTCTTCTTGTTGATGTTGAAGAATCAAGACCTTCGAGACAACAAGAGCGGGGCTCGAATCTTCATCACAAAAGACTTGATCATCTTCGTCGTCATTGTTCACTTGTTGGTGCATGGCCACTTGCTCAAGGGCTTCCATTTCTCCTTAACTCATCGAGTCATAGGTGCCGTCGTCATTGAGGATCAGGGTGCGCTTGTTTGTGCATTGGAAGGATTTGTGGCCTCGGCCGCCACAAGTGAAACACTTGAAGGAGCTTGTCTTGACGGTCTCATCGGTTGGAGTAGATGATGAAGCACGCAGCTTGAAGTTTCTTTTAGTAGGTTGAGGATGACTTGAGCTTGTCGAAGGTTTCTTGTGACTTGATTTGTCGTTGTTGCTTGAGGTAGGGGGTGGAGTCGTTGAAGCTTGGAAGTTGGAGGAGTCGTAGGTCTTGGATGTGTACTTGGCGTACTTGAAGTCATCTTGCACTTGACGTTCGGCCTTGGTAGCTTGATGTACGAGCTCAATGAGGTTGGAGTAGGGTTGGAAGTCGGCAATCTTCTTCATGGAATGATTGAGTCCATTCAAGAAACGTGCCATAGTTTGCTCATCATCTTCCGTGACATTGGCTCGAATCATGGCTATCTCCATTTCCTTGTAGTATTCTTCAACACTCTTTGTTCCTTGCTTGAGTAGTTGGAGTTTCTTGAAGAGATCACGGTTGTAGTAGGTGGGAACAAAATGTGCTCGCATGACATCTTTCATTTGAGCCCAAGGGGTGATTGGTGGTTCACCTCTTGCTACTCGGCGCGCAAGGACTTGTTCCCACCATATGAGCACATAGTCTTGGAACTCAAGTGATGCCATAGCGATCTTCTTCTCTTCCTCATATTTGTGCAAACGAAAGATTTTGTCGACCTTCAATGCCCATGAGAGGTACTCTTGGGGATCATTGCTTCCATTGAACTTGGGCATGGTGAATTTTAGCTTGATGTAGCGTTGCTCTTCATTGTGTGTTGATCTATGGTGATGATGACGTCCTTGACGTGGATGGTTGTCCACCTCATGTTGCTCTTCGCATGGAGGCAGTCCATGATCATCTTGCTCTTGTTGAACTTGAGGTTGAGGAGGAGCTTGTCAAACTTGTGGAGGAGCTTGAGGAACTTGACGTTGCACTCGCGGTTGGTAGGTCCGCTCTTGGATCTCTTCTCGAAGTGCTTCCTCTTGATTGCGCCGATCTCGGCTGCGGTTAGTGAAAGCGCGACTTGATTCTTGAAGGGCACATTGTGCCTCAAGAGCTTGTGCTTCACGTTGTTGTTGTTGAAGACGTTGAGCCTTGGCGTCTTGTTGCTCTTGATGTAGACGCGCTCGTTCTTCCTCTTCACGACATTGACGTTGTCGTTCTTGAGCTTGAGCAAAAGCTACTTGGTGTGGTTGAGGACGAAGTACTTGCTCGTCGACTTGCTCCTGTGAATGCTTATCATGTAGAGGATTGTGATATGCATGACGGTCTTGACGCGCGGCATGGCGAAGAGTGTTTGATGTCGGAGTACTTGAGCCGGAGAATGTGTCGTCGGAGTGGTGACTTGAGTGGCTCCGTCTTGAGTATGAAGAAGTTGAAGGATGGCGGTTCACCAACAAGGTGCGGATCTCGTCCATCCTTGCATCATTCTCTTTCTTGTGAGCGTCGAGCTTGTTGTCGAAGTAGTCTCTTGTTCGTTGCTTGGAGAGTCGCAAGTCGGTGGCGAGGTTGTCGATGTGGTTGCTCATTGCTAGTTTCTCTTCATGCAAAGCTCGTTGTGCACCAAAGAGGTGTGTCTTGGTGATGTAGGATGACATGTCATCGTCTTGCTCGATGAGTAGTGGGTTAGTAGAAGTACTTGGCCTATCCATCATTCCAAGCAAAATGTGAGTGGGAGAAGGAAAAGAACATATACCAAATGTACCTTGACCGATGTTGACGATCAATCAAGTTCACTCGAATGCGGACAATGAAATAGCACTATTGGTACCAATTCTTGTCGGTTCTCACACCTACACAAGTAAAAGCTTATGGTGGAGCTTGGTTAGGATGGTGGCACAAAATTTGATGCAATTATAAGTGAGCTTCAATAATGTTTGAAAAGATTCACAAATTTGCAAATGCAACAAGTAGACCAAGCAATGAGAGGTACCCGGAAACACACACGCAAACCAAAAATGAGCCAAAATGTGGAATCCATGAAAATGCTCTTGTTGCACAATACACGAGAGACGCTAGCACGATTGCACAATAGGCAGATACGGAACTTGTGCACAACCTACTAGGCAAAAATGCAACGACCTCTATCCCAAGTATGCTATATGTATGGTGTTTTGGTGATATGATCCAAGATGATCGAGTATGACAATCTTAATGTTGTTTAATGCTATGGTTGTTGCTTATAGGCTCTTTTCTTATATTTCCTCTTTGCTTAAAAGCTTGTTTGGCTCTTTGCTGTTTGAGCTCTTTTCTCATGCAATGCTTCACAACCAAGATAGCAATTGTGTATGCGATGACAACTTTGTGACACAAAAGATGATGCTAAGATATGCACCACTATTGTCGTGGAATTGACACGTCAGATGTCCTAGGTGTAAGGACTTAGTCGTGAGGCCAGCGCATCTATGTAGTAGCTTGAGAGGGGTTGATTGGGATGAGAGACGCAGGGCGGATCAACGCACAAGACAAGGGTTTAGACAGCTTCGGGCCCCGGGAAACATCATCCGGTAACAACCCTACGTGTTGTTTGAGGTTAGGTCTCATTATGCTCATGAGAGAGTCGCCGGGAACCGGCTCTCGGTGTCTAGCCCTAGAGATTGTTTCTTCTTCCCTCTTTGGGGTGCCCTGCCCCTCCTTATATAAGTTAGAGGGGCGGGTTACATGTGGAGTCCTAGTAGGACTAGGACTAGTCTATCTTCTCTTACAAGTTAATTACAAGTCCGGGTCTTGCTTCCTCGTAAAGGAAATATTCGTCATCCCTTTCTTCTTAAGCCGGACCATCATCACATGAGCCGGCCTTCTGGGCCTTGGGCCTAGTCTTCTATCTGACCCGTCGTCGGGGCCATCCGTGAGTCGTCCGGCTCGTGAGTCATCTGACAGTGAGCCGCCAGACCCATGAGTCGCCAGTCTTCCAGCGGGTCACGGTGAAGCGCCAAGTCCGGCCGGGACATACTTCCGGCCGGGTCATACCGTGGGGTATATCCCTGACATTAGCCCCTAGTTTAATTTGGATTTATCCATGTTAAACTAATCTGCAATACAAACACAAGAACAAATTTGACAGGTTGTGTTCCGGGTTAAATATTCTTTGTAAGCCGGCACATGATCATCCTTATTTCCTTGTCATCTTCCTTCTTGATATGTATCCATAATCTCATAGCAACTCTCTTTAGCAGATGTGTTCAAATTTTGCCAATGCAAAAAATCCAGATACTTCCTTTGAAAAATCCGGGTCAACAGGCCAGCTTTAGAGTCCATTTGCTGATATTGGTCTCTTGTTGAGAAATATTGTAAGAGATAATCCACTTGAGTCGGCTTTCAATGCTCTGACTTGACAAAAATATTGGTCTTGAAAAATTGAACTTATATTCAGCCGGCTTAAAGATATAGAACTTGCCGGTTTATGAGTACCAAAATTGCCGGGTTATAAATAGATGATGCCAAGTCATAATTGTCGCCGACGCCGGTTTATGATTTTTGCAGACACCAGGTCAATCTGATTTACTCAAAAACTGAGAATTTGAAGATATTTCTCCCTTATATCCATATTACCTGTAGCCCCCAAGGGCCGGTTTAATCAGCATGAATAAGCCGGGACTTATCATCATGGCTTTAAATAAAATCCAGTTGTGTAGCCCCCATGAGTCGGCTATAGTCATAGTAGTGTAGCCGGGTCATCCTAGAATTGTCTTGAACTTTTGACAGGACCAATTGGTAGCCCCCAAGGGTCGGCTCATTTAGAATGTGATGAGTCGGGTCTTCAATGAGGTGAGCAAAAAATGACTTTGCATTAGCCCCCAAGTGCCATGGTACATGCTGGCAGTGACATGGGACTTGCATATTTGATGTAATCTCAATTTGAATAATGTAGCCCCCAAGTGCCGGGTCGTAAGCCTGCAGCGACTCGGGACTATTCCTATCACTGTAGAATAAGTCATATCCATTGATAAAATAATAGCCATTGCGCTGAAGCGACTTTGAAAACCTCAATCATAATATTAGTTTCTGATAACCATAATAAAAATCCAGCCAGGTTGGCTATTAAAGATTTGACTAACCCGGTTTGAAAACCTTAATCATTCAAATCATAATAAAAATCTAGCCAAGTTTGGCTATTTAAAGATTTCAAATACCTTATCTGTTAACAAGTAAATCCGGAGTTTAGATACCCGGCGGCTCTTGGCCGATGGCGATTTAATACGCCTCCATTGTAAGCCGGAATTTTTATAACCCGGCGGCTTATAGCCTTTGAGAAAATCAAGAATTGATAGCCCTTTTGAGACACCAATTTCAATCTTTGATGATGGGCTTGAACTTAATCATTTATGTAAGTCATAGTCCTGTAAATCCTGCACAGAGTTTAAACAACATATGCCCTGGCGACTTAACATTAAAAACCAGGGCGGGTAACCACCCAAATGTAGTCTTATCCTGCACACAAGTAGATCACAAGAACCCTTGGCGGTTTACCGTAGGGCGGGTCATAATATCTCACATATAACCACTGTGATATTGAATTTGTACTGCCGGTTTACATGACCTATGCAGTAAGGGTGATAACCCAATCCTTAGAAGCCAATGCTTCCACATAGATGATGATTGTCATAAGCCGGCGATTTATCATCGAAAATCAAGCCGGGTTTAAATAGAAACCACTCATATACACTTTAGATGTGTTCAAAAGAGCTTCAAATAAAATCCCAAAAATTATTTGCAAAAAGAAACTTCAAAAAATCTTGAGGCTTCTGATTCGAATACGATAAGAAAACCGTCCCAAAGGGGTTAAGCTAAGATTCGAATACGATTATATAGCCCCCGGTGGCTTTGGCGTTGCCGATCAAGAGGGTACCGACATCTATGTTCTCTTTGGTTCGAATACGACCTATGTTTGAACAGGAAGCCCCCAAATGACCTTGAGAGTTGTTTAATGATGCTGATTCGAATACGATCCACGTCGGTTACCAAAGGGGGTTGAGCTATGGTTCAAATATGACCAAGAAACTCCCCAATGAGCTCGGCAGTGTGCCGATCAAAAGGGTATCGACAGCTATGTTCTCTTTGGTTCGAATACGACCTATGTTTGAACAGGAAGCCCCCTAGCGATCATGAGAATATTTAACGACTCTGATTTGAAATACGATCAGGGTCACACCAAAAGGGTTAAGCTAAATTCGAATACGATCAGATCCCAATGGTCATTAAAGCAGGGTACCTATATTTGAGTTGTGCTTTGTAACAGACTCTCTTTGGTCCCTTTAATTTTTCCTGAGACCTCGAACTTTGCGAGAGACAACCTCTTTTTGAACCGGAAATTTGTAAACTAGATATTGAGAGCTTCAAAGCTTTATAAGATATAAATTTACCTTGAGCCGGATGTTTGAACTGGATTTGAAAGCTTCAAAACTTTGCGGGAGAGAGATATCTCTTGAACCGGATTTTAAACCGGAATCCTTATTTTGAACCGGCAATTTTCTGACGGCCTTTAAATTTTCATCAATATGGTAGCAGCCTCCGGAACCGAGCTATCATTCCCTCCAACGACCCGGGGTTCCCGAGTCATGTCACTATAGCCCCCGAGTCTCAAGATGACTCGAGGAGTTGGCTTGAGATTCTCCATATTTAACCGTGATATAACCCGGCATAACTTGTATATCACTGGTGTTGATAACACGATGTGTATCCAAAGAAGGTTGAGGTGACTACGTCGGGTTAAAAATGATCCCGTATGAGCCGTGTCAGCAACTCGGCCAATGGTTCCTTCCAACTGGATGTTTTGAAGTTAACCAAACTGTAGTGGCGGCGACTTGCGCGCCTGCCCATTGAGCCGTCCAGTGCCGACGGCGGCTGATAACACATGACAATTTTCCTCCAAACTGTTGGAAGAAAACCGGGCTTCCCAAGTAGTGACTTGCTCATATTCAATAATTCGTTCATGCAGACAGATGCAGTCCTGGTGTGTCGATGTAGACCAGGCCGCAATAGACGGATAGAAAAGACGACCGCCACATCAGAGGCAGCTCAAACCGATGAACCGGCTGCGGCGCTGTAAACCGGCACGGGCGAGTCAACCATGTTTGTTTTGAAGTAGTGAACAAATGTCCTGATTCGCCCGGGCAACAGATGAGTCGGCCGCGGCGCTGTAAGCCGACGCGGACGGACGAGTTAATGTAAACCGGGCCACAGAGGATGGTGACCTTGCACATGTTCATTCTCCGGGAAGTATGACACGGACGAAACCCCGGTGCAGAACGTTGCCATCGCTTGCTCCATACCCACAATATAACACCTCATTCACAACGAACAACTGTCCTGCATCAAAAAGTATTGCAAGCCAAAGTACTTGTTGTTTTTAAAGAAAGCAATATGTAATATAAAAACATATTCGATGGATTTCACCTGATACGTCAGGCTAGTAGTTATCCACCTGGAGTTGATGATCACCGTGGCGAGGTTAAAACCAATCACGAGTGAGTCGGCTACGGATATAGACAAATGAGTCGGCTGAGGCTTTGTAAACCGGTGCGAACGAACAAATTGTCCTCCGCGTTGTAAACTGGTGCGGACGCGTGAACCGGTGGCGAGGGCGGACGGGCGAGTCATCCGTGGCATTGTAAGGTGGTCCCAATGGACGAGTCGGCCGGCGCGTTGATGTAAACTGGACCGCGATACGCGTGTCCGTCAAGCTGCGCGGCACAACCAAACATGCCTCCGTGGTGTAATACCACCTCTGGAATTGACACGTCAGATGTCCTAGGTGTAAGGACTTAGTCGTGAGGCCAGCGCATCTATGTAGTAGCTTGAGAGGGGTTGATTGGGATGAGAGACGCAGGGCAGATCAACGCACAAGACAAGGGTTTAGACAGCTTCAGGCCCCGGGAAACATCATCCGGTAACAACCCTACGTGCTATTTGAGGCTAGGTCTCAGTATGCTCATGAGAGAGTCGCCGGGAGCCGGCTCACGGTGTCTAGCCCTAGAGATTGTTTCTTCTTCCCTCTTTGGGGTGCCCTGCCCCTCCTTATATAAGTTAGAGGGGCGGGTTACATGTGGAGTCCTAGTAGGACTAGGACTAGTCTATCTTCTCTTACAAGTTAATTACAAGTCCGGGTGTTGCTTCCTCGTAAAGGAAATATTCGTCATCCCTTTCTTCTTAAGCCGGCCCATCATCACATGAGTCGGCCTTCTAGGCCTTGGGCCTAGTCTTCTATCTGACCCGTCATCGGGGCCATCCGTGAGTCGTCCGGCTCGTGAGTCATCTGACAGTGAGCCGCCAGACCCGTGAGTTGCCAGTCTTCCAGCAGGTCACGGTGAAGCGCCAAGTCCGACCGGGACATACTTCCGGCCGGGTCATACCGCGGGGTATATCCCCGACAACTATGGTATGGTATGTATGCTACGGAGTATGATCACTAATGTGCACAAGTCGCGTTGCCGGCAATACTCAATGGCTAGTCTCGATGGGTAAGCTACGCAAATGTAAGGCCATGGGGTTATCAAAGCAAATTGCAAGGTATGACAAAGATGTTGTCGAGGTTACCGTCCTTGGTGATTATGAGTCCCTTGCGAAGATGAGTGGTGGTGATGATGATGTCGAACCGTACCTATATAGCAGAAACACAATAGGACACGAGAACCATGTGACGCCCCCGGTTTGACCGTACACTAATCATACACGCAAATGTGTACGATCAAGATCAGGGACTCACGGGAAGATATCACAACACAACTCTAAAAATAAAATAAGTCATACAAGCATCATAATACAAGCCAGGGGCCTTGAGGGATCGAATACAAGTGCTCGATCATAGACGAGTCAGCGGAAGCAACAATATCTGAGTACAGACATAAGTTAAACAAATCTGCCTTAAGAAGGCTAGCACAAACTGGGATACAGATCGAAAGAGGCGCATGCCTCCTGCCTGGGATCCTCCTAAACTGCTCCTGGTCGTCGCCAGCGGCCTGCACGTAGTAGTAGGCACCTCCGATGTAGTAGGGTCGTCGTCGACGGTGGCGTCTGGCTCCTGGGCTCCGGCATCTGGTTGCAACAACCAGGTAGAAGGGAAAGGGGGGAAAGAGGGAGAAAAGCAACCGTGAGTACTCATCCAAAGTACTCGCAAGCAAGGAGCTACATATATGCATGGGTATATGTGTAAAGGGCCATATCGGTGGACTGAACTATAGAATGCCAGAATAAGAGGGGGATAGCTAATCCTGTCGAAGACTACGCTTCTGGCAACCTCCGTCTTGCAGCATGTAGAAGAGAGTAGATTGAAGTACTCCAAGTAGCATCGCATAGCATAATCCTACCCGACGATCCTCTCCTCGTCGACCTATGAGAGCGATCACCGGGTTGTATCTGGCACTTGGAAGGGTGTGTTCTATTAAGTGTTCGGTTCTAGTTGTCATAAGGTCAAGGTACAACTCCAAGTCGTCCTGTTACGGAAGATCACGGCTATTCAAATAGATAAACTTCCCTGCAGGGGTGCACCACATTACCCGACATGCTCGATCCCTTTTGGCCGGACACACTTTCCTGGGTCATGCCCGGCCTTGAAAGATCAACACGTCGCAACCTTACCTAGGCACAACAGAGAGGTCAGCACGCCGGTCTAAATCCTATGCGCGCAGGGGTCTGGGCCCATCACCCATTGCACACTTGCACGTTGCGTGGGCGGCTGGAAGCAGACCTAGCCTCCCTAATACAAGAGCAGGCGTTCCAGTCCAATCCGGCGCGCGCCGCTCAGTCGCTGACGTCACGAAGGCTTCGGCTGATACCACGACGCTGGTTGCCCATATCTTGTCCCATGTGGTGGTTAGTGCGTATAAGGTCAATGACCCAACTCTGATCAAATACCAAGATCTCATTAAGCATGTTATTATGAAGTAACCGCGGACGCCGACCAGGGCCAGGCCCACCTCTCTCCTAGGTGGTCTCAACCTGCCCTGTCGCTCCACCACAAAGATCCACACAGAGGGCCGTCGGGAAAGTATGTCCTTTCAGCCCCCAATCTGTGAACCAACCGTGGGTACTCAACGAGCCGACCCGACTTTAGTCACCACAAGTATCACATATGATGTATATAAGTAATATACCCATGATCACCTCCCGAGTGATCACGGCCCGATAGTATAGCATGGCAGACGGACAAGAATGTAGGGCCACAGATGGAATACTAGCATCCTATACTAAGCATGTAGGATTGTAGGTAAGGTAACAACAGTAGTAGCAAGGACAGGCTATGCATCAGGATAGGATTAACGGAAAGCAGTAACATACTACACTACTCTAATGCAAGCAGTAGAGAGTAGAATAGGCGATATCTGGTGATCAAGGGGGGGCTTGCCTGGTTGCTCTGGCAAGAAGGAGGGGTCGTCAACTTCGTAGTCGAATTGGGGGTCACCGGCAGTCTCAGGGTCTACCGGAAAGAAGTAACGGAGGGGGAACACAATAAATAACAGAGCAACCAAAGCATCACAAAGCGTAACATGGCAATACGCGATGCTAGGTGTGCCCTAACGCGGTAGTAGGTGATACCGACGAAGGGAGGAAACATCCGGGAAAGTATCCCCGGCGTTTCGCATTTTCAGACAAATGAAGCGGAGGTGAAATGTTGCACCTTTGCTATGCTAGGGACATGTGGCTGACGAACGGGCTGCGTACTCGGATTCGTCTCGATGTTCTGAGCAACTTACATGTAGAAAGTATTTTCATCTGAGCTACGGTTTATTTTATATGATTTTCTAAAGTTTTAAAACATTTTTAGAATTTATTTAATTAATTAATTCAACATTATCCAGAATAGTGCATGCTGACGTCATCATGACGTCAGCTTGACGTTAGCAGTCAACAAAGGTGTTGACTGGTCAAACTGACGTGTGGGTCTAGTGGGACCCACCTATCATACTCTCTTTAGGTTAATTAGGATTTAGCTAAACTAATTACTGTTTAATTAATCTAACAAGTTAATCGGATTAATTAAATAGGATTAATTAACTTAATTATTTCACTAATTAATTATTTAATTAATTATAAATTTTATTAATTCATTTTTATTTTCAATTTTATTTTAAAACGTTCTGGGCGTGGGGCCCGACTGTCATAGGCCCTATGGGCCTTAACAAGCACAGGCTCGCGGGTGCACATTAACGGGCGCTGGAGCGTTAACGGGCGCAGCCCGAACGGGCGCGGTTGCGGAGCGGCCACCGAAGGGGCGATCGCCAGCAGGGAGTGCGGCGGGACGAGGCCATAGGGGCGCGGCGGCAGGGGCCGCATGGGCGAAGTCACGGACCAACCCAGGGGGGCGTTGGCGGCGGTGGAGCAGGGCGGCTCGCCAGGAGCGGCCGCGGCCGGGTTCGGTGGGGGTGCCGGCGGGACCCTGCCGGCGAGGTCCGGCGACGAGGTGTCCTCGGCGAGGGGCACCAGTGTGGTATCGGGAACGGGAGGCGTCCGGTGAGGTGGGTAGCGGGGCGCTGGGGGCGCTGGAGGCCCGGGCGACAGGAGGGTGCAAGCGCGCCAGCGGCAGCACGAGGTGAGCACGTACGGGGGAGGCGAGGCATCGGAGCGCGCCCGGGCCCGTGTACAGGGGCACTCCGGGCGGGGCGAGGCCGCGGTAAGCACGGACGACACATCAGCGACATGGCAGAGGGGAGCGAGGACGTGGGTGCACGAGGTCTCACCGCACGGTGTAGGGGAGTGGCAGTGGGGCGCGGGGAGGAGGTCGGGGACGTGCGACGGAGGCGGTCCGGCGAGGTGGTCCAGCGACGACGGTCAACGGCGTCGGGGCGGGGCGGAGGAGCTTCGGGCGGCGGGGATGAGATGATGACGAGGCGTCTGACGAGGTGGAGGTAGACAAGGGGTGGCTCTGGCAGGGAGCAGGTCGAGGACGGGGCAGCGACGGCGAGGCAGCGCTGGGGCGACGTCGGCGGCTGGCGCGGCGCCGATCCAGATCGGGAGGGAGTGGACCGTGAGGGGGGGAGTGGGATTGTGGAGATCGTGGGGAAGGGGTTCGGTTAGGTCACGGGTTGAGGGGGGCATATAGGCCAAGGTTGGGCCGACCGGCGCAGTGGCCAGCTGGGCCAAACGGCCCAGGGGGAGGGGGCTGCTATTTTTTTGGTCGTTTTTCTCTTTTTGCTTTGTTCATTCTTTACTGTTTTTCTTTTAGTTACACATTAATTTTAGTTCAGTAAAATATAACAATAGCCCCTAAAATAATGTTCCAGAATAACCCGCTGTCATAACAAGTTTTTCTCCGAATTAAAATAGTTTAGCAATTTATAAAATACCAAAGGCATTTATATAAATGTTTTTGCTATTGTTTAGAGTATTTAAACATTTTATAAAAGTGTAGTTTCTCAGCCATAATTTCCTATGCATTATTTGGCTCTCCCCAAACATTTTATAGTGTTTGAAAACTTTTACCGTTTGACTTGATTTTGAATTTGAATTTGAATCAGTTTCAAACTAACGGGAGATTAGGAACAATAACCATGGTGATGTGGCATCATTAACAGAGATTTACTGTAGCTTAATTATCTGGGCATCACAATTCTCCTCCACTACAAGAAATCTCGTCCCGAGATTTAAGAGGTGGCGTCAGGGGGAATTTTGTGGTTGTGAAATTCTAACAAATCTTCTCGGTCTTGGTTGCTCTTCTCGAAGAGGTCGATCCATTACGTTAATGTTTTCGTTTCTCTGCTTCAGGTCATCATTCCTTCGGGGTTGTCATTGTACATATGAAGGACAAGGGGTAACTTCGGAAAAACGGACCTCTGAAAGGTTATCTGGTTGATAACATCGGGGATGGTGGCGGAAAGTAACTCTCGAATGGAAACTTAAGACAATATCGAGAGCAAAGTAAGTAGGTACCATGAGAAGTTTCGAGCGGGTAGGCAATCGTTCGATGCCTGAAACAAAGAGTGAATGGGGTTCAAGCAACGGGAATAAGTATTGTGTCTGATACCAGAATTGATGATCTCTCGGAAGGTGGCGCGTGAATTACATACGAGGCCATGCGCAAGGAACAACCTTGGGAATAGGGGGGTGTACACGAGAGTCAAGTTTCGATCTTGTGGAACTGTGGGTTATGGGCCCACCATGTGGGTTAAAAGTAGGAAGTGTGGTGACGTCTTGCACGATCATGTAAGCAAGGCATGTCGGAGAATAATGGGTCAGTTATGTTGACAGCATCGTTGGTACCAAGGGCGAGGGACGAAGAGAACCATTTTCCTGCTCGTTGAATGAGGCGGACCAATAGGCAAGGTTCTCGTCCATCGGTGGCTACCAGAATGTCATCAACAATAGCAACAGGGTCTTGCTGACAGAATTGTACAACGAGATGTTTACATAAGCAGGAGAATATTACTGCTTAGATCATATAGATCACAAGAAAGGTTAAACCAAACAATGGAAAGGAAAATATGATTATCAGATTAAATAGAACAATGGAAAGGAAAATGTGTTAAAACACATATTTCAGGGTTATTTCCTTCCCAAGGACAAATAGAGTATGATATCCGTGATAGGATATAATGTAGAAAACCCTCTAGGCAGGGGGAGAGAAATTTTCATGACATTACCGATACAACGGTGTTTGGATAATTGAGCAAGAAACAATTAGCATTGGGATAAGTGTTCTTGTTGAAAATCGGAGTACCACAGACATGCTTCGAGATAGCATTGACATGGTCTTCAAGCAATGGTCGGACTTTGAATACACAAAGGATCCATCAGGAACAACTATTAGAATAGGTCTTACAATTTCCTCATGGACGAATGGCTAACCTTGTATAAGGATACTATAGCAATAGGTCCTCCGACCAGGTGTGCTAGGCATGATATCACCTTACTGGGTTATATAAAGACCAATGCTATGACTCTTGGAAAATGTTCCAACCATCATATCTAACCGAGATTCAGATCTGATTGGTGTCAGGATACCTCAGACATCAGGATGCCTGAGAAGAAAAGGTGCAACACAATTTGACGAGATGACATTGTGAGATTCTCAGAAATGATCTAGGGAAGCGAATTCTGAAACCAGAGTTCATCATTTAACCAAGGAGAGGATGAGGGGGTGGCTGATGAACTAAACGACAATTCATCGAGATTTCCAAAAGATGGATTTCCACAATCATGTGAACAAAGAGATAACATTTGTCGGATCAAATGATATAATGAGGTATGCTCGAGGAAAACATACCCAGTTAAACATTGGTTGAAAGGTGCACCCGAAATATGGACTTAGGTAGCATGATCAATGTTAGAATGGTGATTCGATAACCAATGGTCTAAGAATGAAATACAGACCATTAACTTCAAACAATAGGGTTGCTAGAAGTTTTTAATTCACACATCATAGTCCAGTTGTCGGTATTCCGGTTAGAAACAACAGGGGGGGCAAGGAATGAACGGAGATGGCGAGAAGTAATAATATATCAAGAATTCTCAAGAGGTGGAGAAATTCTCAGGACATTCTTGACATAACAGATGTTAATACTCCAAGGTAAAGAAGAACAAATGTTGGATAGCAATGACACAAGGTATAACACCAAACACGAACAAGTTTGTGTTGAACGGAAGGCAATAAAGTGGTCGATGATAACACAATTCATCGAGGGCAAGGATGGTATTTCTCATCATGAATTCAATTGATATCCTGGAAGAGCTCGGAATGTTGATGATGATCATGACACATTTGTCGAGAGGTTTCATGAAGATACAATCGCTCATCGACAATGACATCAAGTCAAACGAATTATGAAGCGAAAGGTTATTGGAACCACTAGTAGGACACAAACTCAAATCAAGTTTGTTGTTCAAGGAGAAATGATATGACGAGGAAGATCGACGTAAGATTAGCTCATCGTCGAAAGTGGTGCTCCGGGAATAAGGACCATGTAGCACAGTTAAAATCGACACGATAATGATATAGCCGAGCAGGCTAGGACTTACGTGATCGAGTTCAAATTCGTAAGTAATGAAGGTTACCAAGAGTTGTTTAATCGCGGTGCGAACTCGATTCAGTTATCGGTGTCTTTGAGTGTTTAATAACTCAGAGCCCGTGAAAAAAATTGAAATCAGTGAGAATGTAGTACTTGATGAAGAACTCATAAGAAGTTATGCAGTTTCGTGACAATCTCGAGATACCAGGGGGTAATACTCGACGACAGATCAAAGTAGAGGTTGGACTGGAGTATTGCTCTGCAGAAGACAAGTGCTTAAACTTGCATGAGAAATGGTATTTAAAGGAGAACATGGTCGGAATCACGATTGCAAAAGACCAGATCCCAGATATAAGATGAACTTATACCAAAGGAATAATTAATTTAAGAGAAGCTTTAATGATAAGATCTACATCGTATCCATGGGCATGAACACCAAGTTCAAGGTCGACTCCCACTTCTCCAATGCATAACCTTTCATTCACTTCTCACTTTCGAAGAAGTTGTAGTATTGAAATTTTATCTGGCAAAATACCAGAAGAATATGACTCGTGAAAACTCTGGGATTCCCATAGATTAAGGAAGGCATTGGTTCAACCCATCGGGGCATCTTAGGAACATATACTAAAGCTTCGAGAGTAATTATCACCAGCTCGAAGGCAGAGCATGGTTGACCAAATCCGAGAATAGAATTTACCAATGGCATTTTGTATCAAGGAAAGAACTTCTCAAGGTTTTTGTATACGAAGGACTCTGTCTGATGATATTTCAACAAAGGATCCGATGATCCATAACGGAGCTAATGTGAGCATCGGCACACAACCAGAGGAAGAAACAATGCAAAGGCATTGGATTATAGAAGCAACTGACTAATTCAGAGCTCAAATGCAAAGGAATTATGATTTTCAAATCAAGGGATCCGAAGCAAAGCTCTGATTAGGGCTGGATAAGTCGAATAGCCTTAGGTTTACAATTGTTGATGATTTGATTGGTTGAGAATCAGCTCCAATTCAAAATGACGTCTGAGCTGGAAGGATGAATCATAGGATCTGATTGAGGATTGGGAGCATTCACAACTTATTGAATCAATGGACTCAAAATGATAGTGACAAAGGATAGTAAATGAATATTGTTGGTCTTAAGGAACGCAACCAAAATGCAAGCACACAATTGCAGAGCAATAGCGGGCAGAGGGTTACCGAAAGATTAGATAACCTCTCAATGTATCTTGTGAATCATATGTACAACGAGGGAAGAACGGATACTCGGTAAGTGTGAGGAATTATCCGTAGGGGGTATTCATGTGGCAAAGAACTGCAAGGCAGTAAGCTCAAGGATTCTTAAAAAGTTTGGAGAATAATTCGATGCATCTTGTAATAACAAGAGCAACTAGGAATGAAAGTAAGACGACAGGTGCATGTAATCCTCCATAGGGATAACGGTTGTAGGGAATTGCAAAAGCAACGGGAACAAGGTCTCGAGTGAACACTGGAGAGTATCTTCCGAATCTTCTGGTGTAGTTCGCGATCATCTGGACTGAAGGGGCTCTCCGGGAGAAGATATTATCGAGAACCTAGAGTCAGAGTTAGTAAAATCGTTTAACCCGAATAGAAGAGATGTCAGAGTCCCAGAGTATAGGTCGAGGAATAAAAGATCCTACTACCACCCAATGGTGACGTGGGCCCGTAAGCCACACAGCCATGTTAGTAAAAGTTTTAGCAATGACTAGACTCAACTTCGGCCAAGGAGTTGGAAGGGGGATTCCTACAGGCAGTCGGCTCTGATACCAACTTGTGACGCCCCCGGTTTGACCGTACACTAATCATACACGCAAATGTGTACGATCAAGATCAGGGACTCACAGGAAGATATCACAACACAACTCTAAAAATAAAATAAGTCATACAAGCATCATAATACAAGCCAGGGGCCTCGAGGGCTCGAATACAAGTGCTCGATCATAGACGAGTCAGCGGAAGCAACAATATCTGAGTACAGACATAAGTTAAACAAATCTGCCTTAAGAAGGCTAGCACAAACTGGGATACATATCGAAAGAGGCATAGGCCTCCTGCCTGGGATCCTCCTAAACTACTCATGGTCGTTGTCAATGGCCTCCACATAGTAGTAGGCACCTCCGGTGTAGTAGGGTCATCGTCGACGGTGGCGTCTGGTTCCTGGGCTCCGACATCTAGTTGCGACAACCAGGTAGAAGGGAAAGGGGGAAAAGAGGGAGAAAAGCAAACGTGAGTACTCATCCAAAGTACTCGCAAGCAAGGCGCTACACTACATATGCATGGGTATATGTGTAAAGGGCCATATCGGTGGACTGAACTGCAGAATGCCAGAATAAGAGGGGGATAGCTAATCCTGTCGAAGACTACGCTTCTGGCAGCCTTCGTCTTGCAGCATGTAGAAGAGAGTAGATTGAAGTCCTCCAAGTAGCATCGCATAGCATAATCCTACCCGACGATCCTCTCCTCGTCGACCTCTGAGAGCGATCACCGGGTTGTATCTGGCACTAGGAAGGGTGTGTTTTATTAAGTATCTGGTTCTAGTTGTCATAAGGTCAAGGTACAACTCCAAGTCGTCCTATTACCGAAGATCACGGCTATTCGAATAGATAAACTTCCCTGTAGGGGTGCACCACATTACCCGACATGCTCGATCCCTTTTGGCCGGACACACTTTCCTGGGTCATGCCCGCCTCGAAAGATCAACACGTCACAGCCCTACCTAGGCACAACAGAGAGGTCAGCACGCCGGTCTAAATCCTATGCGCGCAGGGGTCTGGGCCCATCGCCCATTGCACACCTGCATGTTGCGTGGGCGGCCAGAAGCAGACCTAGCCTCCCTAATACAAGAGCAGGTGTTCCAGTCCAATCCGGCGCGCGTCGCTCAGTCGCTGACGTCACGAAGGCTTCGGCTGATACCACGACGCCGGTTGCCCATATCTTGTCCCACGTGGCGGTTAGTGCGTATAAGGTCAACGACCCAACTCTGATCAAATACCAAGATCTCGTTAAGCGTGTTATTATGAAGTAACCGCGGACGTCGACCAGGGCCAGGCCCACCTCTCTCCTAGGTGGTCTCAACCTGCCCTGTCGCTCCACCACAAAGATCCACACAGAGGGCCGTCGGGAAAGTATGTCCTTTCAGCCCCCAATCCGTGAATCAACCGCGGGTACTCAACGAGCCGGCCCGACTTTAGTCACCACAAGTATCACATATGATGTATATAAGTAATATACCCGTGATCACCTCCCGAGTGATCACGGCCCGATAGTATAGCATGGCAGACGGACAAGAATGTAGGGCCACTGATGGAATACTAGCATCCTATACTAAGCATGTAGGATTGCAGGTAAGGTAACAACAGTAGTAGCAAGGACAGGCTATGCATCAGGATAGGATTAACGGAAAGCAGTAACATACTACACTACTCTAATGCAAGCAGTAGAGAGTAGAATAGGCGATATCTGGTGATCAAGGGGGGGCTTGCCTGGTTGCTCTGGCAAGAAGGAGGGGTCGTCAACTCCGTAGTCGAACTGGGGGTCGCCGGCAGTCTCGGGGTCTACCGAAAAGAAGTAACAGAGGGGGAACACAATAAATAATAGAGCAACCAAAGCATCACAAAGCGTAACATGGCAATACGCGGTGCTAGGTGTGCCCTAACGCGGTAGTAGGTGATACCGACAAAGGGGGGAAACATCCGGGAAAGTATCCCCGGCATTTCGCATTTTCAGACAAATGAAGCGGAGGTGAAATGTTGCACATTTGCTATGCTAGGGACATGTGGCTGACGAACGGGCTGCGAACTCGGATTCGTCTCGATGTTCTCAGCAACTTACATGTAGAAAGTATTTTCATCTTAGTTACGGTTTATTTTATATGATTTTCTAAAGTTTTAAAATATTTTTAGAATTTATTTAATTAATTAATTCAACATTACCAGAATAGTGCATGTTGGCGTCAGCTTGACGTCAGCAGTCAACAGAGGTGTTGACTGGTCAAACTGACGTGTGGGTCTAGTGGGACCCACCTGTCATACTCTGTTTAGGTTAATTAGGGTTTAGCTAAACTAATTACTGTTTAATTATTCTAACAAGTTAATCATATTAATTAAATAGGATTAATTAACTTAATTAATTCACTAATTAATTATAAATTTTATTAATTCATTTTTATTTTAAAACGTTCTGGGGCGTGGGGCCCGACTGTCATAGGCCCTATGGGCCTTAACGGGCATGGGCTCATGGGTGCACGTTAATGGGCACTGGGGCGTTAACGGGCGCAGCCCGAATGGGCGCGGCTGCGGAGCGGCCACCGAACGGGCGCTCGCCCGCAGGGAGTGCGGCGGGGCGAGGCCATAGGGGCGCGGTGGCAGGGGCCGCGAGGCGAAGTCGTGGACCAACCCAGGGGGGCGTTGGCGGCGGTGGAGCAAGGCGGCTCGCCGGGAGCGGCCGCGACCGGGTTCGGTGGGGGTGCCGGCGGGACCCTGCCGGCGAGGTCCGGCGATGAGGTGTCCTCGGCGAGAAGCGCCAGTGTGGTGGCGGGAACGGGAGGCGTCCGGCGAGGTGGGTAGCGCGGTGGTGGGGGCGCTGGAGGCCCGGGCGACAGGGGGTGCGAGCGTGGCAGCGGCAGCATGAGGTGAGCGCGTACGGGGGAGGCGAGGCATCGGAGCGCACCCGGGCGCGTGTACAGGGGCACGCCGGGCGGGGCGAGGGCGCGGTGAGCGCGGACGATGCATCAGCGACATGGCAGAGGGGAGCAAGGACGCGAGCGCACGAGGTCTCACCGCACGGTGTAGGGGAGTGGCAGTGGGGCGCGGGGAGGAGGTCGGGGACGTGCGACGGAGGCGGTCCGGTGAGGTGGTCCCACGACGATGGTCAACGGCGTCGGGGCGGGGCAGAGGAGCTTCGGGCGGCGGGGACGAGATGATGACGAGGCATCTGACGAGGTGGAGGTAGACGAGGGGTGGCTCCGGCGGGGAGGAGGTCGAGGACGGGGCAGCGACGGCGAGGCGGCGCCGGGGCGACGTCGGCGGCTGGCGCAGCGCCGATCCAGATCGGGAGGGAGTGGACCGTGAGGGGGGAGTGGGATTGTGGAGATCGTGGGGAAGGGGTTCGGTTAGGTCACGGGGTGAGGGGGCCATATAGGCCAATGCTGGGTCGGCCGGCGCAGTGGCCAGCTGGGCCAAACGGCCGTTTTTCTCTTTTTGCTTTGTTCATTCTTTACTGTTTTTCTTTTAGTTACACATTAATTTTAGTTTAGTAAAATATAACAATAGCCCCTAAAATAATGTTCGAGAATAACCCGCTGTCATAACAAGTTTTTCCCCGAATTAAAATAGTTTAGCAATTTATAAAATACCAAAGGCATTTATATAAATGTTTTTGCTATTGTTTTATTCATTTTAGAGTATTTAAACATTTTATAAAAGTGTGGTTTCTCAGCCATAATTTCCTATGCATTATTTGGCTCTCCCCAAACATTTTAGTTTTAGTGTTTGAAAACTTTTACCGTTTGACTTGATTTTGAATTTGAATTTGAATCGGTTTCAAACTAACGCGAGATTAGGAACAATAACCGTGGTGACGTGGCATCATTAACAGAGATTTACTGAAGCTTAATTATCCGAGCGTCACAAACCACAACCCAAAATCTCAAAGACCAAAACGTTTCAAAATCGTCGTAGGAGGTAGTGGTGGATGATGGTGGTGTATGTGGGCAGCTGTGTAGATATGATGGTTTGGAAGATGTGGTGGAAAGAGGGGAAATGGTGGTGGCCGAACTGAACAAAATTCCGTTTCGTCAGGCTTTCTCGGACGTCCGGGTGGTCATGGTCATCCGGTCGTCGGATGTCCGGCTGAGATCGATCGTCCGGGCCCTTGGCGAAAATCGGGCACGGGATGAACTGCGCAATTTCAGGGATGATGGAAGTGGTGATGTCCAATTCGAGCGGATTTGTGGATGGAAAAGGGTGGGGAGGGTGGGGAAAGCTAGATCCACACGTGGCAACACAAATCCATGGACCAAATCCAACAAAATTTCAACTCACCAACAAATCACAAAAAAAAATTTGGGGCTATTTTTGGTGGGGATTTTCGGATTTAGGACGAAAACAACAAAATCAAGCTAGAAAACACGGGGTAGGGGCTCCAAGAACATGATCAACGTGGCTCATGATACCAAGATGATGTAGGGCGGATCCCTATGGGGCCGATCTTTCACGTTTGGAGAGTATCCCTATGAGGAACACGAAGAACGCGCGGAAGAACACGAGGGAAATCATGAGGGAAAACAAGAGAAACACTCAACCGACACGACTATGATCACACAAGTGCTAGATCATCGAGGCACAAAGTAACACGAGATCCAAAGTCAACAAGGGACAATACAAAGGAAGCCGTTCTTCTCCGTGAGGAGGTCTTGATTGCCTTCTCCGGATGGAGGTCTTGAATCCGGGTGGATCTTCTCCGAAGAGGTGCGGTCCCTCACGAGGAGTAGATCCGGTACGGATGAGCGAAGCTCTATCTCACAAATGAGCTAAATCAACGCTAACCCTAGCTAGGAGGTGGGAGAGGTCTATTTATAGTCATAGTGCAAAAGAGGGGCGAAGTGGAGGGGTACATGGGCTTCGGCCCGAAACTGGATGTAGCCAAGGTCCGGTCGTCCGGGAGACGCCGGTCGTCCGGAGGCTCACGAAGGTCCGGACGTCCGTAGCACTTCGGAAATCTGTAGTTTAGGTTCTGTCGCCTCGGCCTCGGACGTCCGTAGGTGTGCGGTCGTCCGGTCGCCGGTCGTCCGGTCTTCCTCGAATTTTCGTAGATTTAGTTCGGTTGGCGTAGTGTTGGTCGTCCGGAGGGGTCCGGTCGTCCAGAGTCTGAAAGGTGTCGAACGTCCGGTCGCTATAGCTTTCATATGCCTGAGTTCCCTTGGCTGGCGCGACCTTCAGGGGTCGGACGTCCGGGCTGGGCCGGTCGTCCGGAGCCTGTAGCTTCCGTGGCAGCCCTTCTTCTTGTCCTCCGCACTTGGTGTCCTCGCCGTCTTGTCCATTGGATGTAGATGACCCCTGGTTCTCCTCCAAGTACCTGATCACGCACAGAGTTTCTGTATGAGGTAGTAGCCATGTCTCGTGAGTAGGAAAAGGGAGTTCGGAGAGGAGCGAGTTCACCTTATCTTCGATAGCCTTTGCTCGAGCTCTTGTCATGGGTCCAAGTGGTGTCGAGGGAGATGTAGGTACGTCCATGGGGATGAGCGAGGGATGCTCCGCATCAGTAACTTTCCTAGGTCATACCAATCTGGGAATTCTTCAGAGCCTTCGAATTCTCCTAGTCTTCAGAGTCTTCAACCGTTGCAGTTTCCATTATTGTAATGCACGGTAAAATCCTATTCATTCTGAAGTGGTCTTAGCTATCCGATATCTTGTACTTCTTGGAGTGGTCTCATCAGTCAAATCTTCGTGGTCAAAAGGGGAAAAGGGGTATAGTATCACTAAAAGGGAGTATTTGAATAAGCTTAGAACAGAGGGGAGGTAAAAGATCTTTTTGAAAATGAAGTTGTAGAAAAAATCTTTCCTATGGGCTTGCTAGTTTGTAGGGTCACGTCCTACAGTCAACATGTGCTCTGATACCATCTTTTAGCGACCCGACCTCAGACGGTCAAGTCTCTGTGCTTAAGTGTCATCCCTGGATCGGTATGCTGACACACACAGTACTCGAGGATTTATAATAGAGGTAAATCACATGTATAAAGTAACGTAAATACTATTATCTCAATCCAAATAGCGGAAGTAACAACAAGGTTGTGGATTCCCATCAACACCAACGGCAAAGTTGAGTGTAGAAATCGTAACCCTAACGTATCACTTACTCGTCGTAAGAATCCTGCAACATGAGACGTTGCAGCCACAAAGGGTCAGTACATTGAATGTACTGGCAAATTCACACCATAGAGCAATGATGAATAAAGGCTATCACTACATGCATATATGGCTGGTGGAGGCTCTATGGTTATAATGTTTTGCGAAAAGCCAAATTTTCCCTACAACAAAGGAATACATTTTATTTAACTACCAAGTTGGTTGAAAAACTATTGAGAAGGTTCCTCCAACTCAATCCCAATTAAGAGCTAACAACCCAACAAATTAATTAAGTAAAGTGATGAGATCAACATGATAATTTAAGAACCAGATACTCAAGACGTCCATAACCGGGGACACGGCTAACCATGATTAGTTTGTACACTTTGCAGAGGTTTGCACACTTTTCCCCACAAGACTCAATCTCCTCCGTTTGATTTCTCGCACTTCATGGTGTTTGAGAAACGGATGACCGAGACACAGTCTTTCAGAAGCATTAACTCTAACCCCGGGTAGACAGTACCAACCTACATCCCCTACATCTGCTAGCCTACCACTGGAAGAGGTCATGCAACTTACTCAACTATGCTAGAGCCCATAATAGCTTATGGCTACACAAGGAAGTTTTTAGCATGAATAATCTTATGATCCCTTTGAGCCTGGGTGGCATTCCATTGGGTGATCACACGGGTCCTCCGGGATCTCCTTGGGCAAGCACTGGGTTCTCCAGGTGCCCGGGCAGACCACTGGGTGCTCCAGTGTGCCCCTACCATTCCACCCAGATGTGTATTAAAGTAGCCACCTTAAGTTAACCATTAAATAATAACTCTCACATCTATCATGGATACACTCAAACCCAATCCACGTCTACGAGCATAGCATAGCAGTATAAGCATAACGTAGAAGTAACTCCCAAGGTTTGAATGCAGGACAATAGGTTCCTACCTCATCAACTACTTCCCAATACCCACATGTTATCAATCCTACTCATGCAATGTTTGAAGGTTGAAACTAATGCATAAAAACTGGGTAATGAAGGGATATGATCAAAGTGTGAACTTGCCTTGTACAGTTGATGAAGATGATTCGCACTCATAACTCCTGATAGTTCTACTCGTCACACTCCGGTCAATCTATCGTAAGCAAGCAATAGTAACCACACTTAAGCAATCACTCAAAAGATCGGAAAGAACGAAGAAGACAATTTGGAAAACATCAAAACCAAGCAAATAACTCTTGCAACATAAAACAATTTCTAACAGTACCAAAATTATGTGAATTTGGCCTTATCAGAAAGTTTAGGTCAAGAGCTTCAATTTGCGAAAAGAATCAACTCAAACGGAGTTATAAAACTCAAATTATGATCAAACGAAGTTCAAATTCAAATCTGTTTGAATTCAAATTTTAAAACTTTCAAAAACATGTTTAAGTTGTTTATCTGGATAGAGGAGATCATAACGAAGAAGTGGGCGTTGGTTTCATCGAAAATGGACGTACGGATAAAAAGATATGATTAAAAGAAATTTGAGTATGAAACAAATTTCGAAATTTGAATGTTGCAAAAAGTTTATTTGATAGATTCACTAGATAGATGGAATTAAGACGAAAATATTGGCGTTGATTTCGTCTAATTTGAACGAACAAGTAAAAAGTTAGGGCCAAGCTATTTTATGAAAGAAAAATACCTACATAATAAGCTACGGAAGTATATATTAGAAATACGAAGAAAGATACCTTTATAAGGTAGAGAAAAGACGACTTCAGAAAGAAGAGACGATTTTAAGAATTTTCGCCGGAGAGGAGAAATATATTTGTCTTTAGTGAATGTAGTCAAACCGAAATATATTGATTTAACCGGAATCGGATGATTTTTGAAGGCTCTATGGGTATATATTTATAGGTGGAAAAAAGGTTTAGATATCAAAGGCTAGACAATATGGGACTAAACTTAGACGAAAAGAGAAAAGAGAGAAAACGTGCCTCGTACGGGCCTAAGGCCTTCGGCCGGCGCGCGTACGCTGTAGTTTTTTCTTTTTCTTTTTTCTTTTGAGCAATTGAAAAGAGAAAGAAAAAACTATGGAGAAAAAAATGTGAGGGAGGGATATGGCCGGTTGGGCCTGGCCCATATAGGAGAAAAAAATGATGGGCGCCCGCTGCTACTATGATGCGCACGTGGGCGGCAGTTAGTGATTGGTCGCATGTCCAGTTTTGTTTGTTTAGATAAAAATAGAGAAGATAAACAGAATAAGAAAAACAATATATATTTTTCCATAGTCAAATTATATATGAAAATTTTCAGAAAAAGATTTTCTACGACATGATTATTTTTCTAACTTCAAATAAAATACACAGAATTTTAAATAAATCAAAGAGTGCTACTGGTGCAGTAAAACCCAGTAAAAATCATTTTAAAAATACCAAAATGATTTAAAATTTATTTATCTCCAATTTTCTAATGTAGGGAATCATTTTACCCTAATTTCCAATATATTTTGTATTTGGAGAAAAATAATTTGAATAAAACCCAAATAACTCCAAATTGAAAATAATTTCAAAGGGACTTTAAATTTGATCCTTTGAAACTCCCAACTCATATTTCATATGTTTTGAAGAAGTCATTTTATCTTCTCTCATGAAAATCATTGAGTTGCACAAAGTTTCTGAATTTGAAATATTTCCAAATGAGATTCAAATCTTTTCAAAACCCTTTTTTCATTTAATTAAATGGAAGAAGTCATATCATCTTCTCTTTAGAGTTTTGTATTTGAAAAGAATTTGAATTCATGGAGAACATAAATGCAAAATGAAAGTTTGGGAAAGTCCTTTTATTCCCTCTCATTTAACTTTCATAAAGTTTCAAATTCCACTCAATTTCACACAGCACATCACACAAGCAATCAAAAACTATCTATTTAATACAACATTCCAAAATTTAGAATTTTGGGATGTTACACCTGATCGCAGATCGATCTTGGAAAATACTTTAGCTCCTTGCAGCTGGTCAATCAAATCATTGATCATCGGTAGTGGGTACTTGCTCTTGATCGTCACTTCATTCAATGCACGATAATCAACAACCAATCTCAAAGATCCATCCTTCTTCTCAACCAAGAGCATTGGGGCTCCCCACGGTGACGAACTTTGTCGAATGTAACCTTTCTCCAATAACTCCTTAATCTGCTTCTTAATTTCCTCCAGATCATTGGGCATCCGGTATGGCCTCTTTGATATTGGTCTGGTGCCTGGCAACAGCTCTATCAAAAATTCTATGTCTCGATCCGGCGGCATGCCTGGTAGTTCTTCTGGAAATACATCCGGGTAATCCTTCACTACAGGCACTTCCTCCTGAACAACTCCTGAGAGGGAATTCACTTGGGTTCTCCTTGGCGCATGCTTGGATACATACTTAATCCTTTCTCCCTCAGGGGTGGTGAGAAGTAATGACTTACTAGCATAGTCAATGTCTCCTCCATACTTCGATAACCAATCCATGCCTTGTATTATATCCAATCCTTGTGACTCCAAAATTATTAGATCTGAGGGTAAAACATGGCTACCAATAGTTAAGGGTAACCGATCACACCATTGGCTAGCCATATACTCTGCTCCTGGCGAGCTTACTAACATGGGTGACCTAAGGGCTAAGGTGGGTAACTCGAGGTGGTGGCAGTGGGTTGTTGTTGTTGTTGCCTTGGTTCTGAACTAGTAGCTGCATCAAGGCATTCTGCTGTTGGATCAACTAAGTGAGCTCCGGTGGGAAAACAAATCCGGGGTCACGTCTCGAAGGCATCTGATGGGTTTAGAGGGGAGAGATTAGAATAGAATGAGGTCTAAAGGGGAAAACACTACCCATATGCACATGAGACAAACACATTCATTTCACACCACTCAATTCAAACAAGGTCATACACATGATCTAACTACTGTTACAAAATACTCAGACTACTACTATATACATGGGGGAATACTACTGATAACATGGTAGTAAACTAGAAATTTTGATCGGTGGAAGACTCCATGATATCCGCTCCCACTTCGTCTTCGTAATCATCATCACTACTGTCGGGGTCGGAGTCGATGTCGTCGATGATGATGTAGTCCTCGGGATGCTCGTCATCTCCTGGCGCGGGGCATGGAGATACGAGAAAGGGGGAGAAGATGCGATTATGTATCATAAATACTAAGGCCAGACAGACTAAAAGGGGCTCCCATGAATACTCCTAGTTTCTTCTTCAGGTCTTCATTCTTCTCCAGTAGCACTACAATTTCCTCCTCATATACATCGCGTGTAGACTTGAGTTCCTCTTCAAGCTCCATGTTCCCGGTCATCACCTTCTTCAGATCCATCATGTTGGCGCATGATACGTCTCTGTCGTATCTATAATTTTTGATTGTTCCATGCCAATATTATACAACTTTCATATACTTTTGGCAACTTTTTATACTATTTTTGGGACTAACATATTGATCCAGTGCCCAGTGCCAGTTCCTGTTTGTTGCATATTTTATGTTTCGCAGAAACCCATATCAAACGGAGTCGAAACGGGATAAAAACGTACGGAGAATATTTTTGGAATATTTGTGAAATATGGGAAGAAGAATCAACGCGAGACGGTGCCCGAGGGGGCCACGAGGCTGGGGGCGCGCCCCTGACCCTCGTGGGCACCCCGTAAGGCGGTTGCTGCTCTTCTTTGGCCGCAAGAAAGCTAATTTTTGGAGAAAAATCTGGGCGAAGGTTTCAATCCAATCGGAGTTACGGATCTCCGGATATATAAGAAATGGTGAAAGGGCAGAATCCAAGAACGCAGAAACAGAGAGAGACAGAGAGACAGATCCAATCTTAGAGGGGCTCTCGCCCCTCCCATGCCATGGAGACAAAGGACCAGAGGGGAAACCCTTCTCCCATCTAGGGAGGAGGCCAGGGAAGAATAAGAAGGGTGGGGGCTCTCTCCCCCTCGCTTTCGGTGGTGCTGGAGTGCCACCGGGGGCCATCATCATCACCGCAATATTCACCAACAACTTCACTGCCATCATCACCAACTCTTCCCCCCTCTATGCAGCGGTGTAACCCCTCTTTTACCCGTTGTAATCTCTACTTAAACATGGTGCTCAATGCTATATATTATTTCCCAATGATGTATGGCTATCCTATGATGTTTGAGTAGACCCGTTTTGTCCTATGGGTTAATTGATGATCGTGATTGGTTTGAGTTGCATGTTTTATTATTGGTGTTGTCCTATGGTGCTCTCCGTGTCGCGCAAGCTTGAGGGATTCCCGCTGTAGGGTTTGCAATATGTTCATGATTTGCTTATGGTGGGTGGCGTGAGTGACAGAAGCATATACCCGAGTAAGTAGGTTGTTTGCTATGGGAATAAAGAGGACTTGATACTTTAATGCTATGGTTGGGTTTTACCTTAATGATCTTTAGTAGTTTCAGACGCTTGCCAGAGTTCCAATCATAAGTGCATATGATCCAAGTAGAGAAAGTATGTTAGCTTATGCCTCTCCCTCAAATAAAATTGCAATAGTGATTGCCGGTCTAGTTATCGATTGCCTAGGGACAAATAAATTTCTCGTGACAAAAAAGCTCTCCACTAAAACTAATTTAGTTGTGTCTTTATCTAAACAGCCCCTACTTTTTATTTACGCGCTCTTTATTACCTTTCAATCCTATCCAAAAACTCCTACAAAGTACTTCTAGTTTCATACTTGTTCTAGGTAAAGCGAACGTTAAGCGTGCGTAGAGTTGTATCGGTGGTCGATAGAACTTGAGGGAATATTTGTTCTACCTTTAGCTCCTCATTGGGTTCGACACTCTTATATCGAAAGAGGCTACAATTGATCCCCTATACTTGTGGGTTATCAAGACCTTTTTCTGGCGCCGTTGCCGGGGAGTTATAGCGTGTGGTGAATATTCTCGTGTGTGCTTGTTTGCTTTATCACTAAGTAACTTTTATTTGATGTTCTTAGTTGTTCTCTATCTTTAGTTATGGATATGGAACACGAAATGCCTAAAAATAGGTTTACTTGCTACTCATGTGGATGGGGAACCTCCTAAAACCCTCGATGCTCATTATGTGAAAGATATTATGTACTACTTTGATAATCCTGAGAAAACCCCATTCAACTTTGTAATGGGAGACACGTTGGATCAACGTGAATACTTTAGGGATTATCGCTCAACACAAAAAGGGAAACTATTATGGGACCAAATTTATATGTTGAAGTGGTATGCTCGGCAACTATGCTTGAGATATGATTATACTTGTTGCTCTAGGATGAAGTCTCCACACCTTCCCTTTTCATGCAAATTTAATGATGATAAAACCTTGGCTTCTTATGCTAATGGTATATATGATTACTATGATGTGGAACAAATAGAAGAATTCGTTGCTTTTATGGGTGCTTATGAAATTAAATCTTTCTTTAAAGAATGTGAAAATCTTTATGATGCTGTTTACAGACCTAAAAACTTAGCTATCCTTAAATATTGTTATGAGAATTATGAATACAATTCCGATATTGATGCATTTATTGAGAAAGTCTCCGCTGTCCAAGAAGAGATTAATATTTTGCAGGAGTCTATGGAATAAGAAATTGATGAAACTGTGAGCTCATTGGATGAAAAAGATGAGGAGGAGAGCGAAGAACAAAAGGAGGAAGAGCGGATTGATCACCCGTGCCCACCTTCTAATGAGAGTAACTCTTCAACTCATACATTGTTTAATTTCCCTTCATGCTTATCGAAGGATGATTGCTATGATGACTGTTATGATCCCGTTGATTCTCTTGAAATATCCCTTTTTGATTATGCTTGCTATGCTTGTGGCCAACATGCCAATATGAATTATGATTATGGAGATGAACTTGCTATAGCTCCTTATGTTAAACATGAAATTGTTGCTATTGCACCCACGCATGATAGTCCTATTATCTTTTTGAATTCTCCCGACTACACTATATCGGAGAAGTTTGCACTTATTAAGGATTATATTGATGGGTTGCCTTTTACCGCTGCACATGATGATTCTGATGAATATAATATGCATGTGCTTGCTGCTCCTACTTGCAATTATTATGAGAGAGGAACTATATCTCCACCTCTCTATGTTTCCAACACGATAAAATTGCAAGAAACTGCTTATACTATGCATTGGCCTTTATTAGGTGTGCTTGAATTGTTCTTTTATGACATGCTGATGCATAGGAAGAGAGTTAGACTTCGTCATTGCTTGATATATGTTGATTTGTGCTCACTACTAAATGCCAAATCATTGCTAATTAAAATTGGCTTTGATATACCTTGGGATCTGGGTGGATTCACTACTTGAGCACTATATGCCTAGCTTAATGGCTTTAAAGAAAGCGCTGCTAGGGAGACAACCCGGAAGTTTTAGAGAGTCATTTATTTCTGTTGAGTGCTTTCATATAGTTTTAAAAAAATTATAGAGGGGAACCCAAAACTTTTTCAAAAAGGAAAGTGAAAGTGAGAGAGACAAGCATTGTTGAAGTGGGGGAGCTCCTTGAACTTTGTTCATACTCACGGAAACTTTGTGAATCTTAATTACAGAAACTTTTCAATAAAAATAATTATCCCCTTGTACAATTCCATTGTATTATAAAAATAATGTGCCAAGGTTTGCCTTTAGGATGTTTACAATGCTTGTTGGTTTGTGCGGTGCAGGACAGAAACTTTGGCTGTAGTGCGCGATTTTACATTTTTTACTGGAACGTCAAACGGTTCTGATTATTTTGGCACTGTCTTTCTATAAAAAAAATTATTTTTCCTAATTTTCGCAGAAATTTTGGAGTACCAGAAGTATGGTTAATGTTCAGATTGTTACAGACTGTTCTGCTTTAGACAGATTCTGTTTTTGATGCATAGTTTGCTTGTTTTGATGAAACTATCAATTTCAATCAGTGGATTAAGCCATGGAAAAGTTATATTACAGTATCTACAATGCAAAACAAAATATGAATTGGTTTGCAACAGTACTTAGAGTAGTGATTTGCTTTATTATACTAACGGATCTTACCGAGTTTTCTGTTGAGTTTTGTGTGGATGAAGTGTTCAAAGATCGAGGAGATCTCGATGTGAGGAGAAGGAGGAGAGGCAAGAGCTCAAGCTTGGAGATGCCCAAGGCACCCCAAGTAAATATTCAAGGAGACTCAAGCGTCTAAGCTTGGGGATGCCCCGGAAGGCATCCCATCTTTCTTCAACAAGTATCGGCATGTTTTCGAATTCGTTTCGTTCATGCGATATGTGCAAATCTTGGAGCGTCTTTTGCTTTAGTTTTCACTTTTTCTTTTATGCACCATGCTGGTATGAGATAGTCCTTGGTTGATTTATAGAATGCTCATCGCACTTCACTTATATTTTTTGAGTATGGCTTTATAGAATGCTTCATGTGCTTCACTTATATCATTTGAAGTATTGATTGCCTATTTCTCTTCACATAGAAAACCGCCATTTGTAGAATGCTCTTTTGCTTCACTTATATTTGTTAGAGCATGGGCATATCTTTTGTAGAAAGAATTAAACTCTCTTGCTTCACTTATATCTATTTAGAGAGATGACAGGAACTGGTCATTCACATGGTTAGTCATAAAATCCTACATAAAACTTGTAGATCACTGAATATGATATGTTTGATTCCTTGCAATAGTTTTGCGATATAAAGGTGGTGATATTAGAGTCGTGCTAGTTGAGTAATTGTGAAATTGAGAAATACTTGTGTTGAGGTTTGCAAGTCCCATAGCATGCACGTATGGTGAACCGTTATGTAACGAAGTTGGAGCATGAGGTATTTATTGATTGTCTTCCTTATGAGTGGCGGTCGGGGACGAGCGATGGTCTTTTCCTACCAATCTATCCCCCTAGGGGCATGCATAGTAGTACTTTGCTTTGAGGGCTAATAAACTTTTGCAATAATTATATGAGTTCTTTATGACTAATGTGAGTCCATGGATTATACACACTCTCACCCTTCCATCATTGCTAGCCTCTTCGGTACCGTGCATTGCCCTTTCTCACCTCGAGAGTTGGTGCAAACTTCGCCAGTACATCCAAACCCCGTGATACGATACGCTCTATCACACATAAACCTCATTACATCTTCCTGAAAACAGCCACCATACCTACCTATCATGGCATTTCCATAGCCATTCCGAGATATATTGCCATGCAAGTTCCATCAAAATCATATACATGACTTGAGCATTTATTGTCATATTGCTTTGCATGATCGTAAGATAGCTAGCATGATGTTTTCATGGCTTGTCCGTTTTTGATGTCATTGCTACGCTAGATCATTGCACATCCCGGTACACCGCCGGAGGCATTCATATAGAGTCATATCTTTGTTCTAGTATCAAGTTGTAATATTGAGTTGTAAGTAAATAAAAGTGTGATGATCATCATTATTAGAGCACTGTCCCAGTGAGGAAAGGATGATGGAGACTATGATTCCCCCACAAGTCGGGATGAGACTCCGGACGAAAAAAAAAGAAAAAAAGAAAAAAAAGGAGAAAGGCCAAAAAAAGAAGGCCCAAAAAAAGGAAAAAACCAACAAAATGAGAGAAAAAGAGAGAAGGGGCAATATTACTATCCTTTTACCACACATGTGCTTCAGAGTAGCACCATGTTCTTCATATAGAGAGTCTCTTGAGTTATCTCTTTCATATACTAGTGGGAATTTTCATTATAGAACTTGGCTTGTATATTCCAACGATGGGCTTCCTAAAATGCCCTAGGTCTTCATGAGCAAGCAAGTTGGATGCACACCCACTTAGTTTCAGTTTGAGCTTTCATACACTTATAGCTCTAGTGCATCCGTTGCATGGCAATCCCTACTCCTCGCATTGACATCAATTGATGGGCATCTCCATAGCCCATTTATTAGCTGCGTCGATGTGAGACTTTCTCCTTTTTCGTCTTCTCACGCAAACCTCCATCATCATATTCTATTCCACCCATAGTGCTATGTCCATGGCTTGCGCTCATGTATTGCATGAGGGTTGAAAAGGCTGAAGCGCATTAAAAAGTATGAACCAATTGCTCGGCTTGTCATCGGGGTTGTGCATGATTTGAATGCTTTGTGTGGTGAAGATGGAGCATAGCCAGACTATATGATTTTGTAGGGATGAGCTTTCTTTGGCTATGTTATTTTGATAAGACATAATTTCTTGGTTAGTATGCTTGAAGTATTATTATCTTAATGTCAAATGATCAAGATTATTGCTTTGTGTGGTGAAGATGGAGCATAGCCAGACTATTGCTTTGAATCACTCGTGTCTTAATATTCATGCCATGATTAGATTACATGATCAAGATTATGCTAGGTAGCATTCCACATCAAAAATTATCTTTTTTATCATTTACCTACTCGAGGACGAGCAGGAATTATGCTTGGGGATGCTGATGCGTCTCCGTCGTATCTATAATTTTTTATTGTTCCATGCCAATATTATACAACTTTCATATACTTTTAGCAACTTTTTATACTATTTTTGGGACTAACTTATTGATCCAGTGCCCAGTGCCAGTTCCTGTTTGTTGCATGTTTTATGTTTCGGAGAAAAGCCATATCAAAAAGGGTCCAAACGGGATAAAAACGGATGGAGAATATTTTTGGAATATTTGTGAAATATGGGAAGAAGAATCAACGCGAGACGGTACCCGAGGGGGCCATGAAGCAGGGGGGCGCGCCTGCCCCCTGGGCGCGCCCCTGACCCTCGTGGGCACCTGTAAGGTGTTTGCTGCTCTTCTTTGGCCGCAAGAAAGCTAATTTTCGGAGAAAAATCTGGGCGAAGGTTTCAATCCAATCGGAATTACGGATCTCCAGATATATAAGAAACGGTGAAAGGGCAGAATCTAAGAATGCAGAAACAGAGAGAGACAGAGAGACAGATCCAATCTTGGAGGGGCTCTCGCCCCTCCCATGCCATGGAGACCACAGACCAGAGGGGAAACTGTTCTCCAATCTAGGGAGGAGGCCAAGGAAGAAGAAGAAGGAGGGGGCTCTCTCCCCCTCGTTTCCGGTGGCGCCGGAGTGCCACCAGGGGCCATCATCATCACCGCAATCTTCACCAACAACTTCACCGCCATCATCACCAACTCTTCCCCCCTCTATGCAGCGGTGTAACCCCTCTTTTACCCGTTGTAATCTCTACTTAAACATGGTGCTCAATGCTATATATTATTTCCCAATGATGTATGGCTATCCTATGATGTTTGAGTAGACCCGTTTTGTCCTATGGGTTAATTGATGATCGTGATTGGTTTGAGTTGCATGTTTTATTATTGGTGTTGTCCTATGGTGCTCTCCGTGTCGCACAAGCGTGAGGGATTCCCGCTGTAGGGTTTGCAATATGTTCATGATTTGCTTATGGTGGGTGGCGTGAGTGACAGAAGCATATACCCGAGTAAGTAGGTTGTTTGCGTATGGGAATAAAGAGGACTTGATAGTTTAATGCTATGGTTGGGTTTTACCTTAATGATCTTTAGTAGTTGTGTACGCTTGCTAGAGTTCCAACCATAAGTGCATATGATCCAAGTAGAGAAAGTATGTTAGCTTATGCCTCTCCCTCAAATAAAATTGCAATAGTGATTACCGGTCTAGTTATTGATTGCCTAGGGACAAATAACTTTCTCGTGACAAAAAAGCGCTCCACTAAAACTAATTTAGTTGTGTCTTTATCTAAACAGCCCCTACTTTTTATTTACGCACTCTTTATTACCTTGCAATCCTATCCAAAAACTCCTACATAGTACTTCTAGTTTCATACTTGTTCTAGGTAAAGCGAACGTTAAGCGTGCATAGAGTTGTATCGGTGGTCGATAGAACTTGAGGGAATATTTGTTCTACCTTTAGCTCCTCATTGGGTTCGACACTCTTACTTATCGAAAGAGGCTACAATTGATCCCCTATACTTGTGGGTTATCAGTGCACATTTGGTTCTCCTAGCGGCGAATGTGCTGGTTTAACTCTTGGATGAAGGCTGCAATGGACTTGTCCCTCCTGGTGCTGATCATCTCCCATTGCTCATCTCGGCGCCCACATATCTGGTAGATGGTGTCCTTAAGATCCTTGTTGTAGACTTCGCCAATGCGTCCGATGGCGATGTGGGCTGCCATGCTCTTTCCTAGACTCCAGGTTGGTGCATCAAAGGAAAACTCTATGGGCTCAGTAACTGGCGTGAATGTCCTTCCTGGAACATGAACCCGAATCATCCAACGCTCCTCTTCTAGTAAAGTGGCAGTGTAGGTCCCGGTGAAGCTTGGTATTCCGATGTTCAGGTACCTAGTGACTTCCTTTAAGTGTCGTCCAAATGGTGTGTCTTCATCCGGTTGAGTAAACTTGTTCCTCGGGTCCTCCATCTATAGAGTGGAAAATGGAGGAGAGTCAGAAATGAGTAGAGAAGAGTGACATATGTCTTAACTTAGTGGTCGCATCCTATAGTCAGTGTGTCCTCTGATACCATCTTGTAGCGACCTGACCCGAATGGATCAAGTCTCTGTGCATAAGTGTCATCCCTGGACCGGTAATGCTGACACACAAAGTACTTGAAGGATTTATAACAGAGTGCAATCACACACTTATTACATCGAATGTCTCAAAAGAGAACTTATTACAATTATATGGCTTAAGGCCATCTAAATAAGATAACTACGGAAGCATCGAAGGTAAATGAGTCCATCAACTCCAACGGCATAGCTGAGTGCACGACAATGACCTAGCGCACCTTACTCTTCGTCTGAAAAGTCTGCAACATAATACGTTGCAACCCGAAACGGGTTAGCACATGGAATATGCTGGCAAAATAACACTATAGAGCAATGAACAAGATAACTGCTATATCTACACGCATATATGGCCGGTGGAGGCTCTATGGTTATCATTTTTGTGTAAAGCCAATTTTTCCCTACTACAAAGGAATATATTTTATTTAACTACAAAGTATGTTGAAAACATTGAAAATGGAAACCTCATCTCAATCCCAAAATTAATAATCATTAGCCCAACAAATTAATTAAGAGTGATGAGATCAACTTAATAATTCAAGCACCAGATACTCAAGATGTCCATAACCGGGGACACGGCTAACCATGATTAGTTTGTACACTCTGCAGAGGTTTGCACACTTTTCCCACAAGACACCATCTTCTCCGTTGGATTTCTCGCACTACATGGTGTTTGAGAAACGGATGACCGAGACACGGTCTTTCAGAAGCATTAACTCGTTACGACGGGTAGACAGTACCACCTACATCTGCTAGTCTACCACTGTAAGAGGTCACACAACATACTCAACTATGCCAAAGCCCATAATGGCTTGTGGATGCACACGGAAGTTTCTAGCATGAATAATCTTATGATCCCTTTGAGCCTGGGTGGCGAACCATAGGATGATCACACGGATTCTCGGGATCTCCTTGGACAACACTGGATTCCCCAGGTGCACACAAACAATCCACCCAGATGTGTATTAAAGTAGCCACCTTAAATAAACCCTTAGTTCATAGTATCCTCTCACATCTGTCATGAATCTCTCAAACCAAACCACGTCTACGAGCATAGCATAGCAGTATAAGCATAACGTAGAAGTAACTCCCAGAGTTTGAAATAAAGGGCAATAGGTTCTACCTTATCATCTACTTCCCAATACCCACATGTTAACAATCCTACTCATGTAATGTTTTAGGGATGAATTAATGCATAAAAACTAGGTAATAAGGGATATGATCGAAGTGTTACTTGCCTTGCTGGCGATCTGCAAACCCTAGTGACTCGTAGTAACATGCTTCGCACGCCGGAAATTCTATCGCAAACAAACAATAGCTTACATAATCAATCAAGCACAGATGCAAGGGTAAAACTCAAATAAAAAGATCCAAACTTAAAGTTCAACTGACGAGCTTCGATTCGCAAAAAGAATCAATCGAATCGGAGCTACAGAATTGAAACTACGATCAAAAGAAGTTCGAATTAAAATCTGCTTGCAACCAACTTTTAATTTGTCAAAACCTTGTTCAAGTTTATTAACTGGAAAGAGGGGTTCGAGACGAAGATTTTGGCGTTGGTTTCACTGGATTTGGATGAACGGTTAAAAAGTTCCGAGGGTTTGAAGATCAGGGGCTAATCTGCGATAAAAATAATCACGGATAGGTCCCTGGCCGAAAATAAAATAAAAAGAAAAGGACTAACGAACGAACGTTCGCTATCAGAGACAAACGTACGAAAACGTTCGCGAAGAGACGTTCGAGTGAACGTTCGCTAATTAGCGAAACCGAAAAAAACAAATTGAACCGATCTAACGGAAAAAATATTGGGGCGACGGTTTTGTCGGTTTTTACCGATTAAACGGAAAAGACCGGTCGGCAGTTTCGGGCGGCGCGAGGCAGCGGCGGTGGTGCGGGCTGTGGCAGCGGGGCGATATGGGGAGAGACGGTGGGGCAGCGGCGGTATTTAAAGGCCTCGGGAGGGCTCCTGCTTGCGCGAGGGGGCGCAGAAATCGAGGCCGACCTGGACTCCGGCGGGAGTCCAGCGCTCGCATGGCTGCGGCGGCGGGAGGCGGTGGCACAACGGCTGGGCCGGCTGGGCTTCGGCCCAGTTGGTCCGAAGTGAACATTTTTCTGGCCTAATAATGCAATTTTTAAAAAATGCATATTTTTCTAATTCAAATAAAATCCAAATAAAATATTTATTTGATTTTAAAAAATTTCCTCCAATATTCCTCTCTTTTTGAAGAAGTCATATTATCTTCTCTCTTTTATTTTTAATATTGGAAATATTTGGAGAGAAAAAATATTAAAACCAGGTTGATCCGCTTTTCAAATTTGAGAAAATTCAAATATGAAAATTTATGAAATCTCCAACTCTCTCCGTGGGTCCTTGAGTTTCTTAAGATTTCTAGGATCACAAACAAAATGCAAATAATATATGATATGCATATGATGACCTATGTATAACATCCAAATTGAAAATTGGCATGTTGCAATCTTTAAGAAAAAGTAAAACCTACGCTGGGAGGCCCATAGCCGGTATGGACCTCAAAAAATAAGTTGAAACCATTGTCTCCATATGTCGTGGGCTACACATGTTGAAAAACAAAACCTAGGCCTAGCTGATACTTGTTCGCCCTCTGGAAAAAATGATACAAGCTAGATCCCCGAGCGAACTAGATTAAAGAGGGGGCCGGTGGCGTGACTAAAGAAGCACATCAGGCGCGATTTTTTCTTCTTCAGTGGATGGCTCTCGATGGTGTTTTTTACTTGCCTCTGCACCATATAACTTGTATTTCTAGCCTTCTAGTCCATGGTGGACCAACAGCCCATTTGCTGGGCGGGCCAACCTACAGAAACCAGCACTCAATTTTTCATCAAGCCCCAAAAACAACGTAGTACTATGTTCATTTTGAGGCCGAAAACATTACGGCAGGGGTTGAGCGGGGGAGGGGGAAGACAGAGCAAAAAATATTAAAAAGAGCTGATGCGTCGTTGCTACCCTAACAAAGCAGGTGCAATTCTTCTCGGGAAGAAGGTGTGCCATTGACACCCACACGTCACAAATCCCACAGTAGACATACTAACAAGTTCACACACAAGTATAACAAAAAAGGTAAACATTCGTATCAAACTCAGGTTCACAGGACACGTTCATATTCATAGCCAACATTCACAATCAACAACTCAAAAGATTCATATATACACAAGTTCAGCATGTCTATGCATCGAAATGATTGATAGATCACACGACAATATTCATAGATATTTCACAAAAAGATTCAGATATACACATGTTCAGTATGTTTATGCATCCAAATGATTGAGATCATAGCCAATATCATCCATGGACGAACTTTACTTACCTAGGGTACAGACTGGTAAATGGTGTTCAGTTGGAGGTACTTCTTGCTAAAATTAATTCTTGTACGAGTAAACTTTTGAGTACATAAGAGGCAGCACAGACAATCTGAACTTTTCTTGTAGGTTTATCCTCAAATAGTGGCCTCGTGCCGAGGGAGGTTTGAGCAACTTGGTCACTACTTTCATCCAACTAGTTTACTGGCTCATCTTGGGTCATGTAGCCCGCCAAAATTCTACATTGCAGACAAGAAAAGAGGAGGTTGAGAAAATGAACCACCCAATTTTTTTGTGCAGTTCAACTGAAATGGAGCATCGCTGGCGTGCAGACTGATTAAGTGCCAAATGAATATACGCATCAACCAACTTGTCTGGAATCTTTAGGCTCCATGCCATACAGTTCGCTACCATATGTGCCGATAACCAAAAGGCACAAGTTGGGACCAAAGACTGGACTGCGTTTTTCTGGGCTATGCGCCAAGCAATATTTTTCGCGTTCACTCTCCTAATACTTGGAGTTTGACAACTGTTTGACACCGGTTGATACTCGAATGAATATATGCACTTCTTCTTGTCAACATCGATGCTTGTCTGAGTGAACTTTGGAGTACATAGCAGCAGCATAAGTATCTGTTCATCTGATCTTTTTGTGCAGTTCTACTAAAATCACCCAATGTAATGATTTGCCTGCAAGTTCAGGCTCCAAGTTACTCCTTTATGAAATCGGCAAACAGTAGCACAATACCAAATTACCAGTGAATATGACAAGCACAATAATTAGGATAAAGACCAGTAGCAACCTGTGTGAGGTAGCATATCAATTACTATTTCCTTTGACTGGAAGACGAGATAAGCAAAGCGACTGACAGCAAAGGAAGGAAGCAAGCCCAGATTAGCGACTGACAAAAAAGAAGGAAGTTGTCGACGCAATGAAGCACCCAAAGTTTTTGTGCAGTTCCGCCAAAATCGAGCATCCCTGTTGGCACATATATTGAGAGAGTGAGATTACTGTAATAGTAGCACCCTTATTATCTTAATGGGTAAAGTTAGCAACATAGTAGTCTTTCTTAAAGAGAGGTATTAGTTTATTTAATCAGTGCCAATTAGCTCAACACTAAAAGCATTGCCATGTATCATAGGTTGCCAAACTTTAACGTGCAAAGATAAAGGAGTTTCTCATGACAGTAGCACGATACAAATAGAGATGACAGCAAACTAATATGGATGAAGGCCTTAGGCCGGTACCAACCAGAGAAAAAAAGCTTATTCATGTAGTCCCAGAAGAGATGATAAAGCACTCATTGGAATCACTCAATAGTACATATTTTTGTGCACTTCAAATGTATGGTTGAAATCACTCTTGTTTACGAGTGCTGAGATTATATCGAAAGATTATCAAGAACTTTCAGCAGAGTTAAAGCACTGGTTGGGATACAGTTCATTGTATTGTCTTGTGTAGTTCCACTAAAATGTATGATTGGCACAACATGATCCCTATTTGCACAAGTAGGAACAAGGTGAAACCTTCATTAGCTTAGTGAGAAGGATAGAAAGACATTAGCATATTACTCTAACAGTAGCGTCAAATTCATGATGGACAATACGCAAAACATTGCCTCATTGAACCAATGGCAATAAATTGACATGCAAAACAATAGCACTATTATGTCATGACACTACCAAGATTCCCTCCCTACTCCACCACATGATTCACCTCCACAGACAAACATACACACGTACATGATTCAACATAGGGTGCTACTAAAGATTTGTTTAACTCCGACAGGAAAATTAGGCAGTAATAAATTAGTGGTACTTAAGTACTCCTAATTAATTAAGTGACCTTTCAGGAGAGACATCAGAAGTGGAAGGGCTCCCTGAAGGATCGTCTGACATGTAAGGTAGACGTTGTCGGAGCCCTTGAATGGTCTTGACTGAGGCCTCGGGCTTCAGCAAGATCACCTTGGCACTGTTTATTCTTCTTCTTCCTCTTCATTCTCTATTTCTGTTTCTCCTCACCAGTTGGTGAAACCAAGTACATGATTGGCCTTCTATTTCAGAATTGGTTTTGTCAGTGAGGGAGTACAAGTGTACTAGTAAACAATATAATTATTTTCTCATGGCAGTCGCAAAATAGAGATGAACACATGCATTAAATATCATTCTTACCTAAAGGAAGGTTATGGTGCCAATATGGATGATGAGGATCGGAACACAAATCTCCCTTTGTGCAGTTCCACTGAAATGAACCAACTGTTCCATTCTGACATTCCAGTTAAACGGCACAAAAGTCACTTCTTTTAAGAAGTGTTTTTTGCATTGCACCAAAAGGTCACAACATCAACTAGGTGAAATGGATATCCCTGTTTGCACAAAAAGCTACAGAGGAAATAGTCAGAGTCTCAAACAATTACAGGCAAAAACATTTGGCTAAACATGTCATGGCTTATAACAGTGGCATGGCTTCATTTTACCAGGGGCATTAGATTAAGAATAGCTAAAAATTTGGTATAAGGGCATGGGACAGTGGGTGCACCAGCAGTCCAACACCATGTACCTAAACCAGGGCATAAAGTGGTGATTCAGAGTTTGTTGCCCCGAGAAACAAACATCCAAGAAATATATCTGGGTTGGTCCCATTTTTGTTCACTCTAGCCACCTACTCCTATGTGTTGATAGCAAATCTAGTCCTGGTCATACCACTGTGTACATCGTTTCCCCTATATTTCCCTTTTCGACCAAGAGACCGGTTGGATGACCAGTCTATACTACTTTCACCCCCTTTCCTTCCTGTTTGTACCAAGTCCGATGTACATACTAAATTCCTCCACCCCACTTTATTTCTTGTTTGAACCAAGTACAAGATTCGACTCCATGAAGTAGCTTTACCTCTAACAATAGAAGAAGAAAAATAGGTGATGTTGGACCATCCGATTAGGAGGGGCTGAGAGGTAGAAAATGATGCACATGCAGTGACGCAGCGAGCTGGGGAAGTAGAGCTAGGGCGGTTTCGAAGGAAGATATACCTAAAGGTCATTGGGATGTGGATAGGTGGGCGGCGGGAGGCCGGATCCGCCCACACTAGGGCAACGACGAAGGGATCGGAGGACATCCCGCGCCGGCACTCGGCTAGAGATAACGATGCGGCCGGCAGTGGGTCTCCTCCCTCGCTGTCGATGACGGCCTAAACGTTGCCCCTCCTCCCCTTCACCGGCAGAGGGGATATGTCCGGATCTGTAACCAGCGGTGAGGATAGAAAGACAGTGTTTTTTGAAGGGAGAAAGACAGTGTTCCCACCGCTATCTTGTTTAGATCTGGAGAGGATGAGAGTGTGTGAATAGAGCAACCCTAGCAAGCAAGTGCGGAGGATCCCGCATATATATACATAGTGGGGTAGTTTTCCTTTTTCACTCCATCAAAACAATCGTTTAAAATTGTGTACGTGCTAGGTCGCCTTTTTTTTGAGTTGTTGATTGTTTTTTAGATAGCTACCCGCTTATTCCAAGTGGTGTTACGGTGTGCCAGGTCGCACTTTGTATCGTTCAAGTCTGGTACAAGACCCTCCATTAAATGAACAATCACCCCCTCGTAAAATTTGTGGACAAGCCCAGGGCTAAAATTATCGGAAACGTGGACTGCCCCAACATGCATTATTATTTATATTTTCTATGTGGGAGTATTCTCAAAACAAAATGTGAGAGTATAATATTTATTGGGCCCCTTTGTAATTGGTGCTAAATTTTGACAAAAGATTTAACTGACAAAATGTTAGTGCATGTTAACAAAAATTATATTGTTTGATTCATATTTGAGCATAGTTTTCAATGATGTAATTTTTTGTGACATGCATGAACATTTGGTTAGTTAAATTTATAGTAAAAATTTGTCAAGGTGCATTAAATCAACACATGCAAGTATCAAAAGGAAAGTCACAGCATGCATGCATGCGTTGTAATTAATGCATCGGTAAATGCAAATTATTGAAATATATCGAGTGTAGTGCTTTGATGTGTCGCATCAACTCGTACTACAACAACGAGAAGTTTGATTACTACAATGCCCTCTCACCTTAACTGCACCTTCCTTTGGCTGCATGACTTGTGGGCCACCCACCTGTTGGGGCCACCTGTCATACACGCAAAGGCAGGAGCAGTAAGTCAATGAAGTTGTGTCCCGTCCTCGCCCATGAGCGTGGTGGCTGGCAGGACTAGGAGAAGCTTTCGCTACATGCTCTCCCTCCCGCACGCGATGGACATGCAACAGTTCATTCGGTGTCAGATGGCCAGAAGCATATTGTTGTACTCCTCCACTATAGTAGTACTCCATCATTGTTCGACTTCCCGAAGAGGCAAAGAGCCAAGCGCAGCCGGACGCTCGTGTGGCAATTTCATGTGTAGAGTAGTCTAGGATAGCGTGTACCGTTCCTCTAAGCTTAAAATCGTTGGGGTCGGCTCCATGCTATGAGGCCGTATCGAAGCTTTTTTTATTAAAATAATCTTCTGGCCTACCTGTCATCCTGGTGATTGTAGTTTGCATGCTCATCTGGTCAAGATAGGAATATATATTTTAATTTGTGGTGGGTAAATGTTAGAGGTTGCAGCAAATATATTGTACACTGCGGGTCTTTCAGCCAAGTTTAGAGGCAACCATGTGGGCCAGTGCTATGATGTGAAACGTCAACTCGTACAACGAGGAGAAGCTTGATTTTACTACTACACGCCTTCTCCCTCGCCCACTCGCAGACGAGGACCGGATTTTTCTTATACTACAACAAGCTATCCCTCCCGCACGCAGTGGACGGACATGCAGCAGTGGATTCAATACTGTAGAAGTAGTAGTAGTAGTAACATCATTGTTCGTCTTCTCGAAGAGGCGAAGAGCCAAGCGCAACCTGAACGTGGCAGTTGCGGACCTTGGAGCACGCATATAGCCAGGCTCTTGCATGAGACAAAATTGCTATGTGAGCCCACTATTGTAGTACTACTTGCTAGTATAGCCCTGTAAACCAGAAAGGAGTATTTGCCTTTCTAGAGATTTCAACAAGTGACTAGACTACACCGAGACAGAGTACATATGGAGCAAAATGAGTGAATCTACACCATAAATAAATATGTAGTTCTCTCGTTTTCCTCTCCGCCTTGGTCGCGGTGCACAATATTGAGTACTCCTATATGACTAGCCGCTCTATCTACATGCGGGACATCAAAGCATCTGGGCCCGCGTGCCATCCACCAAATCACAGTGAGGTGCTACAGTCGAGACTCACCGGTCACCCCGGTGTGGCCGTCATCACCCGTCATATCACAAAACCCACACCTTTACCAGCAGTGGTAAAGTGGCCTCAAAGTGGCCTCGAAGTTGGATTGGACAAAGAAACCATCATTTCACTGGAACGCTCGTTGAAGCCCTTTCTCCCCTTTCTGGAAGAAAACCTCACTCCAGGCTACTCACTTCTGCCATTTTTCTTCTTGCCGGTGAAGGAAAGGTGGGCGAATCAGTGATGCTACTATATTTTCATTCCAAGAATCTTCTTTTTGCGAAGCACCGACCGATTCTCACAACCTATTCTTTTCCCATTTTCATTGCGACTGTGGTTTCCTTTTGATTGGTTTTTGTTTTTCAGTTCATTGATGGATCCTGGAGCACTAGGCAAGGAGTTGCCGGCGAACAATCCACTGGAGACAGCAATCTCCAGGAAGCGAGCACCGACCAACGAGTTGACCATGTTGGCGGGCCAACCCATAGAGACGAAGAACTCCAAGAAACAAGCACTGGCCAAAGAGTTGACGACGTTAGCGGACGAACTCCTCAAAGAAAGTTGGAAGAACAGCAAGGGCCCCACCGTACCTACCCTAGAAACTCTAATGGCCACCTATGCGAGGCTCAAGGCCAAGTTTGAGGAGATAGTCGCCGTTGAGAAGCAGTATTCCCCTGGCAAGGTGATGGCCCCCATCGAGGACAAGGAGATGGCCCCGGAGGGATGGGATCTCCCGGTGAGCTGCATAAGGTAAAACATAATGGCTTACCATAGTTGTGGTTTTTGATTATTTGCAATGTGCTTGCTAATATGTTAGGGTTGTGAAGGTACCGGTGGACGTCCTTGATGATTCCGATGTCGCGGCCCGTCCTGTGGACAACGCCCCAGAGATCGTTTTCGATGCCGCGGTCCGTCCTGTTGACATCTCCCCGGAGATCGATTCCGATGCCGCTGTCCATCCTGTGGACATCGCCCCAGAGATCAATTCCAATGTCACGGTCCGTCCTGTGGACATCGCCCCAGAGATCGATTCACATGCTGTTGTCCATGCTATGGTGATTTCCCGAGATATCAATGACAAGAAATAGTTGGTCACGCTAATCCTTCAGGGTAGTTTGCATTGTGTTTAATTACCAGAATGATGCATGTTATCAAACCATCTTAGGGCTAGTGCATTGTCTTGTGTGGGCGGTACTTGCTACTTTTGTTTGATAGTGAATCATGCGAACCCTCTCCGAGTTATGGAAACAGATGTATCCTCACCAGCTTTTGATGCAATATATGGCATTCTTAGATGTAAGTTTGAACTGTTTATCATATCAACATGGCTTGTTTGATGATTCTTGGTGTTAGTAGGCTAGCTACTGTGCGAGCTATAGTACTTGCAAAACACTCACCGAAGAGAAACGTTGGGGCTGATGAGCTCGCGGTACGCTTATACTGACCCGTCGTTGATCGGACAATAGCCCAAGCTCCTAAAATTGTAGGCTTAGCGATCGATCAGACAATAGTCGACACAGATACATTCAGGCCTCATTTGGTTCATAGGGTAGGAAAATCGTAGCAAAAGGACAAAGACATACAACACAAAATCATAGCAGTACAGAGACGTACTCCCTCCGTTCCAAAATAGATGACTCAACTTTGTACTACCAACTTTGAAACGGTGGGAGTACAAATCCTAGGCGGGCTAGTTTGGCCTAGTGGGTTTCAGTGATATGACGTGGTACAGTGTCGTCCAGACTTCGCGTGTGGTATCAGTATTGCGGGTACAGTAAGTTTTCTTGAAGAAGCGGAATTCAATGAAGTCATGGTTCCTTCGTCCGACCAACTTATAGTGGGAAAGGTTGGGCCTACGCTACGACCGGGGTGGACCAGGATAATTTTGTGCATCGCAGGTGGGCCAGGATGGTCGACGTCCCACATGTCGACGAATGAAAGTATTCTTTTCGATATAGAGGACGAGCAACGAGTATTCATTGTTTATTTTTGACGAAAGCTATTGTCTCCAATGTTACGATGAAGGAGTGTGAAACACGGCAACCCAGTGAACTTGGCATGTGCACCCCTCCCTCCTTCCTCATGTAATATTACCATAGTGTTGACTATAAGGTTGGCTATAAGGTTACAACTTTTTCTCACTTTCTCTCTATCTATTTCCTCTCAAATGTTTTTACCTTTCTTTTTTAGACACAATTTTTTTATGCCTCTTATTTTTAGAATTAGTTTTTTTATACCTAGGAGCACGTGTAGAGACGGGCTCTTGCAGAGCCCACTCCTTGACTTTGTCGATGCCTCTCTCTCCTCCACATAAGCAGGCTTATAGCCCAGAATTTTAATGGTACTACTTGCTATGAATGTGGGCAGCTGGCGTCTGAGGGGGGGCGCACGCGGGGAGGTGGGGGGTTTCTGGTGGGCCAGGGCGGTCAAAAGCGGGCTTGGAAGTGGTCCGGACTCCCGCATGGCCCACCTCACATTATCACCATATATTTCTTGGAGTCCGCCCGCCGAGCGATTAGATTTCGGCTATCGACGGTTTATTCAATTGCAGTCCCACATGTCAGTGAAAATGAAAGACAACGCGTGTCCCCTCTGGTGAGCGGCGTGCGAGCCGGACTGTCGGGGGTGCGACGCAAATGCGACGCGTACGAGTCGTAAGTGTGCCGCCTTTTCCTTTTGAACTTGCAAAGCGTAACATTTTCATGCGATCGATCGATAGAAATCCGGAACAAAATGACGAGGGCGGTGCTTTCCCGCACGTTAGGCGGGCTAGTTTCAGTGATATGACGTGCTACAGAGCCGTCCACTTGCTCCATTTTTATATAAGCAAGAGTCTACACTCTTACGTGGGAGGAGTGAGAAACACGGCGGATCTGATTTTGATCGAGGGATAATTGTTCCTTGCGAAATAATGGAGCACTATTAGTGATTATAGCATGATAGTTAGGGCATCTCCAGCGCTGGCCCACAAATTGACACCGGCATCTGTCCGAGGACACTGATGGATGCCATCCAATGCTACCCGCATACCTTTCGACAACTATATGAACTAACCGGACAAAATTCATGCAAACAAAGAAAATTTCAAATTAACCGGATGAAATTCATTACATTTCGAAAACTTTTCCTATAAACTGGACAAAATTCATTACATATTTCACACAAACCGTAGTAAAAACTACTGTAAACCTAATCTAAACGATCGCCGGCGCCTAACCACCATGTCCGGCCATGAACCCGAGAAAGCCGGCCATTGCCTTTGCCTCCTCCTCATCCGCCTCAATAACCTCCTTCTCCGGAGAACAAGGTTCTGAAGATTTCCGCCTCCACATCGCCGTCAAGCGGCTAATCAGCCACCGATGTTTATCCCACCAAGCTTGGCGTCGACTGAGTGGAGGAGCGGTGGCCTTCCTGGGATAAAAGCGGCGGTGACCTACCGTGTACTACTCTTCCTTGCTGCCGGCTGCGCCCGCGCATGTGCGCCGGCTTTCTGGTCATGGCGGCGGAGGGCGACCGGGGGGAGCCAGCGATCTCCTTCGTATGCTCCTGCGACAGTACGTCCAAGAGAGCTTTGGAGCGTGCCCGGAGCGGAGCCGCCGATGTCCTTCGTCTGCTCCTGCGATAGTACGTCTAAGAGAGCTTTCGAGCGCCAGGAGGCCATGGTTGCAGTGGTGCCGACAGAAGGAAGGGACCGGAGGAGAATAAGTGTGGGTCTTTGGTTATGGCTAGGAGCTGGGGCTCAAGTTAATATAGCGGGCGAATGGCAATGAGCCGCGGCAGACGGATGGACGGCTGGCGCTGGAGTAGGTTCATTGGCAGCCGCGTGTCATTAATGTGGGCGGCGGACGGAAGGATGGCCGTGGTGTCGTTAACGCGGAGCAGTCGCTTGCATCGGGATGCCGTGCGGGTGGTGCTCTCTCGGTCGTCGCGCTGCTGCAATGCCGGCACCAGTGGGAGGTCGCGTCGGGCGTGAATGCGGACGCTGCTTCAATGACTTAACTGCAGGTGCGTTGTGTCACTGACATGTGGGCCCAACGGGCATCTGGCCCGCATGTCACTGACACACCAACTGCACCTGCAGTTAAGTCCGGTGAATGCATCATTGGCGTTCTGGAGAGACGGTGACCGTTTCAGGCGGGAAGCGCGCTAGCGATGGAAGGGGTTTCTATAGGCCAGGGCGGTCAAACGCTGGCGTGGTGGTAAAATGTGAACTCATGGATGACGAGCCTTTGAAGCGTATGCGGCACGTATTGACAACCAGGCGTCCATGCAACCGCTCTTCTCTCCAGCTAGCCTTCGACGACCACCATTAGACACCACACAACCATGCATAACTTACGAATAATGGACGAATTGATCAGACACACACTCATGTGTAGTGGCACTATGATCGGTCGCTCACGATAGTACATACTCCGTACCATAGTACCCTCTCTAGCTAGGTTGTTTTATAGATTGTTGTTGTGATGGACGATATACATGAGCAAGGTGTCGAGTCACGAGTATGACCATTGGTATTGAGCCAGGTGAATACATGCTCGGTGCTCCCGGATGCCTCCAGCAAACGTCTAAACAGTAATGTCAGGCACCGCCGGGGCACGCAGGTGATGGGCTCGCCGTTTGCATTGCGCCATGAGCAGGACTTTGATTGAGAGGGCGACGTGCATGCATTAGCATGGTTTGACAGCGTGAGTGTGAGTGTCTGCACGCGTACATGCTACTTGCCTCTATGGACGGTACGCGCTAATGTGTGCATCATGTATAATATTAAAAATCCATTTGTGCATTTAACGCAAAGTATTTCATTTTTATTTGGCTGAAGAGTGTGCGTTGCAGCGACGAGTCTGTGGTTTGATTCCTCACATACGCATAATTTTGGTTTTTATTTCTTTCTCCACTGATAGGTAGGCCCGCATAGATAGATAGATAGATAAAGAACATGAGCTGATGAGGCGCATGCGGACTGTTTGACTGGTCAACCAGACAATACAGAGCTATACGCTGAGCCAGTGACCGTATAATCACCATATCTCGTATACAATGATCAAGGTGAGCTATCAAGACAAGTTCGATGACCGCCAATGCATTTTACTTGGTAATAAATGACCAGGATTGAAGGGGAATCCAAATTTCCTTCGTCTTCTGTCCTTGAGCTCTTGACAAACCAAGTCACTTTTATATACTAGTGGGAATATTTCATTATAGAACTTGGCTTGTATATTCCAATGATGGGCTTCCTCAAATGCCCTAGGCCTTCATGAGCAAGCAAGTTGGATGCACATCCACTTAGTTTCTTTTTGAGCTTTCATAAACTTATAGCTCTAGTGCATCCGTTGCATGGCAATCCCTACTCACTCATATTGATATCTATTGATGGGCATCTCCATAGCCCATTGATACGCCTAGTTGATGTGAGACTATCTTCCTCCTTTTTGTCTTCTCCACAACCACCATATTCTATTCCACCTATAGTGCTATATCCATGGCTCACGCTCATGTATTGCGTGAAAGTTGAAAAGGTTTGAGAATACTAAAGTATGAAACAATTGCTTGGCTGAAATCAGGGTTGTGCATGATTTAAATATTTTGTGTGATGAAGATAGAGCATAACCAGACTATATGATTTTGTAGGGATAGCTTTCTTTGGCCATGTTATTTTGAGAAGACATAATTGCTTTGTTAGTATGCTTGAAGTATTATTGTTTTTATGTCAATATTAAAATTTTGTCTTGAATCTTATGGATCTGAATATTCTTGCCACAATAGAGAAGATAAACATGTTAGGTAGCATTCCACATCAAAAATTCTGTTTTTATCATTTACCTACTCGAGGACGAGTAGGAATTAAGCTTGGGGATGCTTGATACGTCTCCAACGTATCTATAATTTTTGATTGTTCCATGCTATTATATTATCCATCTAGGATGTTTTATATGCATTTATATGCTATTTTATATGATTTTTGGGACTAACCTATTAACCTAGAGCCCAGTGTCAGTTTTTGTTTTTTCCTTGTTTTTGAGTATCGCAGAAAAGGAAAACCAAACAGAGTCCAATTGACCTGAAATTTCACGGAGATTGTTTTTGGACCAGAAGAAGCCCATGGAGCATCGGAGATGGACAAGAAGAGTCCCGTGGCACCCACGAGGGTGGGGGCGCGCCCCCTACCTCATGGCCGCCTCGGAGACCCCCCTGACTTGTTTCCAATGCCAACACCTCTTATATATACCCAAACTTCCAGAACATAACCTAGATCGGGAGTTCCACCGCCACAAACATCCAAAGCCACCGAAAACCAATCTAGACCCGTTCCGGCACCCTGCCAGAGGGGGGGAATCCCTCTCCGGTGGCCATCTTCATCATCCCGGCGCTCTCCATGATGAGGAGGGAGTAGTTCACCCTTGGGGCTGAGGGTATGTACCAGTAGCTATGTGTTTGATCTCTCCCTCTCTCGTGTTCTTGATTTGGCACGATCTTGATGTACCGCGAGCTTTGCTATTATAGTTGGATCTTATGATGTTTCTCCCCCTCTACTCTCTTGTAATGGATTGAGTTTTCCCTTTGAAGTTATCTTATCAGATTGAGTCTTTAAGGATTTGAGAACATTTGATGTATGTCTTGCATGTGCTTATCTGTGGTGACAATGGGATATTCACGTGATCTACTTGATGTATGTTTTGGTGATCAACTTGCGGGTTCAGTGACCTTGTGAACTTATGCATAGGGGTTGGCCCATGTTTTCGTCTTGACTCTCTGGTAGAAACTTTGGGGCACTCTTTGAAGTTCTTTGTGTTGGTTGAACAGATGAATCTGAGATTGTGTGATGCATATCGTATAATCATACCCACGGATACTTGAGGTGACATTGGAGTATCTAGGTGACATTAGGGTTTTGGTTGATTTGTGTCTTAAGGTGTTATTCTAGTACGAACTCTAGGATAGATTGAACGGAAAGAATAGCTTCGTGTTATTTTACTACGGACTCTTGAATAGATCGATCAGAAAGGTTAATTTTGAGGTGGTTTCGTACCCTACAATAATCTCTTCGTTTGTTCTCTGCTATTAGTGACTTTGGAGTGACTCTTTGTTGCATGTTGAGGGATAGTTATATGATCCAATTATGTTATTATTGTTGAGAGAACTTGCACTAGTGAAAGCATGAACCCTAGGCCTTGTTTCCTAGCATTGCAATACCGTTTACGCTCACTTTTACCACTTGTTACCTTGCTGTTTTTATATTTTCAGATTACAAAAACCTATATCTACCATCCATATTGCACTTGTATCACCATCTCTTCGCCGAACTAGTGCACCTATACAATTTACCATTGTATTGGGTGTGTTGGGGACACAAGAGACTCTTTGTTATTTGGTTGCGGGGTTGTTTGAGAGAGACCATCTTCATCCTACACCTCCCACAAATTGATAAACCTTAGGTCATCCACTTGAGGGAAATTTGCTACTGTCCTACAAACCTCTGCACTTGGAGGCCCAACAACGTCTACAAGGAGAAGGTTGCGTAGTAGACATCAGCCTCCCACTTTCCCTTGGAACCGGATCCAGACATGGCTGAGGAGGTTGGTGGCGGTGGAAAAGAATGAATTTTCGGGCGCTGGAGCTCGGAGATGGGAAGGCTGGATCTAGAAGAAGGCATGAGGGAGAAAGGAGGGATCTTTGCCCTCTTATAGGCAGTGAAATACCAAACGCCCCCCTCTCAAGCCTTGAAACTCGCCTGTTCCCAAAGGGATCGTGCAAACGACGCGGTTGGATTACCCAAAACCGTATTAATGGGAATCCCGTAATGGGCGGGCATGATCTCTGTTTTGACAAGACGTGCCAATGGAGGCTATGCCTCGAAACACGAAACGGGGGCGTGGGAACGGTTCAAAATGTTAAGAGCCAGATGTGACGCTTCGTCGAAAAAAGTTGTCAGTAAAAGATAGTGTTTTGTTTTGACATTCTGCCTTCGTGGCTAAGGGTTATATTGACTATATAGAGCCGGATACAGTTCTTCTATGTAGAGAGTTATCCTAAAATATTCAGGAGAAGGAACCCACCTTGCAATGCTGAAGATAATCCGCGTGTTGAACACATCGTCATCGAAGACTGGTTCAGGGGCTACTGAGCGAGTCCTGGATTAGGGGGTCCTTGATATGTCTCCAACGTATCTATAATTTTTGATTGTTCCATGTTGTTATATTATCATTGTTGGATTTTTTATAATCATTTTATAGTCATTTTATATCATTTTTTGGACTAACCTATTGACATAGTGCCAAGTGCCAGTTGTTGTGTTTTTGCATGTTTTTTACATCGCAGGAAATCAATATCAAACGGAGTCCAAACACCGCGAAACTTTTTGTGGATTTTTTATGGACCAGAAGACCACCAGTGGGCCAGAGCAGCACCTGGGGGTGCCCCAAGGGGGTAAAGGGCATTTCTCCTCTATCTGGGGCTTATGGCTAACCCACCAGGGCGCGCCTGGGGGCCCAGGCGCGCCCAGGTGGGTTGTGCCCACCTCGGTGGCCTCCTGCACGCCCTCTTTACCCTATAAATTCACAAATATTCCAAAAACCCTCGGGGTTAACCTAGATCAGAAGTTCCGCCGCCGCAAGCCTCTGTAGCCATCGAAAACCAATCTATACCCCGTTCCGGCACCCTGCCAGAGGGGGGAGTCATCACCGGTGGCCATCTTCATCATCCCGGCGGCCACCACGATGATGAGGGAATAGTCCACCCTCGGGGCTGAGGGTTTGTACCAGTAGCTATGTGTTTAATCTCTCTCTCTCTCTCTCTCTCTCTCTCGTGTTCTTGAGATGTCACGATCTTGATGTATCGCGGGCTTTGTTAATATAGTCGGATCATATGGTGTTTCCCCCTCTCTATCTTGTTGTGATGAATTGAGTTTTTCCCTTTGAGATTTCGTTGTTATCGGATTGAATACTTTTATGGATTTGAGAGCACTTGATATATGTCTTCCATATGAATACTCATGGTGACAATGGGGTATCGTATTGATTCACTTGATATATGTTTTGGCACTCAACTCGCGGATTACCGAGGTGGCATTGGGGTAATCTATGCATAGGGGTTGATGCATGTTCTTGTCTTTTGTTTCTCCGGTAGAAATCTTGGGGCACTCTTTGAAGTTCTTTGTGTTGGATTGAGTATTATGAATATGAATTTGCTTTGGTGTTATTTTAGTACGAACTCTTGGTTGGATCGATCGGAAAGAATAGCTTCGTGTTATTTTAGTACGAACTCTAGGATAGATTGATCGGAAAGAATAGCTTTGAGGTGGTTTCGTACCCTACAAACAATTCCGTCTTATGTTCTCCGCTAGATAGGAACTTTGGAGTGATTCTTCGTTGCATGTTGAGGGACGGTTATATGATCCAATTATATTAGCATTGTTGAGAGGTTGCACTTGTGAAAGTATGGACCCTAGACCTCATTTTCAAGCATTGTGATACCGTTTTTGTGCCCGTTTACTATTTGCTACCTTGCTGTTTTTTTATTCAGATTATAAAAATATATTTCTACCATCAATATTACACTTCTATCACCATCTCTTCGCCAAACTAGTGCACCTATACAATTTGCCATTGTATTGGGTGTGTTGGGGACACAAGAGATTTCTTGTATTTGGTTGCAGGGTTGTTTGAGAGAGAGACCATCTTCATCCTACACCTCCCACGGATTGATAAACCTTAGGTCATCCACTTGAGGGAAAATTGCTACTGTCCTACAAAACTCTGCGCTTGGAGGCCCAACACGAGTCTACAAGAATAAAGTTGCGTAGTAGACATCCGTCCTCGGGTGTCCGGACCGTTTAATATGGGCCGGACTGATGGGCCATGAAGATACAAGTAGAAGACTTTCCCCCATGTCCGGATAGGACTCCTATATGCATGGAAGGCAAGTTTGGTGTCCGGATATGTTATTTCCTTCCTCTACCAACCGACTCTGTACAACCCTAGATCCCTCCGGTGTGTATATAAACCGGAGGGTTTAGTCCGTAGAGGCTATAATAATTCTCATAGGCTAGACAGCTAAGGTTTAGCCATTACGATCTCGAGGTAGATCAAGTCTTGTAACCCCTATACTCATCAAATACATCAAGCAAGACGTAGGGTTTTACCTCCATTAATAGGGCCCGAACCTGGGTAAACATTGTGTCCCACTTGTCCCTTGTTCCATGAATCCTCAGACGCACAGTTCGGGACCCCCTACCCGAGATCTATTGGTTTTAACACTAACACTAGCCGCCGCGCACCCCGAAGACCAGGAGCTCCCCGGCGAGTAGTCGTTCCCGTATGAGAAGAAGGTGAAGAATCCACATCTGCTCCTGCTCGACTACTTCCTTGCTTCTGCTCGGTACGGACGCCGCTGCTCTGATCTGACCATAGTGCCGGCGCTACTCCTCCTCAAGGTCAAGGTGGGGACCCATCTTTGGTTTGATTTGCTCTTCCCCTTCTCACTGCTCTTCCCCCTCTCACAGATGGCCATGAGCTTGGTTTGTTCCTCATGCAGGTAGGCTGGGTAGGCCCCTCGTCGGCGTCAGCTTCCCCTGCCTGCCACTCCTCTCCTCTGATGGAGTTGACCTTTGCTGGAGCGGACAAGTTTGGATGCCCCTGGGCCTTTGGTGGTGGGCTAGGTAACCCCCCTAATGCTCTCTCTCTTTCTGTAATGTATCCATGGCCCCTTATATACGCATTTCAAGCAGGGGGCAAGCAGCTAGCAAAATACTGAATAAAAAGCTCCTTGTTGTGTTCTACCAAAGCAAACAATAACAACATTACATAGTGATCTAGATTTTGCTTGTCTTCTATAAAGGTGGAATCTGAGCCTTCCTGTTGAGGAGATGCTGATGTTTAGCTAGATTCCATCGAAGGAAAATTTTGTTGTCTTTCTTGCTTTGTTGGGTACCTAGCCTTTTGTATGTCATGGAGGAGGACAGTTTTGTCTGGGAGCCAGGGCCTTTTGTTCCTTTGCATGGTTAGCTTTTTTCCTTGTCCTCAAGTGGTAGGAGTTTAGGTATGGAATTGTTCTTTTTATCTGTTGTCCTTGCATGTTGTAGTGTAGTGCCAGATTAGCCGTCAACTTTGTTTGGGTCTCGCTAATAACATGGTAAATAGCTGAAAAGGTCTAGACTGCTTCATTTTCTTACCTAATTAGAAATAACTCCTCATTTTGATTTCTTCAACTTTTTGGACAGCGGCCCCTCCTCTTCTCCATGAGCAAGCATTGCCGTCTGTAGCCCCGTCTCTTCTCCTCTCTGGTCGCCGTGGAGGTGGGTGGTTGATGTTTGTTTCTTATATTGGTAATGTGGGTGAGTTTATCTGTGCCTGATTTGTGTGTTTTCATCTTTATTTGTTTAGCGTTGGAGCCCTTGAAGCATTCGAATGGAGCACATATAGGCATGCTCGGTTCATCTTAGGTGAGCGTGAATGTTGAAGTGTGATTTCGTAGCATTAGGCTTGCAATTTAGGATATCTTCCAATCCATTTTTTCTGGATTTTGGGGATGTGTACAGTGGAAAATTGTAGATAAATAAGATTTCTTTGTTCTTCTTTCATGTTGGAGAGAGTGACAGTACCTACATTCCTATGTCAGCTACTTACCATTCTTTTGTGTTTTTTGTTTTCTATTTCCCGTCAGAGGCTCATTCCATAATCAATTTGCAGGTTGTACGAGGGTAGTTAATGAATATACTTGTGACACCTATACTCTCAGGTAAATCACTAATCATTCAAATAGCTGATCGCCGCATGCTGACAAGAAAATCTGAGACATGCCCTTAGTCAATGGAGCAAGAAAATCTCAAGGCTTAAGACAGCCATTGCTAACACCAACAAAGCTCTACTTGAGATCGACCACATTGCTGATCGCCGCATGCTGACAAGATAGGACATCAACTTTCAGTCCATTCTCAAGAAACATCTACTTAGACTCCTTCATCACCAAAAAGATTATTGGAAAAAGAGGTGCACTATTTGTTTGATTAAATTTGGTGATGAGAATTCCAAATTCTTCCAAGCTGTTGCCACGGAAAGATATCGTAAGAACTCACGGAAACATAATACATGTGTGAATACATAGACAAACAGAGTGTCACTAGTATGCCTCTACTTGACTAGCTCGTTGATCAAAGATGGTTATGTTTCCTAGCCATAGACATGAGTTGTCATTTGATTAATGGGATCACATCATTAGGAGAATGATGTGATTGACTTGACCCATTCCGTTAGCTTAGCACTCGATCGTTTGTTGCTATTGCTTTCTTCATGACTTATACATGTTCCTATGACTATGAGATTATGCAACTCCCATTTACCGGAGGAACACTTGTGTGCTACCAAACGTCACAACGTAACTAGGTGATTATAAAAGTGCTCTACAGGTGTCTCCAAAGGTACTTGTTGGGTTGGCGTATTTCGAGATTAGGTTTTGTCACTTCGATTGTCGGAGAGGTATCTCTGGGCCCACTCAGTAATACACATCACTATAAGCCTTGCAAGCATTGTGACTAATGAGTTAGTTGCGGGATGATGTATTACGAAACGAGTAAAGAGACTTGCCGGTAACGAGATTGAACTAGGTATCGAGATAACGACGATCGAATCTCGGGCAAGTAACATACCGATGACAAAGGGAACAACGTATGTTGTTATGCGGTCTGACCGATAAAGATCTTCGTAGAATATGTGGAAACCAATATGAGCATCCAGGTTCCGCTATTGGTTATTGACCGGAGAGGTGTCTCGGTCATGTCTACATAGTTCTCGAACCCGTAGGGTCCGCACGCTTAACGTTACGATGACAGTTATATTATGAGTTTATATGTTTTGATGTACCGAAGGTTGTTCGGAGTCCCGGATGTGATCATGGACATGACGAGGAGTCTCGAAATGGTCGAGACATAAAGATTGATATATTGGAAGCCTATGTTTGGACATCGGAAGTGTTCCGGGTGAAATCGGGATTTTTCCGGAGTAGCGGGAGGTTACCGGAACCCCCCGGTAACTTAATGGGCCTTAGTGGGCCTAGGTGGAAGAGAGGAGAGGAGGCGAGGGCAGGGACGCGCGCCCCTCCCCCCCAGTCCGAATAGGACAAGGAGAGGGGGCGGCGCCCCCCCCCCCCCTTCCTTCCTCCCCTCCACCTCTTCCCCCTTCCTCTCCTAGTCCAACATGGAAAGGGGGGGAGTCCTACTCCCGGTAGGAGTAGGACTCCTCCTGGCGCGCCTCTCCTCCCTTGGCCGGCGGCCTCCCCCTTGCTCCTTTATATACGGGGGCAGGGGGCACCTCTCAACACACAATTGATCAACGATCTTTTAGCCGTGTGCGGTGCCCCCCTCCACCATATTACACCTCATAATATCGTAGCGGTGCTTAGGCGAAGCCCTGCATCGGTAGAACATCATCATCTTCACCATGCTGTCGTGATGACGAAACTCTCCCTCAACACTCGGCTGGATCGGAGTTCGAGGGACGTCATCGAGCTGAACGTGTGCTGAATCGGAGGTGTCGTGCGTTCGGTACTTGATCGGTCGGATCGTGAAGACGTACGACTACATCAACCGCGTTGTTTTAAACGCTTCCACTATCGGTCTACGAGGGTACGTGGACAACACTCTCCCCTCTCGTTGCTATGCATCACCATGATCTTGCGTGTGCGTAGGAATTTTTCTGAAATTACTACGTTCCCCAACACTTCATCTCCAGCTTGAAAATCAAGGATGATACCGTCGTGGAGGACCATGCAGGAAAAGAGTGTATCTTATTTGAGGCTTTCAAAACTCGAATGGGGACAACAAAACCACCTCAGATGAAATTCAACCTTTCCCAGCTGCTACGTGACAGCGTGGATTTTGACAGCCTCACCACACCCTTCACGTCGAAAGAGATTGATGATGTAGTTACAGAAATGCCTCCTGACCGGGCACCTGGCCTGGATGGTTTCAACGGTGCTTTTCTCAAAGCTTGTTGGCCAGTGATCAAAGATGACTTCTACCGTCTTTGCGATGAATTCCATAAAGGTACTCTCAATCTGGAAAGCCTCAACTATGGTCACATTACTCTCATTCCTAAGACCAGAGCCCCTGAAATAGTCAATGATTATCGACCCATCACGTTGCTCAACTGCTGCCTTAAGCTGATCACGAAACTGCTAGCTAACCGTTTACAAAAAATCATTTTGCAAATCATGCATCGAAATCAATATGGTTTTCTTAAGGGGCGCAACATCTATGATTGCTTAGCCTGGGCCTTCGAGTACATACACCAATGCCAAGCATCCAAGCGAGAGATTGTTTTGCTAAAACTAGACTTCGCCAAAGCTTTTGACACGGTGCAGCACTCGGCCATCGTACAGATTATGAAAGGTATGGGATTCAATGACAAATGGATAGATTGGTTTAAATGCATCTCTTCCTCAGGTAGATCCTCGGTGCTCCTTAATGGAGTCCCTGGTAAACACTTCTGGTGCAAATGCGGTGTTCATCAAGGGGACCCGCTGTCCCCCTTGCTCTTTGTGCTTGCCGCGGATTTACTTCAGACTGCCATTAATGAAGCCATGCACAACAACAATTTGCAACTGCCAATTCCCTCAGGACGCAACAACCATTTCCCTGTCATCCAATACACGGACGATATAATCATTGTCATGCCGGCCTGCCGTGTCCAAGCAACCTACATGAAACAAATACTCATGGACTATGCTGACTCCATGGGACTGCACATTAACTTTCACAAGTCCACACTTATTCCTTTGAACACTCCGGAGGAAAAGTACAAGGATATCGCTGCCATCTTTGGATGTGCATGTGCACAACTGCCGTTCACATATCTGGGCCTACCCTTGGGCGTAACCAAACCTATGGTCCTTGATCTAACTCCTTGGATCTACAAGGCTGAGCGCAGAATCACCGTGGCAATGTCATTAATGTTATATGCGGGCACTCATGAACTCTTTGGTCACCTCGCTGGTGATATACCCTATGGGGATTCTTAAACTCCCGCCAAAGATAGTTGAACAATTCGACAAGATACGGAGACACGGCCTTTGGACTAAGAAAACTGAGGAGGGGAAAAAAAGAAACTCTCTTGCGGCTTGGGACATGGTGTGTTGGCCCAAGAAAAGTGGTGGCCTCGGAGTTCTCAATCTCAGAGTTCAAAATGACGCAATGCTTCTGAAACTGCTACACAAGTTCTACAACAAGTTTGATGCTCCCTGGGTGCACCTCATTTGGGACACGTACTATGCTTCCACTGCCCCCCATGCTGCTGCGCCATGCGGCTCTTTCTGGTGGCGCCAGCTCACTAAGCTTATGCCAGTCTACAGGGGGGTCACTAAGGTGAAGATTGAAGCAGGTGACACGGCTCTGTTTTGGAAGGATGACTGGAACAACTCCATTCTCTCGGAAACATATCCGCGTGCTTTCTCCTTTACAAACGATGAAGACGCCTCAACACGAAAATTTCTCTCGATCACCCATCTTAACTAGGCTTTCTACTTGCCCCTCTCGGTTCAAGCTTTTGACGAACTGCGAGCTCTCCAGCAAAATGTTAACACTGCAATGATGGTCGACTCTAATGATGCCTGGATATGCTCTTGGGGATCTGCTGATTTCCAAACCACAGCCTACTACACCTTCTTCTTCAGAGAGATGATTGCCCATGATGCATACCGATTGCTCTGGAAAACCAAATGCATCCCTAAAATCAAGGTCTTCGGTTGGTTCCTGCTCTCTGATCGCCTTAACACGAGAAACATGCTCAAGAGGAGGCATTATAACATTGGCAATAACTTTGACTGCCTGCTTTGTGGACGCCATGTGGAAGAAACCATTGAACATCTGTTCTTCCATTGCACTTTTAGTCATGAATGCTGGAGCAAACTCAACATATATTGGCCATCATATGGCAACAGATTGGACCTCGTTGCACACCTCAAGACTTTGAATCCTAAGAAGATGATCATGGATGTTTTCTTGGTGGCAGCCTGGAGCCTTCGGAAAGAAAGGAATAATAACTACTTTCGCAAGGTGGCCCCATCAATCTCATCCTGGCTGGCTAGGTTCAAGAGAGACTTTGCTGACATTAGCTACAGAGTGTCCCCCCACAAGAAGCAGCTAGTGGCTGACTTACTTAACTCTTTACCTTAGTTGTAGCTTAACACTCTGGTCCGCAGTCTTCTGCCCCCCTTATACCTTTCTTGGCACACCTCCTTTTTCCACTTGTGCATATGTAAAGTAACACTTGTAACATGTACTGTTCCTGAGTTGGTAATATATATGCAGTAGGAGCCTTTCCTACTGTCTAACCCCTTCAAAAAAATTCAAATAGCTGATTAGTGTTGATTTTTACAAGTTATTGGGACACCTGAGAACCAGCAATAACACATACAAAAGAGTCTAGGGTTAGGCATTTTTAAATCTGGACAAGTTGTGCTTCATTTTGACTAAGTACCAACATCTCTATGCCTAGATCTCGGTGTTGTTATTTATTTGGATGTCATTGCTTCCTTTTCAGTGCTTATTATTTTGCATTGCGAGATCTTTTTTTTCGAAACAGAGGCATAAGCTTTGCCTCATCCATTAATTAAGAAGGAGAATAGAGTTTGTTTGTTACACCACACATATTACATGAGGTCCATTACTCTCCTGGCATTATGCTACCCAATTTGTGTGCACCCGCAGTAACCCAAAGTCTAGCTTCTCTTTTGATGGTGTCGAATATGACCAGCGCAAAGATAAGCAATTATGCTAATTAGAAATGGAAGGGAACTTCCAATCCACACATTGGTCCATGTGTGGCTGTGGGATTGGGTGACCAACGGGGAGGCCGCAGCATGCACGTCGCGGGATGGCGGGAGCAGGTCGTGAGGAGATGATTGTCCAAAGCTCTTTCACACATCTCAACGGTTAACCCAGCCAATAGACACAAGACCCCACCGAGTAATAAGCTGACCAGTCATAAAACAGGAAAAATAACCATGAAGTGAAAATAGACTAAAAAATAGACGGCTCGGAAGAGGTAAAGAAAGGATCGGACGACCAGTGAGCGCTCAATCTGGGGTAGCTCGGAGTAGCCGAGTTGCCCAGCTAGATTATTTTCGGGCATTCAGATTCTTATTTTGCATTTCCTAGATTTTTGGCTGGGTGTATAAACATACACATGCACAGTGACTTCAGATTTCAGTGACGGGGTAAATTATTGTGCTTGTTCCAAATTAGAAAAAGGGAGAATGAGTGAAATTTGTTATTAGTATGTATACACATAGTTGCATGTATGTCTAATTGAATAGTTGGCTGAACAATTTCTTAAATGTACATCTCTGACGTTGCTTTGTTTATCAGTACATTCAGTTATTTGTCTTGTTGTTCCTTATCAAAGCAGCAACCTTCTATTGCTATTTTGTGTCGTGCTCTTCTTAGTTTCTTACGAATGCGAAGACAACTCGAAAGAATGTTTAGATCTGTGTTGCATGCCACTTTGAACTTCGCGAACTACATTTTTAAATGGTTAGGAGTCGATCCATGTTGTGGTATTGAAATCTATACTGATGTTGCTCTGAGGGAAGATCTCATTATTACCGCTCTGAACTAATCATACTCTCTTGTTGTCTCGAGCTACAGCCTGGGTGTATGTTGCAAGTTTGTTGAGATAGCCACTGCGTGTACTACTGAAGAGAATGTTGGATTCGCTGACATCAATTTATTGTTGACTTAGAAATCTTTCTTTTGAAATTATGATAATTTGTTCTGCTCTTACATTAAGAAAGTGTTAAGAGGAGGTTCTGCCTTTGATGACGCTTAAAAACAAGCTATCACAAAATACTATCAATTTACAGGGGCCTACAGATCTTGCTTCGACCTCATAGAGGGCGCGCCAATGGGCGGAGCAGAGGAGAAGTCCCAGGTGGAGTGCACTACATAATCAGTTTTATCAGTAGTGATAAACAAACACTATCACTGAGAGCATTTTTTCTTGTGCAAGTGCTCATCTCGGCTGGCATGTTTCCTGATACAAACTCATTCAACCACATATAGTCTTCACTGCACATTATGTGGTTGATGTTTAGTTCTTGGGTTTTTGTAAATGCAACTGGAACCCGCGACAACCCTTCTTCCTCGCCCTCAGGAACACCACCGCTGACGCCTCCAGAAGTAGTGGGGCATCAGCGGCAATGCCAGCAAGGCAAGGTGAAGCAACTGGAACCCGCGACCAACCCTTCTTGGGTTACCAGAAAGTTTCTCAATATAGCCCATCTTTTCTAATTGGTATTCATTGCGGTACTCTCGAGTTCAGTCATTACGGTTGCTGACGTCGAGGCGGACGAGGACACTGAGCCAAGGTGAAGCAACTGCTAGCCACCGCCCTTCTCCACTTTACTGAGCTCGCGGCGTTGCTATGACTGCCTCCTTCCTCCTCAGCAACAGATAATAAGATACTGGCAGTGTCTATGAGCGGATGGTCAACAGGATGTCGACAACAGTGATTTCATCGTTTGTGCACCATCCTGAGGTATATTTGGGCTCCCAGCCCCATCCTTGATGTTGCCCCTAAATTTATTATTTTGAATTGCACCAATTTCTTTCCATCGCTTATATGTTATCAAATGCCCCAGATTTAGATATGAAATCTTCCTGCTTTATACAAGCATAACTATTTCCTGTGACGCGGGTGATGCGTATAGCGTTGCTTAGGGAGTTGTGTATTAGTCATTGGGTATGGTCATTGGTATGGTAGAAGCATTACACAATGCATTGGTGATAAATCTATTGTTCTCTCAAACTGGTAATATTGATCTGTTTTCTTGATTGATGTAAACTAACGGATAGCCTGCTAGCATCAGCTTGGTTTATAATAGGTTAATATGCATGTATATATTTATGTATTTCTATTTTAACTTTTTAGTGATGCTTACTGAAGTATTACATAACTGAATGTTAATTTCTATTTTGATTTATTTTTAGTGATGCTTTCTGCAGTTTAACATGATGAATGTTGCTTTCTGATTTGATTTATTCTGGGTGAATGCTTCTTTTGTCATGTTATTGTCATGTGATGCATATGAATAAACAAATATATTATAATTGAATGTTTTTTTGCATTTATGGTAAAAAATGTTTGTCTTCATTCATGATATTACTGATTATGATAATCAGTGGATGTTGTCTAGAGTGCTTCTCCTTCAGATGTGATGTACGATGTCTTCTGGCTCATACTAGATGATACAGTGGTGTGCTCCCTAGCTTCCTTCCGTGGTTCTTGCTAATTAGGGTGATATTTATCTAATAATCTTACTTTGGCATCATCAAATTACTCACCTAGCATTTCTTCTGCTGCAACTCTGCATCTTTTTGTTTATACATCCAGAAAGCATGGCTTGGGTTTTTATGATGGATAGGTTACTGCACTATTTAATTAGTTGTATTTTGACTTCTTTCCATTTGATCTGCTTTAACTGTTCTTATATTTGGTTTTAACGATTCCATTTTTTGGCTGACCACAGCTCATAAACAAGATTATGTGTTTTGCACTTTGATCTCTTTCATTCTAAATGCTTAATACTTTGCCTCTTTGATATAAAACTTATATGTCATGCTAGCATGTATGCGTTGTTTCTTAGGATTCCTGGGAGCATTTAGGTTTAAACTTGATTCTCATAGGAACTAATAAATTGTTTTCATATAGAAGCACTTATCAAAGAGAGTCTACGGCTCCATCAACTCCTGGTTGCACCACCGTGCGATGTACAATCCCTCTCTCTCTCTCTCCAATGAAGTGGTACTTCCATTATGGCAGATCGTACTATATGTAGTGTACATACCAACTTTTGTAACCACTGATGTAACTAAGGTCCTTTTTAAGCATCTGATCAAGTTGAGGGAGATTGTGCTAGCTATACAAATATCTATCCACGCTGCACTAACTAACTTATTTTGCCCCTTACAGGATGCAAGGATGACTTATAGTTCTCTATCCAAGATGCGATGTGCACTCTTTTACCCAATATGCTATGTAAAAATAGCTTACAGTCGGTATTTGGACGAATGAGTTCTATCGGTGATGTAAGCTCGCTTCATGTAGCTAACTAATTTATTTTGCCTGGTACATCATATAAGAATGACTTATGTAGTTCTCTATCCAAGATGCACTGTGTACTCTTTGCCCAATATGCTATATAAAAATAGATTGCATTAGTTAGTATTTAGATGAATGAGTTGTATCGGTGATGTAAACTCGCTTCATGTATAATCTATGTGACTGGGTGTGCACATATAAGCTCTGATGTATTGTTCATACAGTTCTTATTCCTGTGACTCATCATCTGGATAGTAGATGAATGATTAGTTGTGACTTATTTTGGTATGATGAACCTTTATCCTTTTGGTATATCATGTTGCATTTCCTATGAAAACACACTACTGGTATGTAATAGACTTTGGTACTCTTGGACATCTTTGTTTTTGTTAACTCTATGGAGTATAAAACATGCCTTACCGGGCTGGCTATGGCTGGGGCGGGTGGGGTGCGGCAAGCCACACTTCCTATCTAGTGTCTTACATGGCAAGCTTATTTTCAGATTTGGTTAGAGCCCACCCGCCGCAAGTGTCTGATGATTTTCCGCGGATGGCAAGGATCTAGAATGATTTCATGGTTCTTGCTGCATAGTATTTTTGCTGCTCCCATTAATATACATGTATCCGACGAGACAATTTCCTGCGGGTGGCTCAAACGGGGCTATTGGCACCCTATACATGCATACAACAGTCATGCCCTGCCCTTCCAGTTCCATCGTTCGTCTAGGTACATTTTGTTTCATCCGTTGTTTAACTTTTAAAATCAAGCGATTGAATTTACCATTTTTACGGTATAAGCATGGATGAGTTGATTGTCTTAGTTCACTTTGTTTCTCCTACGGATAGGAGCATCAGTGGTTTTACACATGCTACCGGTTGCAATTCAGGTTGCTACTCAATTGATTCTTACCAAATGTTCCGCAGCAATGCGCGGGGAATTATCTAGTATATAGGAGTATATGGATGCGAGTTAAAATCAATAACCGGCTCGAGCATTAATAAGGAGAGGGCAAAGAATGGGTCAGCGCATCCGAAATTAATGGAGGAGCCCCAGACGGGGCGGCCTAGCCGTACGGGAGCCACAACCTATTATTTTGTTTTTTTCTAATTTTTTGCTTTATTTTTGTACTAATGTTTATACTTTAAAATATTCTACATATATGGAAAATGTTGAACAAGAATTTTAAAAATGTTGAACAAGTATTTGAAAAATGTCGAGTAGGTATTAAAAAATGTTGAACGAGTATACGGAAAATGTTGAACAAGTATTTGAAAGTGTTGTACAAGAATTTAAAAAATGTTTAACAAGTATGTGAAAAGTGTTGAATAGGTATTAAAAATGTTGAATGAGAATATGAAAAATGTTGAATAAGTATTTGAAAATGTTGAACGAGAATATGAAAAATGTTGAACAAGTACTTAAAAATGTTGAATAGGTAATAAAAAATGTTGAATGAGTATATTAAAAATGTTGAACAAGTATTTTAAAATATTAAATAAGTATTAAAAATATTGAACAAGTATTGTAAAATATTAAATAAGTATTAAAAATGTTGAACAAGTATTAAAAATATATTAAATAACTATTTAAATTTTGAACAAGTATTTGAAAAATGTTGAATAAGTGTTCGGACAGTGTTGAACGTGTTTACAAAAATGTTGATCACTTTTTACAGAAATGTTTTTTATATGAACGAAAATGTAGAGTGAAAACAAAAATGAACATAACGAAACACAAAAGAAAAAAAAAGAAAAAATGAAGGAAAAAGAAAAACAAACAAAAAATGAATAAGAAAAAAGAAAATAATGAAATAAACCGGAGAAGAAAAATAAACGAGACAAAATAAAATGGAAAGAATGAAACAAATCTGAAAAGAAAGAAAAAAGGATGAAAAAATGGAGAAGGAAAAAAATGAAACAAAAGAAACCGAAAAGAGTAAAAGAAAAAAAAATGGAGAATACCGGTTCGGTTGCCTCATCGCGATTCTACTACTAACCAGTAACTTGAAGTGGGCGGAGTGGTTAGCTGCGCTGGTGAGAACCCTGAAGACCTGGGTTCGATCCTTGTGACACTGTTCACGTCATTCAAAGAGATCGTTACAGGCTCGCTTAATGCGATAAATAGCCCCTGCGGGTAGGGCTCCCGTAGTTAGTCACCAACGTGTACGATGTCGAAATCACTAATTAAGGAGTACTCGTTGCAAAAAACATTCCACCTTCCCAGGTCGCGACAAGTGGCGCACATGCAGCGCGCTACTTGTGGCAACCTGTGAGTTTTTCCCTTTTCCGTAGATCCGTTTATTCAAAACGTTTTATCTTTTAAACCGTGCGTCTAAATTTCGAACCGTTTTCACCATTGGATTCCTCGCGTCGAGATTTTCAAAACTAGATCTCATGTTGATAGGTTTTGAAAAACTTTTTTTCACGAAAAAAATTGGATGAAAAAACCGAACCGAGAGCACGGTATTTTTCCCTTTTCGAAAGAGGTACACCCGTGCCTTTCACAAAATCACAACCATGCCTCTCGTGAAAGCAAAACCGCGACTCTCGCGGAAGGAAAAAAAAACAGAAAACACGTTTTTTTCCGTTTCTAAGAGGCACGGTCGTGACTCTCGCGAAAGCACAACCGTGCCTCTCGCGAAAGCAAAACCGTGACTCTCGTGAAAGAAAAAAAAACAGAAAACGCGTATTTTTTCCCTTTTCGAGAGGCACGGCCGTGACTCTCGCAAAAGCACAACCGTGCCTCTCGCGGAAGCAAAACCGTGACTCTCGCGAAAGAAAAAAAACAGAAAACACATTTTGTTTTTCCCTTTATGAGAGGCACGGCCGCGACTCTCGCGAAAGCACAACCGTGCCTTTCGCGAAAGCAAAACCATGACTCTCGCGAAAGAAAAAAACAGAAAATGCGTTTTTTTTTTCGTTTCCGAAAGGCATGCCCGTGACTCTCGTTAAAGCACACCCGTGCCTCTCGCGAAAGAAAAACCGTGACTTTCGCGAAAGGAAAAAAACAAATATTTTTCGCGCAAACATATTTTTTTTTGATTTTTTATATCGAAAAGCTAAGGAAGATTGGGGGAAAACCAAAACGTCAAAAAAACCCGAGAAAAAACCCGTTTAAAAAGCCGAAAACGTGTGCGAAAAAGAAAAACAAAATCCAGAGGGAGCGTCCAAAGCGCGACACGTGGCGAATGACTGAGAGCGCACCAAATGACGCTGATCGTTGCGTTCGGAGCGCTCCTTAACTAGTTGCTCTCGTACGTGTGCGGGAACCAAACAGCAGTGAGTGAGGCGGCCCATTCAGGGCGTCCCGCGTTGGGCTGGCCCATTACCTCACAGCTCGCGCTAAAAGGCGAGACGCTGCCCTATTTCCTCGCCCATCAGCGCCTTCCCCTCCCCCCACCCCCCCGCGCCGCCAAAAGAAGAACAACCTAGGGTTAGGGTTGTGGAGGCGGCGGCTGCTAAATTCCAGATCCGATCGCCATGCCTCGGGCTGGAGGAGGAGATGTTCGTAGCCACCATAGTCGCGCGAGAGTCGAAGGAGGAGACCGCCATGGCCACCGAAGTCGCGCCAGAGCCAGAGGAGAAGACCGTCGTCTTCCCCGATTGGGTGATGCTGGATCGCTCCGGCCGCACCCACAGCCATGCCGACCTAGACGCTGCACGTGAGGCGGCCAATAAGAAGAAGACCGCCGTTGAAGTCGTCACGGCCACCGGCCACCGCTGCTTCTTGTCCTTCGCCCTCTCGGATCCTCCAGAGGTCTCTTACCTCGATCTCGAGTGGCCGCGGGAAGGCTCAGTCGAACCCGTGGTCCCCTCCCGCCTGCCCGCGTATCCCTACGTCCGGGCAACTGACGAGGACCTCGTCCTCTTCGAAATCAACATCCCAAGCCAGCCCCACGACTTGCCGTCAGATCTGTTCGTCTACACAGCTGGTCGTACCCCCTCGGTGGATCAGCTCCCTCTGTACACTGAGCCCATGGTAAGCCCGTTTCTGATGTCAAAATTCACCACAGGCATCCTGCGCCTCCCGGACAACAGCTACATCGTTTCCGACCTCAAGGTCTACCAGAAAAAGAATGGCCCTGACAATTATTCCATGTTTGTCGAGCTCTACGTCTTCAACTCCAAGACCAAAGAGTGGAAACGCTTCCCCGAGATGCCTGCCCCCCAGCCGCAAGACGAGAGCAATACCCAGTTCCCCATCCTCTGGTCAACTAAGGAGGTGCTTGCTTTCGGCCACAGGTTCCTCTGCTGTGTCGACTACTTGAGCGGTGTCCTGCTATGCGACTTCTCCAATTTAGAGTCCCCGGTGCTCCACTTCGTGCCTTTCCCTGGAGGAGATGGGTACTCTGAGAAGCTACAGGTCATGCCTTTCCTTGGAGGAAAAGAGAACTCTAAGAAGGCACAGATGGCAAAGTGCTTAGCGGTGAGATTCCGACGTGTGTCCGTCAGCCAAGGCATGATGCACTTTGTCCGCATTGATGGCTGGCGTCCGCCTCTTGAGAGAATCCAAGGGCAGCAGCAGCCTCTCCAAAAGATCACAGTATGGACTTTGGATATCGGGGATGGTAGCAAGTTCAAGTGGAAGATTCATTGGGGGATCAACCTGGATCTTCTCTGGGCGCAAGATGGTTTCCATGCTCTGGACATACCTCGCTGTCTTCCCCAGTTCCCAGTCGTCTGTGCGAACAATCCGGACGCCCTATGCTGCCTGTTGAGGAAAGATGAACTTTCTCGACAGCCGTGGATGATCATGGTTGACATGAACCAGGAAGATCTGCAGCCATCTACTAAATATATCAATCAGCAGCCCTACAATGTTGCGTGCGTGAATGAGAAAAAACCCATGGAAGCTCACCAAATCTTCTTTTCTAATGTGCCCCTACTTCCAACTGTCTTCTCCAAATACCTTGTAAGGCCAACAGGTAAGCTCTCTTAATATTCAAATGTTGTCCCTTGTAATTACGTATCGATACAACATGGTTGTGTTTGCTTAGCTTTCTGTTGGATATGGTAGTGTAACACTGGTGTCTTTGCCTATTTATCTTAAATATGATGCAATACATATCCTGCCTGGTTGTGAGGCTAATTGAACTGTGAGACTTCTGCATGCTTAATATCTATTACCTCCGTCCCGAAAAGCTTTTCTTCGATTTGTCGAGATACAGATGTATCTAACACTAAAACGTGCCTAGATACATCCGTATCTAGACAAATGTAAGACATGCTTTTTGGGACGGAGGGAGTAGTTTGCGCTGTCTGCTCTCTCTGTGGGTCTCTTTGGAGTGTTCCCCCCTTCATTAGGCATTAGCAATTCTCAGCACAAGGACTTCTGGACACATACCGCTCTATTTATCAGGGCTGTTTGCCCTGTGTTATTTTCTATCTATTGCTTTTCTCTTGTCCCAAAATTTCTATTTTTGCTGCCTTTTGAGGTTGCGTTGTGCTGCTTTGGTATAGCAATATTAATTAATTGAGGCCTTTAATATATTTGCTGTCATCAATCTTCTCTTAGGCTGTTCAAGTGTTTTGAGTTTTAGCTGCTCCAGTTGTGTAGGTGCACTAAACTTTATACTCCCTCCGTTCCTAAATATAAGTCTTTGTAGAGATTCCACCATGGACTACATACGGATGTATATAGATGCATTTTAAGTGTAGATTCACTCATTTTGTTCCGTAGGTGGTCCATAGTGGAATCTCTTCAAAGACTTATATTTAGGAACGGAGGGAGTACTATATTATAAATAATAATACCTTGCTCCTTCTGCCGTCAAGTTGTCCTCCAGAGTCTACCATTTTTTCCTTGTTGGATCTTTTGCTTTTCACGAGACTGTTCACTATCTATACACGTGGTAGTTCTTGATTCAGCACGCAGCCTTCTTTTGCTACTACTTTGGTGTGCTATTCTGAAGCAAAACTCTAGAAACCACACTATTGTGATTGCTCTTCTAAAGCATAAAACTTGGTCCTCTAATTTTATATCAGTGCAAATGTCTTGTACCTTTTAGATTATATGTACAGACCTTTAACACATACTTTTCTGTTGGTAAAAGATTTAGAATGTGTTTCATTGGGTTAGTTTGGGTCAATCAGGTCACATCTTTGCCTTTTTCTGTTAGAATACTTTTGTTCTAGATAGTGCTTGTATTTCGTGTAACTCGGTATTGGGCCAGTGAAAAGCCATTCTCCCTGCACGTGAATTTTCATTAGGTAAAATTCCTGTAGTATTAGCCCCGTTGGCGCCCTCATGTGTCTGTCTTCCTCTTGATTCTGGTGACAACCCCTCCAACTGTTTTCTTAATCCTCACATGCCTCATCCGACATCATTTCACCTGGACTGTTGTCAGGACTCCCATGTTTCTTCAGTCGGCCGCCCTCTCGCTGCCTCTAGTCCTGTGCCACCTGAGCACACAGCCCCATGCCGCTGGTCTGCAGCAGATTACGGCCAGCCCCCTATGTTTACATTGATATTTAGGGTGAAAGAATTCTCTTGATCAGGGTACCCCAATCCAATGCTGTTTGTACCTCTTGTTTGTCTTCTTTTTTTGCACAGCAAAACCATTGCATGTGGTTTTGCTGTTCATCTTATGTGTCAATACTTGTCGCAAACAACATAGTGAGATGTTCAGATGGTGTACATATCTAAGTTGTTTTTGTTTTATTTTATTGGTTGCAGTGATACCCCGGGACAACAAGCTCAAGCTCGCAGCTAGCTCTTCAGAGGAGATTATGCCCATAACTGGAGAAAGCTTAAGTTTGCAATGTGAATTCCAAGACCTGAAAACTGATGACCCGGCTTGGAACCTTCTTCTGGTTGGTCACACAAAAGATGGTATTTGTCCTGAATGTCATGGGAATGTCATGGGATGAGGATGATGGGATGAGGATGTGTACTACCTCTATCCCAAAATAAGTGTCTCAAGTTTAGTACTCCCTCCGTCCCATAATATAGGAACGTTATTGACAATCTCAACTTTAGTATAAAGTTGTACTCAGTGTCAATAACGTTCCTATATTATGGGACGGAGGGAGTACAAACTAAAGTTGAGATACTTATTTTGGGACGGAGGGAGTATCAAGTACCTACTGTCAGTAAGAGTAAACGATACATGTTCTGGATCCTGTAATCATATGTTTAAGACCCTGAATCTCAAAAGTTTGAGATTGAAAGCCATCTCTTTTTATTCTTTCTCGCATAATAAATCAAGCGGGTTTTGCAGGCAACAGCCTCAGTGTTTGTCTCCCCAGACCCAGGACAATACTTTGATCTTTCTCTTTAGACGCACAAGCCCAAAAGGATGTCTTTTTTGTTTGGATTTTGTCCGTTTACGGATGGCACCAAAAGGATGTCTGTTTTGTTTGGATTTTGTCCGTTTAGGGATGGGGATGTCTGTTTTGTTTGGATTTTGTCCGTTTAGGAATGGCAATGACGGTGTCTGCCCGGATTTCTGAATGTGGCCGGTCACATCTTGTTCGGCTGCATGCAATATTTTTAAAGCAACAAAGATGTAGATAATGCTAGCCGCCATAGTCACGCCAGCGGCTGTGGTTCATGCTGGTCGGCAATAATGCTAGCGGCCTATAAAATGGCCATTCCCTAGTTTAACGCTGCCAACAAAGCTAGTGACTGATACACTAGCCAAACTTCAAAATGAACAAGTTTTTTACGCCGGCAACAAAGCCAGCGGCCGTCACACTAGATTGCCTTCACAATGAACAAGTTTTTAGCGACGACAACAAAGCCAGCTGCCGGCACACTAGCCAGCCTTCAAAATGAACGACCATAGTCCACGACCGAGGTCTCACCTAGTTCAGGCCGTCTTGTGCGAACATCTCTTTCTGCCCGTTCACGAACCAAGCCTTCCTCTCTGGTTCATATCAAGTCACCAACGTCTAGGCCACTCACGGGACGGGTTTGGACGCTCTCAAGCGCGGGACAATACGTGTTGCGCTTTTGTTGAATGAACCCCCATCTCTTTTGGATTGAGTTGATGCCGCGGGTGCTCACAAATTGGTATGGGGCAAACTTCCTTAGCTCATGAAAAGTTTTGTGAACTTTCGTCCAAAAGACATCCTTTTTGCTGGGCACCTTTTGTGGGATCTTGGCCTATCTTCATCCAACTCCCGCAAATCAAAGTGTCCTCCTCTTGGGTGTATAATCCCGTGCGAATGCTTTGCCTCCTTTTTGCCTTGACCCTTTGGGTGAGCTCATCGATAAACACCAATGGCTCCTCCGCAATGTCGATCTCTTCTTCCTCATCTTCACAATACATGTCATCATCTTCATGCCATGAGTTGCCATGGTCGTCGATCTCATCTTCATCATGGCCACTGAATAGGTCATCACCATACTGGCCGCGACCGTCCTGGCTTTGGGTCGCGTTGGGATCGAAAGCATGGTCTTGACCGTCGAAGTTGAAGGCCTCACCACGGCCCCCAAAGATGACGCTCTCCATGAAAGCGGCGTAGTCAGGGTCGTCGACCGTCAGCATCGGCAGTGGCATTTCATGGAACAACTTGCACGCGCCGGCAAGGTTGGCCGTAGGAATCGACCCGGGATACGCCTCCACGAATATATTCCGAATATAAATGAAACAATTTCACAAATATATTCTCATCACTCCCATCCTATCTAACACTCAACATATCATGATTTCCTTAAGCTTGTGAGCCTGTAGGTTCGGTAATCCATAGACATGAATGAAACCGTTCGTTCAATGACCGACATCGGGATCATGGACGTCCATATCGATCCCTATGATCACACAAATGATATTCGAGTGAACCTATGGTTATCATGTGATGTTCCCTTTGCTTCACGATACTTCACAAAACCCGGGATGCATCGATATCCTCTTGAGTCATCACAATGCTCACTATACTGAAATCCTCATTACCGGTTTTGTTCTTCTTTCTCGTTATTGTGTTTCGGCATCCCGTGACGAAGTCACCTATGTTTGGCTAGACGACGATCGATGCCATCACACCAAGGGGGCCCTAAGAATGTCTCTCCATCGTTGGAGGAGCAAATCCCATTCTCGAGCTATCCAAGCACCTGTCAAACTTTCCGATTAACCTGTAAGTTGTCCTTATGATTACCGTGTTATAGCTGACGTTTGAGCAACCCCAAAACCCACCATACGGTAAGAAGCGACCACGATACTCTCATGGTCTAAGGAGCAAAATCACACGTTAACACTCCATATTATTACAATTGATTATAGACGATATTATCTCAATTCATAACAAACAAGTTTAGGTCGATTCAATATGATCGTTCTTCCAACGTCATAATCTCAATGTTGTTTTAGGAATATCGTTACACTTAACGATATCCAAAGATCCGGAAAACGTGATCACTAAGAACACTTGAGCTACTCCCTCCTTCCACTTATATAGGGCCTAATACATTTTTCAAGGTTATCTTTGACCACGGGTTAGCACAATGATATATGACATGCATGTAACACAAAGCATACCATCGAAATCATATGTGAAAGAGGTTTCTAACGATATAATTTTTATATCATACATCTCATATACTAATAATTTTATCATGGGCCATTTGCATTTGTGCCCCTAACTCGAACCCACTACTCAGATTTGCCCCTAATTTGGAAACATGCTCAAATTTGCCCCTTTGCCATTAGTTCCCCTTATAAAAATGCCCTTCTATGCCGTTACCGTCCGGTCAAAGGGCTTTGACCGTCTACTGGTCGTTTATTGGACATATTTGCCCTTCCATGCACATGTCACTTACACGTGGGACCCAACCAGAGTAAAAAAAGCAATATCTCTCTCACTTACACATGGGACCTACCCCAAAGTTGAAAAAATGTCTCTCTCACCCTTTCTCTCACTTACCGGTGGACCCACCGAAATAAAAACAAAATATTTTTTTCACACACAAGCCCTGTCCCTTCCCTGACATGTGGGCCACGGGACCCACCGTCAAGGTCAAAATTGGTCCACGACGAGACATGCCTGGCCGTGAGCGGCTCACTTGCCGGCAGCTCACCGTTGGTAGCCGGACGACTGCGAGAGGAGGGCCCGAGGGGCTCAGTGTATCTGCGCGACGCACACCAAGCGAGTTGGGCGCCGCAGAGATAGGTGGTAACACGCGCATGCGACCACCCGAGGTCGGTCATGGCGGGCGGCTTCATGCTAGGAGCTACGGGTGCAGAATCAAGAGGGGGAAGAGGGCGTTAGGGGCGCGACCTTACAGCAATGGCGGAACGGATGTCAGGGAGGTCTACGGTGGCTTGGGGCGGTCGAATCCTGGAGGTCAACGACGACGACCGTGGCAGAGGACGGGGTCCGGGGCGTCGTCTACGGGTGTCCCCTGCCCGATTCATTGCGTGGGCTAGAAGAGAGCTGGCCTGCAGTGCTCATGGACATGCTCCTTTATCCCGAGCTAGCCTTTGGCGGAAGGAATCGTTCGACGTGCTTCAACGACATCGAATCAAAATCGGCGGTCCGAGGTCGAAGGCGGGGAAGATGTGCTGTGGCACTCGACACTAGTCATCTCTCATCAAATTAGTTGGCTTTTAGGATGAGGGCATCTTGTAAGAGCTTCCTAGCAAGGTGGAGGCGCTTGGGGTTGCCGTTGGCCGCGCGGAGACGAAGGCAACGGCGACGGTGGCGCTCTTTAGAGGTGAGAGAGGGAGAGGTCGTGGGGGAGGGAGGAAGAGGGATGGATGGATGGAGGGAGGGCTACAGTGCTCGGGGAGCTGGCAGCTGCAGCGCACGGTATCTGAGTAGCTTGCGGTCGCCGGAGTTGAGAGAGAGAGAGAGGCTGTGAGGTAGAGGGAGAGAGGTGGGAGGTGAGAGAGAGGCCATGAGGGGCCCACATGTAAGTGAAAGGGACAGAGGGGGTGAGAGAAACATTTTTTCCTTTTTATTTTTTTTCTGAGTGGGTCCCACATGTAAGTGACACATGGAGGCAGGGGCAAAATGTCTAATAAACGCCCCTTAGATGGTCAAAGCCCTTTGACCGGATGATAACGGCATAGAAGGGCATTTTTACACAGTGAACTAACAGTGGAGGGGCAAATTTGAGCATGCTTCGAAATTAGGGACAAATCTGAGTAGTGGGTTCGAGTTAGGGGCACAAATGTAAATGGCCCTTACTTAAATACCTCCATAAATTCTACAATCTATGGGACCTGCCTTGGGTTGAGATAATATGGAACACATACTACAGTAACAAGATCCCTCACGCATCTGACTCTTGCGGCTCCTTCTGGTGGCGAGATGTAACAAAACTCATGCCGATCTATCGAGGGATTACTAAAGCTCAAGTGCACACGGGCAAGGATATTCTTTTCTGGAAAGATTTATGGCTTGATGATATTCTATCAGAAACACACTCGCGGGCCTTCTTGTTCGCTATTCAGGAGGATCTCTCGGTCAAAGATTTCTTGGGGACCACGAGACTAGGAGAAACCTTTCACCTTCCGCTCTCGGTGCAGGTGCATGCAGAGACAAGAGATCTTCAACGGCTGGTCCTAGACATTCAACTGCAGGACAGCCAATATGCTGCTGACAAGTGGATCCTCACATGGGGGACTGAGATGTACTCGGCAAACAAGTATTACAAGTTTTACTTCAAGGATGTTCGGGCCCATCAGGCTTATAACTGGCTATGGAAATCTAAAGCAACCATGAAAATCAAGGTGTTCGGCTGGCTCTTACTGTCTGTCAGGCTTAATTCCAGAAACATGTTGAAGCAAAGGCACTACAACATTGGTAACGATTATACCTGCCTCCTTTGCGAGTCCAATTTGGAAGAAACTGTGGAGCACCTCTTCTTTGAATGCTCCTTTAGCAAAAACTATTGGTCAGACCTTGGCATTTGCTGGAATACACAAGGCACAAGATTAGATTGGATCAACCTAGCAAAAATGTCCTGGAACAAGCCACTGTTCATGGCAATCTTCTTACAAGCATCTTGGAGCATCTGGAAAGAAAGAAACAATAAGCTCTTGAGAGGAATAACACCTACTAAAGCATCCTGGATCTCAAGATTAAAAGTAGACCTCTCCCTTTTAACTCATAGAGTTGGGGAAAAGCAAATTTCCTTTCTAAACTCTTTTGTAGCCTCTTTATAGACTCCTGCTCCCCTAGCCCTCCCCAAAGGGGATGGCCTGTAAAAACCATATGTAAATACACCCATTTATTTATTTAATTACACAGCAGGAGGCTCTCCTACTGTTTCATGTGTCAAAAAAAGTTGCAAATTATGAAACTAGGTGAAATTCTAAGCATTTTACATGTTTAAAGCATTTCAATCCGATGCACAGTTGTGGAGTTATTAAATGCACGAACCATAGGGATCAATCTGTAAATATGCAGTTTTCTAAACAAATAGGAAAATCGCAGCGCACATAAAAAACACATGCGGGCTGAAACTGCTGGGTGCCGGGCTTTCTCTGTTGGGGAACGTAGTAATAATTCAATATTTTCCTACGTGTCACCAAGATCAATCTAGGAGATGCTAGCAACGAGAGAGAGGGAGTGCATCTTCATACCCTTGAAGATCGCTAAGCAGAAGTGTTACAAGAACGCGGTTGATGGAGTCGTACTCGTGGCGATTCAAATCGCGGAAGATCCGATCCAAGCGCCGAACGGACGGTGCCTCCGTGTTCAACACACGTACAGCCCGGGGACGTCTCCTCCTTCTTGATCCAGCAAGGGGAGAGGAGAAGTTGAGGGAGAACTCCGGCAGCACGACGGCGTGGTGGTGGAGCTCGTGGTTCTCCTGCAGGGCTTCGCCAAGCACTACGGAGGAGGAGGTGTTGGGGGGGGGGGGGGGGGGTTGGAGGGCTACGCCAGGGGAAGGGGTGCGGCTGCCCTCCCACCCCCACTATTTATAGGAAGAAGGGAAGAGGGGGCCGGCCCCCTTAGATGCATCTAGAGGGGAGGGGGCGGCCAGGAGGGGAAAACTTGCCCCCAAGCAAGGTGGGAGGCAACCCCCTCCCCTACGGTTTCCAACCCTAGGCGCCTCGGGCCCTTGGGGGGGGGGGCACCAGCCCACTAGGGGGCTGGTTCCCTCCCATATTCAGCCCATTAAATCCTCCGGGGCAGGTGGCCCCACCCGGTGGACCCCCGGACACCTTTTGGTGGTCCCAGTACAATACCGATATCCCCCGAAATCATTTCGGCGACTGAAACTGGACTTTCCATATATAAATCGTTACCTCCGAACCATTCCGGAACTCCTCGTGTCGTCCGGGATCTCATCCGGGACTCCGTACAACCTTCGGTAACCACATACAATTTCCCATAACAACTCTAGCGTAACCGAACCTTAAGTGTGTAGACCCTACGGGTTCGGGAACCATGCAGACATGACCGAGACATCTCTCCGGCCAATAACCAATAGCGGGATCTAGATGCCCATGTTGGCTCCCACATGTTCCATGATGATCTCATCAGATGAACCATGATGTCGGGGATTCAATCAATCCCATATACAATTCCCTTTGTCCATCGATATGTTACTTGCCCGAGATTCGATCATCGGTATCCCCATACCTCTTTCAATCTCGTTACTGGCAAGTCTCTTTACTCATTCCGTAAAGCATGATCCCGTGGCTAAATCCTTAGTCACATTGAGCTCATTATGATGATGCATTACCGAGTGGGCCCAGAGATACCTCTCCGTCATATGGAGTGACAAATCCTAGTCTCGATTCGTGCCGACCCAACAGACACTTTCGGAGATACCTGTAGTGTACCTTTATAGTCACCCAGTTACGTTGTGACATTTGATACACCCAAAGCATTCCTACGGTATCCGGGAGTTGCACAATCTCATTGTCCAAGGAAATGATACTTGACATTAGAAAAGCTCTAGCAAACGAACTACACAATCTTGTGCTATGCTTAGGATTGGGTCTTGTCCATCACATCATTCTTCTAATGATGTGATCCCGTCATTAACGACATCCAATGTCCATGGTCAGGAAACCACAACCATCTATTGATCAACTAGCTAGTCAACTGGAGGCTTACTAGGGACATGATGTGCTCTATGTATTCACACATGTATTACGGTTCTGATTAATACAATTATAGCATGAACAATAGCCAATTATCATGAACAAGGAAATATAATAATAACCATTTTATTATTGCCTCCAGGGAATATTTCCAATAGTCTCCCACTTGCACTAGAGTCAATAATCTAGTTACATTGTGATGAATCAAACACCCATAGAGTTATGGTGTTGAGCATGTTTTGCTCGTGGAAGAGGTTTAGTCAACGGATCTGCGACATTCAGATCCGTATGCACTCTACAAATATCTATGTCTCCATCTTGAACATTTTCACGAATGGAGTTGAAACGACGCTTGATGTGCCTGGTCTTCTCGTGAAACCTGGGCTCCTTGGCAAGGGCAATAGCTCCAGTGTTGTCACAGAAGAGAGTCATTGGGCCTGATGCATTGGGAATAACTCCTAGGTCGATGATGAACTCCTTCATCTAGACTGCTTCCCGTGCTGCCTCTGAGGCTGCTATGTACTCCGCTTCACATGTAGATCCCGCCATGACACTTTGCTTGCAACTGCACCAGCTGACTGCCCCACCATTCAAAATATACACGTATCCGGTTTGTGACTTGGAGTCATCCAGATCTGTGTCAAAGCTAGCATCGATGTAACCCTTTACGACGAGCTCTTCGGCACCTCCATAAATGAGAAACATATCCTTAGTCCTCTTCAGGTATGTAACGCCCACGATGTAGCTATATCTCCCACGTGTCGAGGCACGACTTAGAGGCATAACCGCATTGTGGTTTTGTCGCAAGAAGGGCCATCTTCACACAATCCCATGTAATGAACAAGAATGGGATAAAGAGTTGGCTTACAATCGCCACTTCACACAATACATAAATATAATCATACATCATCCAAAATACACACATAGACCGACTACGGTCAAGATCCAAATGAAAATAAGACAACCCCAAATGCTAGATCCCCGATCGTCCCAACTGGGCTCCACTACTAATCATCAGGAAAAGACACATAGTAACGACCACGTTCCTCATCGAACTCCCACTTGAGGTTGATCCCATCATCTGCACTGGCATCGTCGGCACCTGCAACTATTTTGGTAGAATCTGTGAGTCACGAGGACTCAACAATCTCACACCCGCGAGATCAAGACTATTTAAGCTTATAGGAAAGGATGGTGAAATGAGGTGGAGCTGCAGCAGGCAATAAGCATATATGGTGGCTAACAAACGCGAGTGAGGGCGAGAAGAGAAGCAACGGAACGGTCGTCATCTAGCAATGACCAAGAAGTGATCCTGAACTCCTACTTACGTCATTCATAACTCAAACCGTGTTCACTTCCCGGACTCCGCCGAGAAGAGACCATCACGGCTACACACATGGTTGATGTATTTTAATTGGGTCAAGTGACAAGTTCTCTACAACCGGACATTAACAAATTCCCATTTGCCTCATAACCGCGGGCACGGATTTCAAAAGATAATACCCTGCAGGGGTGTCCCAACTTAGCCCATCATAAGCTCTCATGGTCAACGAAGGATAAACCTTCTCCCGGAAAAACCCGATCAGTCTCGGAATCCCGGTTTACAAGACATTTCGACAATGGTAAAACAAGACCAGCAAAGCCGCCCGAATGTGCCGACAAATCCCGATAGGAGCTGCACATATCTCGTTCTCAGGGCACAACGGATGAGCCAGATGTCGGGTTGGCATAGACCTTGGTTGCCCAGGGGGCGCCGGACATCGCTCGGTTTGGGCCAGCACTCGAAGGAGCAGTGGTTCGGGGGTTTAAATAAAGATGACCCTCGGGCTCGCGAAAACCCGGGGGAGAAAGGCTTAGGTGGCAAATGGTAAAACCAAAGTTGGGCCTTGCTGGAGGAGTTTTATTCAAGGCGAACTGTCAAGGGGGTCCCATAAATCACCCAACCGCATAAGGAACGCAAACTCAAGGAACATAATACCGGTATGACAGAAACTAGGGCGGCAAGAGTGGAACAAAACACCAGGCATAAGGCCGAGCCTTCCACCCTTTACCAAATATATAGATGCATTAATTAAATAATAGATATTGTGATATCCCAACATATCCATGTTCCAACATGGAACCAACTTCATTTTCACCTGCAACTAGCAACACTATAAGAAGGGCTGAGCAAAAGCGGTAACTTAGCCAAACAACGGTTTGCTAGGAAAGGATGGTTAGAGGCTGACATGGCAATATGGGAGGCATGATATAGCAAGTGGTAGGTAGCGCAGCATGGCAATAGAACGAACAACTAGCAAAGCAAAGATAGAAGTGATTTCGAGGGGTGGTCATCTTGCGTGCAAGGTTCTCAGAGTTGCCGAAAGCTTGATCCTCATAAGCGTACTCAACAGGTTCCTCGTTCACAAACTCGTCTCCCGGCTCAACCCAAGACAAGAACACAAGCAACGGAACCACAATCAATCACGAGAAATGCACAAGCAACATGATGCAAAACATGTATGATATGCGAGATATGATATGCGATGCATATGTGTGCTCCGGAAGGAAAATGATGAACAAGGTAGTAACTTGGCAAACCAAGCATGCCACTGGAAATATGAGATGATTTCGGTCGAAATTGATATAAAGATCACCAGAAACGGATGCACGGTTTGCAAATGGCAAGCAAAACAAGAATGACACGAATCTGCGAATAATAGCATGATAGCAGTTAAAATGCAACAAGTAACAATGCTACAGCACTCCAACGTAGCAACAAAGCATATGGCAGTAAACTACAGGAGATGCTTGACAAAAGATGAACACTGAGCTACGGCTAGATCACAACATAACAAGCTCAAACAAGCATGGCAAAAGTGCAAAAGATAACAGGTTCACAGACTTAGTGAAATTACTGGACATGACTGAAACAGCATCAGGTAGCAATGTTCGAAGCACGAAATCAACATGCTACAGGAACTTAACATGGAAAAACAAGGCATGGCAGTGTTCTACTAAATGCATATGACAAAAGTCCCTTACTGAACATAAGCCAAAAAGGACCAGAAGATATGATGGCAACCTTGTAAACATAGCAAGTTTCGTTAACAGGTTTCAGACTTAGCAGAAAACAGAGCATGGCAGAAACAATAATATGAAGGCATCTTGGTGAGCTTGATGCACTACCACAAAGTAATTCATGACAGAACAAGCATACCTACATCACGATGGCAAGTTTATGAAGCTATCCATGGCAAGAACAAAATCATAGCATGTATGGATCCACTACAACAAGCTTGGCAAAATTGAATAACACGTAAACAATCTGCCAGAAATAATTTATAGCAAAAGTAGAGCAAGATTGAATCATGCTATGTCACTCCATAATTGCAAACAAGAGCAAGAATGGATCAATTACAACAATATCTACAAAACATCCTTACTGAACATCTCCAAAATATGCATGGATCTCTCTGTAGCATCAAGTTTACATGGCAACAAAATAACAGCAGACAAAGACTTAGAGAAATCACTAAGTCTCTGAAATCAGAAACATTACGGTGCCTAGATTGCATGCTTGTGCTAGTCACCACAGAGATCACAAAAATACATGGCATACACCCTTGGAAAGATGGCATGACATAGAACAAAACACATGTAAAGCTCATGCCCATAAGATGCACAAATTAAATGATACAAAAATAACAAATCTCCAAGTTCTGCTAAGAACCAGCAGATAACAGCAACTAGCACTCTTGCACCAGAGATTTGGGCATCAAGATGACCTCTAATGAACATGGTGCAATTGAACAAAATGTAGAGCATCACGAGGCGAACAATTTGACATATCACACGCGCGAAACGGAGCTATATGCAGAGAGTTATGATGCAATGAACATGGCAATATGCTGTAAAAATACTGGGACTTAGGAAAATTTCGGGATCTTGGGGTCAACCTCGGCGTTGACCAGATCCGATCAGGACGAGGTGCGGCTCGGGCTCGTCGCCGGCGACGGGAGAGGAAGGGGCGGCGCCGGCCGGGGACGGAGGGGCCGCGGCGAGAGGAGGCGACGGCGGAGGGCGGCGGCGTCGGGCGCGGAGGCGGGGCCGGCGATGGCGGCGGCGGCGGCGGGCACCAGCGACGCGGGCGAGGTGCGGCGGGGTACCGGCGCGGCGGCGGCGGCGGGGCACCGCGGGAGAAGCGCGGGGCGCGGGCGGAGACGGGCGGGCCGCGCGGGCCCGACTCGGGCCCCGCGGGCCGGCGGCGGCGGAAGGCGGCGAAGAACAGGTGTCGGCGCGGGATTCGTCGGTCGGCGAGGGCGGACGTGTCCGGCGGCGCGAGGTGGAAGACGCTAGGGTTTGATCTGCGTATGTATACGGGAGGGGATGCATATATATAGCTAGAGGGAGCTAGGAGAGTCCTAATGAGGTGCCGTTTTCGCCCACACGATCGTGATCGAATGACCTAGAGCATGGAGAAGAGTTTGGTGGGTTTTGGGCTGTTTTTGAGGGGGGTTTTGCTGCAACACACAGAAGGCATCTGCGGTTACCCGGTTAATCGTTGGAGTACCAAACGACCTCCAAATGGAACGAAACTTGACCGGTGGTCTACCGGTGGTATACCAAGGCCACTTGAGAAGCCTCGGTCCATTCCAAGAACGTTTGACACCCGCACATGAAAGAAAACAAGAGGGGTGCGCCGGAGGAGGTGGGAGCGCCGGATTGCAAAACGGACAACGGGGAAAATGCTCGGATGCATGATACGAACACGTATGCAAATGCAATGCACATGATGACATGATATGATATGCATGACATGAACAAAAAGCAAAACTAAAGACAAAAACCCAACCACGGAGGGAATATCATAGCACATAGCCGAAAATGGCAAGAGTTGGAGTTACAAATATGGAAAGTTACATCCGGGGTGTTACAAGGTACTTTAGGATATTCTTGACCGCTGTCCAGTGTTCCATTCCGGGATCACTTTGGTACCTCCCTACCAAACTTACGGCAAGGTTCACATCAGGTCTGGTACACAGCATGGTGTACATAGTAGAGCCTATGGCTCAGGCATAGGGGATGACACTCATCTTTTCTCTATCTTCTGCCGAGGTCGGGCATTCAGCTGTGCTCAATCTCACACCTTGCAATACTGGCAAGAACCCCTTCTTGGACTGATCCATATTGAACTTCTTCAATATCTTGTCAAGGTATGTACTTTGTGAAAGACCAATGAGGCATCTCGATCTATCTCTATAGATCTTGGTGCCTAATATGTAAGCAGTTTCTCCAAGGTCCTTCATTGAAAAACACTTATTCAAGTAGGCCTTTATGCTTTCCAAAAGTTCTATATCATTTCCCATCAATAGTATGTCATCCACATATAATATGAGAAATGCTACAAAGCTCCCACTCACTTTCTTGTAAATACAGGCTTCTCCATAAGTCTGTATAAAACCAAACGCTTTGATCATTTCATCAAAGCGAATGTTCCAACTCCGAGATGCTTGCACCAGCCCATAGATGGAGCGCTGGAGCTTGCATACTTTTTCAGCATTCTTAGGATCAACAAAACCTTCCGGCTGCATCATATACAATTCTTCCTTAAGGAAGCCATTAAGGAATGCCATTTTGACGTCCATTTGCCAGATCTCATAATCATAGAATGCGGCAATAGCTAACATGATTCAGACGGACTTCAGCTTCGCCACGAGTGAGAAGGTCTCATCGTAGTCAACCCCTTGAACTTGTCGATAACACTTAGCGACAAGCCGAGCCTTATAAACGGTCACATTACCATCTGCGTCAGTCTTCTTCTTAAAGATCCACTTATTCTCTATGGCTCACTGATCATTGGGCAAGTCTGTCAAAGTCCATACTTTGTTTTCATATACATGTATCATATATCGGATTTCATGGCTTCAAGTGATTTGTTGGAATCCGGGCCCGTCATTGCTTCTTCATAGTCTGAAGGTTCACCGTTGTCTAACAACATGATTTCCATGACAGGGTTACCGTACCATTGGTGCAGAACGTGTACTTGTGGACCTACGAAGTTCAGTAGCAACTTGATCCGAAGTTTCATGATCATCATCATTAACTTCCTCTCTAGTCGGTGCAGGCACCACAGAAACATCTTCCTGAGCTGTGCTACTTTCCGGTTCAAGAGGGGGTACCTCATCAAGTTCTACTTTCCTCCCACTCACTTCTTTTGAGAGAAACTCTTTCTCCAGAAAGGATCCATTATTGGCAACAAAGATTTTGCCTTCAGATCTGAGGTAGAAGGTATACCCAATAGTTTCCTTAGGGTATCCTATGAAGATGCATTTTTCCGATTTGGGTTCGAGCTTTTCAGGTTGAAGTTTCTTGACATAAGCATCGCATCCCCAAACTTTTAGAAACGACAGCTTAGGTTTCTTCCCAAACCATAATTCATACGGTGTCGTCTCAATGAATTTAGATAGTGCCCTATTTAAAGTGAATGCGGATGTCTCTAAAGCATAACCCCAAAATGATAGCGGTAGATCTGTAAGAGACATCATAGATCACACCATATCCAATAGAGTGCGATTACGACGTTCAGACACACCATTTCACCGAGGTGTTCCAGGCGGCGTGAGTTGTGAAACAATTCCACATTTCCTGCGTGCCAAACTCGTGACTCAAGTATTCTCCTCCACGATCCGATCGTAGGAACTTTATTTTCCTGTCACGTTGATTCTCTACCTCATTCTGAAATTCCTTGAACTTTTCAAAGGTCTCAGACTTGTGTTTCATTAAGTAGACATACCCATATCTACTTAAGTCATCAGTGAGGGTGAGAACATAATGATAGCCTCCGCGAGACTCAACGCTCATTGGACCGCATACATCAGTATGTATTATTTCCAACAAGTTGGTTGCTCGCTCCATTGTTCCGGAGAACAGAGTCTTGGTCATTTTGCCCATAAGCCATGGTTCGCACGTGTCAAATGATTCATAATCAAGAGATCCAAAAGTCCATCTGCATGGAGTTTCTTCACGCGCTTGACACCAATGTGACCAAGGCGGTAGTGCCACAAGTATGTGGGACTATCATTGTCAACCTTACATTTTTTTGGCATTCACACTGTGAATATCTGTAACATCACGTTCGAGATTCAATAAAAATAAACCATTGACCAGCGGGGCATGACCATAAAACATATCTCTCATATAAATAGAACAACCATTATTCTCGGATTTAAATGAGTAGCCATCTCGCATTAAACGAGATCCAGATACAATGTTCATGCTCAAAGCTGGCACTAAATAACAATTATTGAGGTTTAAAACTAATCGCGAAGGTAGATGTAGAGGTAGCGTGCCGACGGCGATCACATCGACCTTGGAACCATTCCCAAGGCGCATCATCACCTCGTCCTTCGCCAGTCTCCGCTTATTCCGCAGCTCCTATTTTGAGTTACAAATATGAGCAGCCGCATCGGTATCAAATACCCAGGAGCTACTACGAGTGCTGGTAAGGTACACATCAATAACATGTATATCATATATACCTTTGGTGTTGTTGGCCTTCTTGTCCGCTAAGTACTTGGGGCAGTTTCGCTTCCCGTGACCATTTCCCTTGCAATAAAAGCACTCAGTCTCATGCTTGGGTCCATTCTTTGGCTTCTTCCCGGCAACTGACTTACTGGGTGCGGAAACTCCCTTGCTGTCCTTCTTGAAGTTCTTCTTACCCTTGCCTTTCTTGAAACTAGTGGTCTTATTCACCATCAACACTTGATGTTCCTTTTTGATCTCCACCTCCGCTGATTTCAGCATTGAATATAACTCAGGAATGGACTTATCCATCCCTTGCATATTGTAGTTCATCACAAAGCTCTTGTAGCTAGGTGGAAGCGACTCGAGGATTCTGTCAATGACCGAGTCATCTGGAAGATTAACTCCCAGTTGAGACAAGCGGTTGTGCAACCCAGACATTTTGAGTATATGCTCGCTGATAGAACTGTTTTCATCCATCTTATAACTATAGAATTTGTCGGAGACTTCATATCTCTCGACCAGGGCATGAGCTTGGAAAACCATTTTCAGCTCTTGGAACATCTCATATGCTCCGTGCTGCTCAAAACACTTTTGGAGCCCCGACTCTAAGCTGTAAAGCATGCCGCACTGAAACAGGGAGTAATCATCACTACGCAATTGCCAGGCGTTCATAACGTCTTGAGTTGCTGGGAAAATGGGTGCATCACCTAGCGGTGCTTCAAGGATATATGCTTTCTTGGCAGCTATGAGGATGATCCTCAAGTTACGGACCCAATCCTTATAGTTGCTACCATCGTATTTCAGCTTGGTTTTCTATAGGAACGCGTTGAAGTTGAGGGCAACATTAGCGTGGGCCATTGGATCTACAACATAGATTGTAAAGACAATTTTAGACTAAGTTCATGATAATTAAGTTCATCTAATCAAATTATTTAATGAACTCCCACTTAGATAGACATCCCTCTAGTCATCTAAGTGATACATGATCTGAATCGACTAGGCCATGTCCGATCATCACGTGAGACAGACTAGTCATCAACGGTGAACATCTCCATGTTGATCGCATCTACTATAGGCCTCATGTTCGAACTTTCGGTCTCTCATGTTCCGAGGCCATGTCTGTACATGCTAGGCTCGTCAAGTCAACCTAAGTGTTTTGCATGTGTAAATCTAGCTTACACCCGTTGTATGTGAACGTTAGAATCTATCACACCCAATCATCAGGTGGTGCTTCGAAACAATGATCCTTCGCAACGGTGCACAGTTGGGGGGAACACTTTTGTTGAAATTTTAGTGAGGGATCATCTTATTTATGCTACCGTCGTTCTAAGCAAATAAGATGTAATCATGACTGTAAGGGCATATTTATCCCTTAGTTGTTTTGGTGATTGATGACAATGCTTTTGCGGACTAATCATGTGCATGGAGTATTTCAGACATATCATGACTAGGCACAAGACGGTTTGGTGCCCCTCGAAGACTATTGAAGACGGCGTGTCTCTAGGTTTCTTTTCGGTAGATTTTAGTCGTAGGAAAGCCGTACTATTAAGAGGGGGTCCGCTTTGGAAAGTTTTGGGTGGAATCATCACGTACACGTCTACTCCGTTTTGCACCACCTTTCCTTTGGCTCTTTGGAGCATCCTCCGTCTTTCCTTGTCTATGCAAAATGAAGGTTTCCGTGTGTTGCTGAACTGGAGCATGCGGTGGTACTGCTCCTTGGAGTAGTAGTACCGCAGGCCCTTGCGGTAGTACCGGCCTCTAGCGCGGTAGTACCACAAGTGCTCACGGTAGTACCGCACCTCGGGAGCGGTAGTACCGTGGGCTCTGTCCAGGTTCAACCGCAGGAGCGGTAGTAGGCGCGGATGTAATTTTTTACATCCGTGCCTGGCCTGCGGTAGTACCTTATCGGATTTTTGCATAGATCAAAACTTAGCGGAAGTAGTCACGGATGTATTTTTATATGTCCGTGCCTTCCCGGCATAGTCCATTCCTGCCTTGCGGTAGTACCACAAGGGGTCGCGATAGTACCGCAGCAGCGGTTCTACCGCTCCTCGCCTTGGCGTTTCAGGATGGATCTTAGGCTCTGCCGTGGCAGCGGTAGTACCGTGGTTCGCCGCGGTAGTACCGTGAGCCCTTGCGGTAGTACCGCTGTGTTGGTGCGGTAGTACCGCAGGTCGCGGTCTGGTTTAGTGGATAACGGTTGGATTTGTCCTTGCACTATATAAGGGGAGTCTTCTTCTCCGAATTGACTACCTCCTCCACTCCCAAGCTCCATTGTTGCTCCAAGCTCCATTTTTGCCCGATCTCTCTCCCTAGCCAATCAAACTTTTTGATTCTTTAGGTATTGGTTGAGAAGGCCCCGATCTACACTTCCACCAAGAGAAATTTGATTCCCCCACCAATCCCTTGCGGATCTTGTTACTCTTGGGTGTTTGAGCACCCTAGATGGTTGAGGTCACCGCGGAGCCATATTCCATTGTGGTGAAGCTTTGTGGTGTCGTTGGGAGCCTGCAATTAAGTTGTGGAGATTGCCCCAACCTTGTTTGTAAAGGTCCGGTCGCCGCCTCCAAGGGCACCAATAGTGGAATCACGGCATCTCGCATTGTGTGAGGGCATGAGGAGAATACGGTGGCCCTAGTGGCTTCTTGGGGAGCATTGTGCCTCCACACCTCTCCAATGGAGACGTACTTCCCCTCAAAAGGAAGGAACTTTGGTAACACATCCTCGTCTTCACCGGCTCCACTCTTGGTTATCTCGTGCCTTTACTTGTGCAAGATTATTTGTGTTATATCCCTTGCTTGCTTGTGTGCTTGTTGTTGTTGCATCATATAGGTTTCCCACCTAGTTGCATATCTAGACAACCTACTTTGATGCAAACTTTAAATTGGTAAAGAAAAGCAAAAATTGTTAGTTGCCTATTCACCCCCTCTAGTCAACTATATCGATCCTTTCAATTGGTATCAGAGCCTCATGTAACTCCCTCGATGCGGCTATATCTCCCACGTGTCGAAGCACGACTTAGAGGCATAACCGCATTGAAAGCAATGTCGCAAGTGAGGTAATCTTCACACAACCCATGTAATACATAAGGGAAAAGATACATAGTTGGCTTACAGTCGCCACTTCACACAATACATAAATAAACATCCATCATTCATATTACACTCAAGGTCCGACTACGGAACCAAAATAAAAGAAGATACCCCAAATGCTACACAGATCCCGATCTTCCCAACTGGGCTCCACTACTGATCATCAGGAAAAGACACATAGTAACGACCACGTTCCTCGTCGAACTCCCACTTGAGCTCGGTTGCGTCACCTGCACTGGCATCATTGGCACCTGCAACTATTTTGGTAGAATCTGTGAGTCACGGGGACTCAGCAATCTCACACCCGCGAGATCAAGACTATTTAAGCTTATAGGAAGGACAGAGTGTGAGGTGGAGCTGCAGCAAGCGACTAGCATATATGCCGGCTACATTCGCAAAAGAGAGCGAGAAGAGAAGCAAAGCACGGTCGTGAAGCTAGTAGCGATCAAGAAGTGATCCTGAACTACTTACGTCAAGCATAACTCCAACACCGTGTTCACTTCCCGGACTCCGCCGAGAAGAGACCATCACGGTTACACACGCGGTTGAGGTGTATTTTAATTGAGGTCAACTTCGGGTTTTCTACAACCGGACATTAACAAATTCCCATCTGCCTCATAACCGCGGGCACGGCTTTCGAAAGATAATACCCTGCAGGGGTGTCCCAACTTAGCCCATTATAAGCTCTCACGGCCAACGAAGGATATTCCTTCTACCGGGAAGACCCGATCAATCTCGGAATCCCGGACTACAAGACATTTCGACAGCAATAAAACAAGACCAGCAAAGCCGCCCGAATGTGCCGACAAATCCCGATAGGAGCTGCACATATCTCGTTCTCAGGGCACACCGGATGAGCAGTACGTACGGCAACCGAAGATGCCCCAAGTTGCCTCAGGGTGGCACCGCAAGTGGCTCTAGTTTGGACCAACGCTCAGAGGAGCATTGGCCCGGGGGGTTAAATAAAGATGACCCTCGGGCTCGCGAAAACCCAGGGAAAAAAGGCTTAGGTGGCAAATGGTAAAACTAATGTTGGGCCTTGCTGGAGGAGTCTTATTCAAAGCGAACTGTCAAGGGGTCCCATAAATCACCCAACCGTGTAAGGAACGCGAAATCAAGGAACATAACACCGGTATGACGGAAACTAGGGTGGCAAGAGTGGAACAAAACACCAGGCATAAGGCCGAGCCTTCCACCCTTTACCAAGTATATAGATGCATTAATTATAGCAGATATATATTGTGATATCCCCAACAAGTAAATATGTGCCAAACAAGGAACAACATCTCCATGTTCCAACAAGGAACAAACTTCAACTTCACTTGCAACTAGCAACGCTATAAGAGGGGCTGAGCAAAGCGGTAACATAGCCAATCAACGGTTTGCTAGGAAAGGATGGTTAGAGGCTGACATGGCAATATGGGTGACATGATATAGAAAGTGATAGGCATCGTAGCATAGGCATAGCAAAAGAGCGAGCATCTAGCATAGCAAATATAGAAGTGATTTCGAGGGTATGGTCATCTTGCCTGCAATGTTCTCAGAGTTGTCGAAAGCTTGATCCTCGTAAGCGTTCTCAACAGGTTCCTCGTTCACGTACTCGTCTCCCGGCTCTACCCAAAGCAAGAACACAAACAAAGGAACCACAATAAATCACGGTGCAATGCACAAGCAACATGATGCAATATATGGCATGATATGCGAGATGTGATATGCAATGTGTATGCGCGCTCCGGAAGGAAAATGATGAACCAGGCATCAACTTGGCAAACCAAGTATGCCGCTGGAAAGATGAGATGATTCCGGTTGAAATCGATATAAAGATCACCGGAATCGGATGCACGGTTTGCAAATGACAAGCAAAACAAGAATTGCACAAATCTGCCATTAACAGCATGATGCACTTAGCAAGCAACAAGAAATTAAGCTACTGCACCCAAACGTACCAACAAAGTATATGGCAGTGATCTACTCAAGATGCTTGACAAAAGATGAACACTGAGCTACGGCTAAATCACATCATAACAGGTCTAAACAAGCATGGCAAAAGTGCAAAAATATCAGCTTCACAGACTGGAAATACTGAACATGGCAAAATCAGCATCAGGAAGCAATGTTCAGAGCAAGCAAACAACATGCTACAGGAACTTATTATAGCAAAGCAAGGCATGGCATGAATATACTCAAAGCATAGAACAAAAGTCCCTTACTGACCATAAGCCAAAAAGGATCAGAAAATATAGTAACACCCATGTCAAAATAGCAAGTTTCGTTAACAGATTCAGCAACAAGGCATGACAAAAACAGATAACAAGGAGGCATGTTCAAGAGCTCAAAGCACTCACTACAGAGCATTACATGATAAACTAAGCATACATACATCAAGAAGACATGGCATAGAAGATATACATGGCAACAACAACATCATAGCATACACGGATCAACTACAACAACCTTGGCAAAATTGAATAACATGTAAACAATCTGCCAGGAAACATTTTATAGCAAAAGTAGAGCTCGATTGACTCAAGCTATGGCACTCCATAATTGCAAACAAAGGCATGGATGGATAGAGCATAACCATATGTTCAAAACATCCTTACTGAAGTATCTCAAAATATGCATGGATCTCTCGGTAGCATCAAGTTAACATGGCATAAAAATATCAGCAAAACAGGGGCTGAAATCAGCAACATCATGAAGCCTACTTTGCATGCTTGTGCTAGTCACCAAAGAGATCACAAAAATACATGGCATAAACCCCTGGAAAGATGGCATGTCATATTACAAAACACATGTAGGACTCAAATTCATAGGGTGCACACATCAATCATGGCAAAAATGACAAAAGTGCATGTTCTGTTAAGAAACAGAAACTAACATCACATAACCCTCTTCTAACAGCATTTCGGGCATCAAGATGAGCTCAAATGAAAATGATGCAATGAGATGAAATGATCTACTCTTCGAGACGAACATTTTGACATATTACACGCACGAAACGGAGCTACAGGTGCAAAGTTCTGATGCGTTGAAAATGCCACAAATTAATCACCGAAATAAAACTTAGACGATTTTTTTGGGGGGGGGGGAAGAAGTCAACCCTCGGGCTCTTCGGATCCAGATCCGATCGGGCGGCCGGCGGCGGCTGCCGGAGTGCGCCGGAGCTCGTCGGGGCGACTCGGGGCCGGGGAGGCGAGGGAGGCCGGGGCCGGCCGGGCGCTCGTGGGGTGGGCGGCGCGCGGGGCCGCCGAAACGCGGGCGCGGCGGAGGCCGGTCGGGATGGCGGCGGTGGCGGCCGGCAGGGCGGCGGCGAGGGCCGGTGGCGGCGGCGGGCGCGGGAGGGAGGAGATGGGCTCGGGGGGCCCGATCCGGGCCTCGCCGGGCCGGCGGCGCGGGGCGGCGGCGTGCCCACGTGGCGCGGCCCGATTGGGTGCGGGGGCGGCGGCGCTGACGGGCGGACACGTCCGGGCGGCGGGTGGACGTGTCCGTTGGCGGGAGGAGGAAGGAGCTAGGGTTTGTACCGCGATTTGGAATGGGGGGTGTATATATAGGCATAGAGGGAGCTAGGAGAGTCCAAATGAGGTGTGGTTTTCGCCCACACGATCGTGATCGAACGACGGAGAGCATGGAAGTGACTTAGATGGGTTATTGGGCTGTTTTGGAGGGGTGTTGGGCTGCAACTTAAAAGAGGCCTTTGCGAGGGTGCGGTTAACTGTTGGAGTACCAAACGAGCTCCAAATGACCCGAAACTTGACAGGTGGTCTACCGGTGGTATACCAAGGCCACTTGACAAACCTCGGTCCATTCCGAGAAAGTTTAGTACCCGCTCACGGAAAAACGTAAAAGGGGACGCCGGGGGACATAGGAGTGCCGGATTGCAAAACGGACAACGGGAAAAATGCTCAGAATCATGAGACGAACACGTATGCAAATGCGATGCACATGATGACATGATATGAAATGCATGACATGGACAAAATGCAAAAAGAAGAAAAACCCAACCACGGAGGGAATATCATATCACAATGCCGAAAATGGCAAGAGTTGGGGATACAAATATGGAAAGTTACATCCGGGGTGTTACAACACTCCACCACTACAAGAGGATCTCGTCCCGAGATCTAGGACTGAAAGAACTCCGGATATTCAGAACGGAGGTGATCCTCGCGCTCCCAGGTGGCTTCTCGGTCGGAATGGTGTGACCACTTCACTTTCAGGAATTTGATTGACTTGTTGCGAGTCTTGCGCTCGGTTTCTTCAAGAATAGCAACGGGGTGCTCATGATAAGAGAGATCTTCTTGAAGGTCAATTTCTTCGAATTTGATAGTGCGCTCAGGAGTCTTGAAGCACTTGCGAAGCTGTGACACGTGAAACACATCATGCACGTTCGCGAAGTTGGACGGAAGCTCAAGTTGATAGGCGAGATCGCCTCTTTTGCCAATGATCTTGAAAGGACCCACGTATCTAGGGGAAAGCTTCCCTTTGATACCGAAGCGACGAGTGCCTTTCATTGGAGAGACGCGGAGGTAGACATGGTCTCTGATTTCAAAAGCCACATCATGGTGCTTATCATCATAATAGCTCTTCTGGCGTGATTGCGTGGCTTTGAGATTCTCACGAATGGCTTTGCACATTTCTTTGGCTTCTGTGATCAAGTCGTTGCCAAGAAGTTGGCGTTCACCTATCTCGGACCAATTGAGAGGAGTACGACACTTTCTTCCATAGAGAATTTCGAATGGGGCCTTGCCCGAACTCGCTTGGAAGCTGTTGTTGTAGGAGAACTCGGCATATGGAAGACAATCTTCCCACTTCATACCGAAGGAAATGACACAAGCCCTGAGCATATCTTCAAGGATTTGATTGACTCGCTCGACTTGGCCACTTGTTTGAGGATGGAAAGCTGTGCTGAAACGAATGTTGGTGCCCATGGCCTTCTGGAAAGAATCCCAAAACTTGGAGGTAAAGATGCTGCCACGGTCTGAAGAGATCACTTGTGGAATGCTGTGCAAGGAGACAATCCTGGAGGTGTATAGCTCTGCCAACCGAGCTGCTGTGATAGATTCTTTGATAGGAAGAAAATGAGCCACTTTAGTAAGCTTGTCAATGACAACGAAGATAGCATCCTTTCCACGCTTGGACTTTGGAAATCCAGTCACGAAGTCCATTTCGATATGATCAAACTTCCATTCTGGAATAGCAAGAGGTTGGAGGAAACCAGCTGGTCGTTGGTGTTCTGCTTTCACTCTTCTGCAGACATCACACTCATTCACGAATTGAGCAATTTCTCGCTTCATTCGAGTCCACCAATATGACTGCTTGAGATCATGGTACATCTTCGTACTTCCAGGATGAATGGATAGAAGCGAATTGTGTGCCTCGTTCATAATGACTTTACGTAGATCACCCTTTGGAACCACAATCCGGTCCTCAAAGAAAAGAGTATCTTTGTCATCAATGTGGAAGCACTTGTACTTGGAAATGCCCTTGTCGATACCACGTTTCACCTTTTTCACCATGGTATCCAGGAGTTGAGCCTCACAAATTTGATCTTACAAAGTAGGAGAGACTATGAGGTTGGCAAGAAAGCCTTGAGGAACAACTTGAAGATTCAGCTTGCGGAAATCTTCACAGAGATCCGACTGGAAGGGCTTGAGGATTAAACTGTTGCAATAAGCCTTCCTGCTCAAAGCATCTGCAATCACATTGGCCTTGCCCGGAGTATATTCAATACTTGGGTTGTACTCTTGAATCATTTCGACCCATCGAGTCTGCCTGAGGTTGTGGTTGGGTTGAGTGAAGATATACTTGAGGCTCTTGTGATCGGTGAAAATGCCCAATTTCCTTCCCAACAAGAGATGTCTCCATGTTATCAATGCATGGACAACTGCCGCCAACTCAAGATCGTGAGTGGGGTAGTTCTTTTCGTTGGGCTTCAGCTGACGAGAGGTATAAGCCACAACTCTCTTCTCTTGCATTAACACAGCACCGAGACCTTAAAGAGAAGCATCACAGAAAACTTCGAATGGCTTGGATTCATCAGGAGGAGTTAAGACAGGAGCTGTGACGAGTTTCTCTTTGAGAGTATTGAAAGCAACATCACACTCAGGAGACCAGACATACTTCACATGCTTCTGGAGGAGGTTGGAAAGAGGCTTTGCAATCTTGGAGAAGTTCTCAACGAATCTTCGGCAATAGCTTGCAAGACCAAGAAAACTGCGGAGCTACTTGACATTTTGAGGAGGTTCCCAATTCACAACTGCGGACACCTTCTCGGGGTTAACAGTGATGCCCTTGGCGGAGATGATATGACCAAGATAAAGCACTTCATCAAGCCAAAATTCACATTTGGAGAACTTAGCATAGAATTGATAGTCTCTGAGCTTGTCTAGCACCAATCGCAAATGTTTGGCATGATCCTTCTTATTCTTGGAGAAGACCAAAATATCATCAAGATAGACCAAGACGAATTCATTGGTGTAGGGGTTGAAAATGAAGTTCATCATCCGAGAGAATGTTGGAGGAGCATTGACAAGGCCGAAAGACATGACAGTATATTCATAAGAACCAAAGCTTGTTCTGAATGCTGTCTTGGGAATATCTTGTTCACGAATGCGAATCTGATGATAACCCATACGAAGGTCAAGCTTGGAGAACACTTTAGCACCTTTGAGTTGCTTGAAAAGCTCATTGATGTTGGGAAGTGGATACTTGTTCTTGATTGTCTTCTTATTCAATGGACGGTAATCGACGCACAGTCGGTCCATGCCATCCTTCTTCTGGACAAAAGGAACACCACAACCCCAAGGAGATGAACTCGGTCTGATCAAACCCAGACGCTCTTGTTCATCGAGCTGCTTCTTCAATTCCTTCAGCTCATTAGGTCCAAGCTTGTATGGACGCTTGCAAACGGGTTCAGTGCCAGGCTCAAGATCGATAACGAACTCAACTGGCCGATGAGGAGGCATACCCGGAAGCTCTTCTGGAAAGACATCTTGGTACTCACAAACGACTGGAATATGAGAGATAGCATCCAATTCGCCTTCTCATTGAGAGAAAACAACCGAATGGTTTCATCACGAGCGACATAGATGAGCACATCATTAGAAGAGTGAGTCAATTGAATTTCCCTGGCAGCACAATCAAGTTGAGCTTTGTGCTGAGAAAGCCAGTCCATCCCGAGAATAAGATCGATATCAGAGTCACCAAGGACAAATGGTTTAGCCAGAAATCTATAATCGCCCATCTTGATACCGACATTCGGAAATAAAACTCGAGAAGTCATTTGCTTACCCGGGGACACAATCTTCAACGGAATAGGAATCTTTTCCGTCACAAACTCATGCTTGGCAACAAAAGGTCTCGAAATGAAAGAAAGCGATGCACCAGTATCAAATAAGACTTTTGCAGGAATATCATTAACTGAGAGATTACCCATTATCACATCAGTAGATTCCTCGCTTGAGCTGCATTCATCATATTCACCTTGGCATGCTTTGGATTATGCTTGACCACTGCATTGCTGGAAGATTTCACAGGAGGAGGAGGCGGAAGGCGCCTTTGGTTGAAGCACTTGTTCGCATAGTGACCTTTCTGCTGACACTTGTTGCAAGTCACCTCTGAGAGCGGACGGTGGTAAGGAGCACTTGACCTTGGAGCTTGAGAATTAGACTTGTTCTGATAGCCTGGGTTGGGCGGGTGGGAAGATCCACGGCCACCTGAGTTCTTCTGCTGATAAGGCTGACGGAACGGAAGAGGAGGAAGGTAGAACTTCTGCTGCTTAGCTGCCACTTGAGAGGAAGAAGAAGACTGAACTGCATACCTGATTCTCTTCTTAGAAGCCTCACATTTGAGCTGGGTAGCTTCTTGCTTCAGTGCCATATTGTAGAATTCATCATACTTTTCTGGCTCAAAAAGCACAAGAGCTAATTGCAGATCTTCTCTAAGACCACCTCTGAATTGATAGATCATACTCTTTTCATCAGGGACGTCTTGCTTAGCGAAGCGAGCGAGTTTCTGGAACTGGATATTGTATTGATACACAGACATGTTGCCTTGCTTGAGATTGCGGAACTCCTCACGCTTGCTCTCAACAACACTTTTCGGAATGTGGTGAGCTCTGAAATCTCGGCGGAACTCATCCCAGGTAATGACACGACCTCCTCTGGAATCTTTGTATTGCTGGTACCACTCAGCAGCTTGGTCCTTGAGTTGAAACGATGCAAACTTGACAAAGTCCTCAGGTCTGACATTGCTACATTCAAAATGTTTGCAGATGTCCACAAGCCAATCGTCGGCGTCTCTGGCCTCGACACAGAAACTGAAAGACTTCGGCTGATTAGCGAGGAACTGACTGAGAGTAGCAAAGTGTGGCTGGTTGTTGCCTTGACCTTGATTTCCTTGACTGCCTTGCCCTTGAGTACGCTCTTGCAAGAGCTGCAAAATCATCTGAGCATTTGCATTGGTGGCTGCCATGGTAGCTTGCCAGGCCTCCGGAGGTGGAGGTGGAGGTGGAGGGTTCGACTGACTCCCATCATCACGATCCGGATTCAGACGCGTTGGCGGAGCCATCCTGAAGAGGGTGACATCCGTTAGCACTTGATAGACAGATAGACAAGTAGAATCAATGGATAGAAATTGCAACATATAGTCTTCACAATAAACATTCGAACAAGAATGAACGAATGAATTCCAAAGTTAACATCACACGTCCATACGGTGAGAAGCCACTTGATTAAAGGTTGATGAAAAATAACAAGGTATGACTGGAACAAATAAGTGGTAAGGATTACCCAATCACGAACCAAATATCTGCTGGAAGAAATGCTAGGAGCTACTTGAATCCCACCTATAAACTCCCAAAACTTTCTGGTTATGCAATCTGGTGTTGGGGATACAGGGGACACAAAATATATCACCCAAACTAACAATACCTAGATCCAGCTGTATCCATCCGTCAACACATAACCAAGAAACCTTCGGAAATCGTGTACCTCGACCTTTGAAAAGCATCCGTTATACGAGTCATGGCAATACTCCCGAGCTCACCCCAGTACTGGGTTATCGGGGTTATCTCACCAACAACTGCACAAAAGAGATTTCGATGTCGGCAAAACTCAGGTATTCCAGAACTGCAACGATAAAATTGTGACGACAACACCTCGGAGCTCAACTCCCCGGGACACTGCCACAACCCCTAAATGTCAGGAGGCACCAAGAACAATGTTCTCGTCACAAAACCATCGGAACGATTCCAAGATACCCGCGTGATCCTAAATTTTTTTTAGTGAAATCTGAGGAGAGGAGAGTCAAAACTTCTACGTCAGGAGACCTCACAGAGCGACGAAGGGACTGGGGAGTAAAAAGAATCCTACTCTCCGATATATATAATCCTAAGACTCAAAACATTTTCCATTCTAGACTCAAAAACGCCAGCAAACAATCAAGTAGGGGGCTCCTAAGTCGGGGAAGGCTCTGATTACCAACTTGTAACTCCCTCGATGCAGCTATATCTCCCACGTGTCGAAGCATGACTTAGAGGCATAACCGCATTGAAAGCAATGTCGCAAGTGAGGTAATCTTCACACAACCCATGTAATACATAAGGGAAAAGATACATAGTTGGCTTACAGTCGCCACTTCACACAATACATAAATAAACATCCATCATTCAGATTACACTCAAGGTCCGACTACGGAACCAAAATAAAAGAAGATACCCCAAATGCTACACAGATCCCCGATCGTCCCAACTGGGCTCCACTACTGATCATCAGGAAAAGACACATAGTAACGACCACGTTCCTCGTCGAACTCCCACTTGAGCTCGGTTGCGTCACCTGCACTGGCATCGTCGGCACCTGCAACTGTTTTGGTAGAATCTGTGAGTCACGGGGACTCAGCAATCTCACACCCGCGAGATCAAGACTATTTAAGCTTATAGGAAGGACAGAGTTGTGAGGTGGAGCTGCAGCAAGCGACTAGCATATATGGTGGCTACATTCGCAAAAGAGAGCGAGAAGAGAAGCAAAGCACGGTCGTGAAGCTAGTAGCGATCAAGAAGTGATCCTGAACTACTTACGTCAAGCATAACTCCAACACCGTGTTCACTTCCCGGACTCCGCCGAGAAGAGACCATCACGGTTACACACGCGGTTGAGGTGTATTTTAATTGAGGTCAACTTCGAGTTTTCTACAACCGGACATTAACAAATTCCCATCTGCCTCATAACCGCGGGCACGGCTTTCGAAAGATAATACCCTGCAGGGGTGTCCCAACTTAGCCCATTATAAGCTCTCACGGTCAACGAAGGATATTCCTTCTACCTGGAAGACCCGATCAATCTCGGAATCCCGGACTACAAGACATTTCGACAGCAATAAAACAAGACCAGCAAAGCCGCCCGAATGTGCCGACAAATCCCGATAGGAGCTGCACATATCTCGTTCTCAGGGCACACCGGATGAGCAGTACGTATGGCAACCGAAGATGCCCCAAGTTGCCTCAGGGTGGCACCGCAAGTGGCTCTAGTTTGGACCAACGCTCAGAGGAGCATTGGCCCGGGGGGTTAAATAAAGATGACCCTCGGGCTCGCGAAAACCCGGGGGAAAAAGGCTTAGGTGGCAAATGGTAAAACCAATGTTGGGCCTTGCTGGAGGAGTCTTATTCAAAGCGAACTGTCAAGGGGGTCCCATAAATCACCCAACCGTGTAAGGAACGCGAAATCAAGGAACATAACACCGGTATGACGGAAACTAGGGTGGCAAGAGTGGAACAAAACACCAGGCATAAGGCCGAGCCTTCCACCCTTTACCAAGTACATAGATGCATTAATTATAGCAGATATATATTGTGATATCCCCAACAAGTAAATATGTTCCAAACAAGGAACAACATCTCCATGTTCCAACAAGGAACAAACTTCAACTTCACCTGCAACTAGCAACGCTATAAGAGGGGCTGAGCAAAGCGGTAACATAGCCAATCAACGGTTTGCTAGGAAAGGATGGTTAGAGGCTGACATGGCAATATGGGTGGCATGATATAGCAAGTGATAGACATCGTAGCATAGGCATAGCAAAAGAGCGAGCATCTAGCATAGCAAAGATAGAAGTGATTTCGAGGGTATGGTCATCTTGCCTGCAATGTTCTTAGAGTTGTCGAAAGCTTGATCCTCGTAAGCATTCTCAATAGGTTCCTCGTTCACGTACTCGTCTCCCGGCTCTACCCAAAGCAAGAACACAAACAAAGGAACCACAATAAATCACGGTGCAATGCACAAGCAACATGATGCAATATATGGCATGATATGCGAGATGTGATATGCAATGCGTATGCGCGCTCCGGAAGGAAAATGATGAACCAGGCATCAACTTGGCAAACCAAGTATGCCGCTGGAAAGATGAGATGATTTCGGTTGAAATCGATATAAAGATCACCGGAATCGGATGCACGGTTTGCAAATGACAAGCAAAACAAGAATGGCACAAATCTGCCATTAACAGCATGATGCCACTTAGCAAGCAACAAGAAATTAAGCTACTGCACCCAAACGTACCAACAAAGCACATGGCAGTGATCTACTCAAGATGCTTGACAAAAGATGAACACTGAGCTACGGCTAAATCACAACATAACAGGTCCAAACAAGCATGGCAAAAGTGCAAAAATTATAACAGGCTGGACATGGCAAAAACAGCATCAGGTAGCAATGTTCAGAGCAAGAAAACAACATGCTACAGGAACTTATAATAGCAAAACATGGCATGGCATGAATCTACTCAAAGCATAGAACAAAAGTCCCTTACTGACCATAAGCCAAAAAGGATCAGAAAATATAGTAACACCCATGTCAATATAGCAAGTTTCGTTAACACATTCAACAACAGTGCATGACAAAAACAGATAACAAGTAAGCATGTTTAATAGCTCGATGCACTCACTACAGAGCATTATATGATAACCTAAGCATACATACATCAAGAAGACATGGCATAGAAGATATACATGGCAAGAACAACATCATAGCATACACGGATCAACCACAACAACCTTGGCAAAATTGAATAACATGTAAACAATCTGCCAGGAAACATTTTATAGCAAAAGTAGAGCTCGATTGACTCAAGCTATGGCACTCCATAATTGCAAACAAAGGCATGGATGGATAGAGCATAACCATATGTTCAAAACATCCTTACTGAAGTATCTCAAAATATGCATGGATCTCTCGGTAGCATCAAGTTAACATGGCATAAAAATATCAGCAAAACAGGGCTGAAATCAGCAACATCAGGAAGCCTACTTTGCATGCTTGTGCTAGTCACCAAATAGATCACAAAAATACATGGCATAAACCCCTGGAAAGATGGCATGGCATATTACAAAATACATGTAGGACTCAAATTCATAGGGTGCACACATCAATCATGGCAAAAATGACAAAAGTGCATGTTCTGTTAAGAAACAGAAACTAACATCACATAGCCCTCTTCTAACAGCATTTCTGGCATCAAGATGAGCTCAAATGAAAATGATGCAATGAGAAGAAATGATCTACTCTTCGAAACGAACATTTTGACATATTACACGCACGAAACGGAGCTACAGGTGCAAAGTTCTGATGCGTTTAAAATGCCACAAATTAATCACCGAAATAAAACTTAGACGATTTTTTTTGGGAGGGGAAGAAGTCAACCCTCGGGCTCTTCGGATCCAGATCCGATCGGGCGGCCGGCGGCGGCTGCCGGAGTGCGCCCGGAGCTCGTCGGGGCAACTCGGGGCCGGGGAGGCGAGGGGAGGCCGGGGCCGGCCGGGCGCTCGCGGGGCGGGCGGCGCGCGAGGCCGCCGGAACGCGGGCGCGGCGGAGGCGGCGGCGGCGGCCGGCCGGGATGGCGGCGGCGGCGGCCGGCAGGGCGGCGGCGAGGGCCGGTGGTGGCGGCGGGGTCCGGTGGCGGCGGCGAGCGCGGGAGGTAGGAGATGGGCTCGGGGGGCCCGATCCGGGCCTCGCCGGGCCGGCGGCGCGGGGCGGCGGCGTGCCCACGTGGCGTGGCCCGATTGGGTGCGGGGGCGGCGGCGCTGACGGGCGTACACGTCCGGGCGGCGGGTGGACGTGTCCGTCGGCGGGAGGAGGAAGGAGCTAGGGTTTGTACCGTGATTTGGAATTGGGGGGGGGTGTATATATAGGCATAGAGGGAGCTAGGAGAGTCCAAATGAGGTGCGGTTTTCGCCCACACGATCGTGATTGAACGACGGAGAGCATGGAAGTGACTTAGATGGGTTATTGGGCTGTTTTGGAGGGGTGTTGGGCTGCAACTTAAAAGAGGCCTTTGCGAGGGTGCGGTTAACCGTTGGAGTACCAAATGAGCTCCAAATGACCCGAAACTTGACAGGTGGTCTACCGGTGGTATACCAAGGCCACTTGACAAACCTCGGCCATTCCGAGAAAGTTTAGTACCCGCTCACAGAAAAACATAAAAGGGGACGCCGGGGGACATAGGAGTGCTGGATTGCAAAACGGACAACGGGAAAAATGCTCGGAATCATGAGACAAACACGTATGCAAATGCGATGCACATGATGACATGATATGAAATGCATGACATGGACAAAATGCAAAAAGAAGAAAAACCCAACCACGGAGGGAATATCATATCACAATGCCGAAAATGGCAAGAGTTGGGGATACAAATATGGAAAGTTACATCCGGGGTGTTACACCTCATCTCTTTATTAAGGACTTTGTCGTCCGAAGAGTATGGTTGAGCACTCCGGTGTGAATCCATTCTTGTCTACGGCCGATGGGGGAACCGCGCTCTCTCGTGAGGAATTCAATGTGGCTTTGGACACATTGAAAACCTCCATGATGACCGAGGTTGAAAGCATGTTTAACAAATTCTTAGAAGGGCTTAAATTATCCACCACACCGATGAAAGTGGGTGATCCCACTAACAAGGCCATGTCCTCCGTCATTCGTCAAAGGCCGGATTTCCACACCCTGTCCTCAAGTGAAGTGTTGGATGAGTTTGTGGCTATGAGTATCTTGGACAAGACCGCCGACAATGCGGTGTTACGTTCTCAACGAGCAAAGAAGCCCAACCTTGCCTTGAAGGCCAAGGTTAATGTGGAAGAAGAGGACGAAGAGGAAGAAGAGGAGAGCAATCCCGAACATACAAAGTATGCCTATCATGGACGCATGGCTCTTGCTTCAAGGCAATTTTGGAGCAAGAAGAACACAAGGCCCAACTTCAACAAGAACAACTCAAGTGGCGCGAAGGTCAAGCAACGAGTGAGGACGTGCTATAATTGTGGCAATGTGAGCCACTTTGTTGCGGAATGCCCGTATGAGAAGAGGGAAGACAATGGTGGCAAGCTCATCCGAAAGACAAGGCCAAGTCCTTCCCTAACAAGAGAAACTTCACCAAGAAGACTCCTCCCAAGGGGTTGGTGGCACAAGAAGAGTACAATGAGGACGATGAAGACGGTGAGTCGGTTGCCATGGCCTCCGTCGCCATTGCGACAACTCCACGGGTGTCTCTCTTCGACTCACCCAATGATAACATCACCGCCAAGTGCCTCATGGCTAAAGCCACCAACAATGTAACCCCCAACATCAAAACTACCATCATTAATAATCCTTCTTTGACGGATTGCATTGATAAACATGAGGGGTCTAATGTGGAGGAGAATGAATTTGAGTCTTTTATGAGTAAGCTCAAGGGTAAATCCAAGAAGCACTTCGTTGCTCTCTTGGAACAACTTGGTGAAGCCAATGACATGATCGAGGCTCACGAAGATACCATCTCTAAGATGGAGGGGCATAGTCGTGACTATGCCGATGAGATTTTGGATCTTTCCAATGCTCTTGAGGAAGAGCGAGGTCTTCGTTTGGCTCTTGAGGAGTCATACGATGATGACCACGCTAAATTAAAGAAAGATCTTGATCATGCTCTTCTTGTATCTCGTGTGCTAAACTCCGAGAAGGCCAAGCTTGGGGTTGATCTTGTTAGACTCAAGGAGGAGTTTGACTTACTTGACAAGGCTCACAAGGTCTTGAAGGGTGTTCATGCTAGCCTCAAAGAGTCTCATGATCAACTCCAAGTAAAGCTAACCAAGGAGAAAGCCACTTTTCCTCATATGGTCTTAATTGATAATGCAAATGCTACTTACCCGTGTTGTGAGCATGTGCATCTTGTTGAGGAAAATGCAAAGTTTAAGGAGCAACTTGAGAAAGGCCTTGTATCTTGCATACAAGACGAGAAGAATCTCAACGACCTTTTGAGCAATCAAAAGGAAGTTGTGGCCAAGGAAGGGATTGGGTACGCGCCCAAGTCCAAGAACAAGAAGAAGAATGACAAGGCCAAATGACCTCCTCCTCTTAAGCAAACCTTTGTGAAGGAGGTAGAGGGTGCTTCTAAGGAGAAGAAGAAGAACAATGTGAAGGGCACTGTTCAAAATACCGGCCGATATACCGATAAATCGGCCGATTTATTGCTTATCGGGGTCTAACCGGTAAGGTAAACGCATATCCCCTGAGTTTATTGGTCTGGCCAATTTATCGGCTGTCAGAGCGATTTATCGGCAGTCAGAGCGATTTTGGCCGGTAAATCCAGGGGGACCACCTGTCTGAAATCACAAAAAATCTCCTGTAGCGCACCGCCTTCCCGAGAACCCTCGCGCGGGACACATCCCTCCTGAGTCCCGATAGAGTTTGGCGTTTGGGCTTCGCCAGTAGCCGCTCCCCGCGATTCACCACGCCGCCGCTACCATGGCCTCCTCCGGCGGCCGGACCTAGCTCGCCTGCCCCTCACCTCATCCCCCTGTCCAGCACCGCCCCGCACCTCGTCGGCTCGTCCCGTCTCCAGCACCGCCCCGCACCTCGTCCCTCATCTCATCCCCGTCTCCAGCACCGGCCGGCCACGCCCAGTCCTTGAGGATTCCACATAGCGGCGCCCCATCCTTGAGGCTTCCACAGGGCGGCGCCTAGGAGCAGGACGTCTGGAGAAGCTCCCCGCCCACACCCCTCCCCAGGATCCAGCAGCGGCGTGCCTCAACCCCCCGCGAACCCTTCGTCCACGATCGAGAGCAGCAGAAGCTCCACATGCCACGGCATGGATTCTTCTCATTCCCGATTCTATTCTCTGGACAAGTAGTGATGCATGCTTGTTGATTTATTTTTGTTGAGTTATGTAGATGGCTGATTGTATTAGGCAGATTTTAATTATATTAGTCAATTATTGCTTCATTAGTAAACTATGTAGATGGCTGATACATGGTTGTTTCCTTTATTTATGTAGATGCCGATGCATGGTTGTTTCCTTTTATTTATGTAGATGGCTGGTTCAGGTTCATCTCAAGTTGCAAGTTCATCACTTAAGAGGAAGTCGGATGACATGGCTTGGGAGTTTGCCGAGTTGATTGATCCTAGTGATCCGCAAAGGCTCAAGTGCAAGCTTGGTGGAAAAGTTATGTCGGGAGGGGTCACTAGGATGAAGGAGCACATTGGGCAGATCAAAGGCGCCGTGACCAGCTGTATGCAAGCTACACAAGATCAGATTACTCGAGCTTTTGCATCACACGAGGCACCAAAGAGGAAGAAATTGGCAAAGCAAAAGCGTGAAGAAGAAGTTAAAGCTGCAGTCACCATAGAGGTTAATGAGGATAATCAAGAACAGCTGAATGAAGTTGGTGAAGGTACTCCAAAGAAGGGGGCAATGGATCAATATCTTGCACCAATTGATCCTTCGATCCCGTTGAAATCTAAAAAACAGCAGACTATAAATGATAGTGTTGATAAGGAAAGAAGCTACAAAGTTGGGATATTTTGGCTAGATGGATGTAAAAGAAAAATGTACCCTTCAATGCTATCAATGATGATGATTTCAAACAGTTTTGTGAGGCTCTTGGTCGCTTTGGTCCTGATTGGAAGCAACCCTCGCAATATATGATCAGGGAGAAGATGTTGGTGCAGGAGGTGGAGACTAGGGATTTGTTGAAGCCACATGAGGTCGAGAGGGCGGATACGGGGTGCTCTGTCATGACTGATGCTTGGACAGACAAGAAAAAGAGAAGCATCATGAACTTGTGCGTGCATTGCAAGTTGGGGACCGTCTATCTTGGATCAAAGGAGGCGTCGGCCGATGCACATACAAGTCTATACATTTTCAATTATGTGGATGAATGCATTGAGAAAATAGGTATGAATAATCTTCAACTTGCTCTCATTCGTTTCTTTTCAAGTTTATTACTTGCTGAATTTTAGTACTTGCTTATTACTTGCTGAAAATTACTTATTGTGTTTTTTAGGCGCTGAAAATGTTGTGTAAGTAGTCACGGATAATGCTTCAAACAACATGGGAGCAAAGGTGACGTTGAAAGATAAAAGGCCCAAGTTATTTTGGACCTCGTGTGCAACTGACACCATCAACTTGATGGTAGAAGCGGTTGCAAAGTTGAAGCATTTTGGTTCTACAATAACCAAAGCTAAAGAAATGACTACTTTCCTTTATGCACATCATACTACATTGGCCTTGATGAGGTCCTATACAAAAAAGAGAGACATTGTTAGACCGGGGGTGACTAGATTTGCGTCGGCATTTCTTACCTTGCAAAGTCTTGATGCTAAGAGGAAGCAACTAAAGGAAATGTGTTGTAGTGATACTTGGGAAGGATGCAAGCACACGAGAACAAAGAAAGGGAAGGTGGCTCATGCCGCAATAATGAGTAGGGCATTTTGGAAAAATGTGTCTCTTTGCATTAAGGTATTGTTTACTAAACTTCAAATTGTGCTTGTGTATGTTGGAATGCATGTGTATATGTTAAATACTAATGTTGTGCACTTGTGCTTGGGTATGTTTGAAACTTGGAATGGAAGGTTTTTGAGCCATTGGTGAAGATACTTCGGTTGGCTGATGGCGATGGACAGTCCATGGCCTCTATGTATGGAGAAATAATAGAGGCAAAGAAGGCAATATTGGTTGCGGTTGATAATTCGGACAAGGACTATAAGGCGATCACAACGGCCATGGAGAGCAAGATGAATGGGAGGCTAGATACCCCATTGCACATGGCTGCATATGCCTTGAATCCATATTATAGTTATGCTACCACAAGCATCTTTACCGATGTGGAAGTCATGTCCGGCTTGATGGAAGTTATTGAGCAATTTTATCTCGATGATGATGAGAAGCAAAACAAAGTGCTTAACATTGACTTGCCCAAATTTAAAAAGAAGGAAGGCATGTTTGGGAAGGTGGCTGCCACCAAAGCAATTAGCAATGCAAATTTCAATGCCGGTAAGCTTGTTCCCAAGATAATATTGTCATATTGCAATTCCGAATTTTTTGGGCTGATGCATAATACTTTGTATTTTTCCTTTAAATGTAGGGGAATGGTGGGCAACTTATGGACTACAAACTCCTACATTGATGCACATTGCTTTGAGGATACTCAACTTGACCACAAGTTCATCCGGATGTGAAAGAAATTGGAGCATTTTTGAACAACTAAGTCTCAACTTGCAAATACTCAAATCTGACCCGTATATTATTTTTGACAGAATGTAAATCACTAAGCTTCATTTCGCAATTTTTAGGTGGATGCAAAGAGGAGAAATAAACTAGACGTGCATCGTAGGGACGATCTAGTTTATATTCAATTCAATAGAAGAATGATAGACAAGAGGAAGAAGTACTCCTCATCTTGTGATGTTCTTCTTGGTGAAGATGCTTCCATGGCACAAGATTGGATATGTGAAGGTGCTTACATTGATGCTGCGAAGGAGGTTGATGTGGAGGAGGTTGATGCAATGGGAGCTTCCGAGTTTGTTGAGCTACGTAGAAGTGCAAGAGTGAGAGAACTTCATGAAGTGGAAGAATTTGTTTCCGATGGGGAAGAATCTGATCACGGGCTTGTCAATGAGGATGACATAGACTTCGAGTCCGATGATGATGGGGTGATATAAGGTGCCAATGAAGATGAGGAGGGGGACCCGATGGAGCCTTAATGGGGCTTCAAGCCTTCAATGCTTTGCACTATGTGTGCTTTTTTATGTTTGCTAGCTATTTATTTCAGTTGTGACTTGTGAGAGAACTATGAACCACTATGCGTGTTGTTTGCTAGTTTCCTATTTTGTCATGCAATGATGCAGCTATGCAAACCTATGGTTATTTATGACCTTACTATGTAATATGTATTGCTGGACTATGTTTATTTCTCATTGTTTGTCATGTGTGTGCACCTACATTTTGCAATTTATTTGATTTTTGAAGGCTTGGAGCACAACTGAGGGTACATGGTCATGTATGTCCTTGTGCGTGTGTGCGTGTGTGTACTGTTTAATATACTAATATATTATTTTTTAAGTCTTGGAGCACAACGTGATGGTAGATGGTCATGTATGTGCTTGTGTATGTGTGCACTGTGTAATATATTACTATAGCATATTTTTTAAGGCTTAGAGGACAATTTATTTGTCATGTGTGTGTAATATTATGGCATATTTTATATTATTTTGGTTGGGAAAACCTAAGATTTTTTTAAAAAACTTGCCGATAAATGGTTGACCGATAAAAACGACAAATTGGCCGATAAGCCGATTTATCTCTTCTCTTGGGTCGGCCGATAAGTTAACGAGAAGCGATATCCCGAACATTGGTGAAGGGTAGTAATGCCAAGAAGGGCAATGCTACCCCTTCCAACAAAGCCGACGACTTTAACCCTTCTTATGTGTTATGTCGTGCTAGTGATGGACATGTTTATGCCAAATTTGTTGGTTCTCCTTATGAGTACATTGAATGGTCTATTTGGGTTCCTAAGACCCTTGTCACTAACATCAAAGGACCCATTGCAAAATGGGTACCTAAAACCAAGCATTGATCTCTTGTAGGTGTTTGCTTCCGGTGGGGGATCATGGTTGCTCGATAGTGGAGCCACTAATCATATGACCGGAAGCAAGGACTTGGTGGTGGACATACACAAGATTCCATCTATGCCCACCAATGTCGAGTGGGGTGATGCCTCGTCCTCTAAGGTATTCGGACTTGGCAAGGTTGTCATTTCTCATGATCTCACGATCGAGAAGGTCATGCTTGTTGAGTCCCTTGCATACAAGTTACTTTCCATTCGTCAACTTGCACTCATGGGCTTTGCCACTTTCTTTGATATTTATACCGTTGCCCTCTTGTGGAGCAAGGCTCTTAAAGTAGCCTTTGTTGGGCATGTCGAGAACGGTCTCTATGTGATTAACTTTTCGGAGCGACCCACTAAGACCGCGACATGCCTAATGGCTAAAGTTGATCTGGGATGGCTTTGGCATCGCCGTTTAGCCCATGTCAATATGAGATCTTTGCAAAGTCTTCTCAAGGGGGACCATGTTCGTGGACTAACAAATGTCAGTTTTGCCAAAGATCGTGCTTGCAGTGCTTGTATCGAAGGAAAGCTACATGAGAAGGCTCACTCTCCCACGACTGTCATCTACTCAAAGAGGCCTTTGGAGATCCTTCACTTGGATCTCTTTGGGCCTCCATCCTTTGATAGTCTTGGGGGTAGGAAGTATTGCTTGGTGATTGTGGATGATTACTCAAGATACACATGGGTATACTTCTTCAAGAGGAAGAGTGAGACCCAACTAACCGTCATTGACTTTGCAAATGAAGCACAACGCCAACACAATGCAAAGATCTTGACAATAAGAAGTGACAACGGCACCGAGTTCAAGAACTACACCTTGGATGAGTTTCTTAGTGATGAGGGGGTCAAGCATCAATATTCCGCACCTTACACCCCTCAACAAAATGGTGTAGCGGAGAGGAAGAACCGGACGTTGATGGATGCGGCAAGGACCATGATGGCGGAGTTCAAGTCTCCATACAACTTTTGGGCCGAAGCCATCAACACCGCCTGTCATGCATCCAATCGGCTCTATCTCTGCAAGGGCTTGAACAAGACTCCGTATGAGATACTCACCGGTAACAAGCCCAACCTCAAGTACTTTCGGGTGTTTGGGTGTAAGTGTTTCATTCTCAAGAAAGGTGTTCGCTTGTCTAAATTTTTGGCTAGAGCTCAAGAGGGCATATTTGTTGGTTATGCTACAAACTCTCATGCTTACCGTGTCCTCAATAAGTCTACGGGACTTATTGAGGAGACGTGTAACATAGAGTTTGATGAGAATAATGTCTCCCAAGTGGAGCAAAGTGGTACTTGTGATGTAGGTGATGAAATTCCTCCCCAAGCCATAAGAAGAATGGGTGTTGGCTTTATCCTACCCATTGAGGAACCCCTTGTGGCCGAAGGAGAAGGACAATGTTCCACTCAAGTAGAACCATCACCAACTCAAGACCCACACGCTTCCGAAGAACAAAGTGAAGGTCCTCAACCTCATGAACATGACCAAGGGCAAGATCATCCTCAAGATGGTATTGAATCCCCAAGTGATGCCCAAGGTCAAGTTCTTTCTTCCAAAGCAAGTTCAAGATCAAGAGCAAGCTCAAGATCAAGAACAAGCTCATGACGACGCTCAAGATGATCAAGTGACCGCTCCACAACTCACTCCGGAGGAGGAATTAGAGCGTCGTGCCGCCAAGATCGCTTCCAAGCTTTCCACCAAAGATCATATCATGACAAATGTGCTTGGAAGCTTAAGAAAGGGGGTAAGCACTCATAGACAATTAGCAAACTATTGTGAACATCACACATTTGTCTCTTGTGTTGAACCCCAAAAGGTTTATGAGGCGCTCGAGGATCCGGATTGGCTTAATGCCATGCATGAAGAACTCAACAACTTCGAGCACAACAATGTGTGGAGATTGGTGCCAAGGCCAATGGGGAACCATAATGTCATTGGAACCAAGTGGAAATTCAAGAACAAGCAAGATACTCATGGAATCATCATTCGCAACAAGGCTCGTTTGGTGGCACAAGGCTACTCCCAAGTCGAGGGTATCGACTATGGTGAAATCTTTGCTCCCGTTGCTCGCCTTGAATCCATTCACATGTTGATTGCTTATGCTTCTCATCATAACTTTAAGTTGCAACAAATGGATGTGAAGAGTGCTTTTCTTAATGGTCCTATTAATGAGTTGGTATATGTCAAGCAACCCCCCGGGTTCGAGGATCCCTATTTTCCCGATCATGTGTACCAACTCGATAAGGCACTCTATGGCCTTAAGCAAGCCCCACGTGCGTGGTATGACCACCTTACCGAGTTGTTGCAAGATCACGGTTTTGAAATTGGGAAAATCGACCCCACTCTTTTTACTAAGAAGGTCAAAGGGGAGTTGTTTGTGTGCCAACTATATGTTGATGATATTATCTTTGGTTCCCCTAACAAAACTTTCAATGAGGAATTTTCCGCACTCATGACCTCCAAGTTCAAGATGTCCATGATGGGAGAGTTGAAGTTCTTTCTCGGGTTCGAGGTCAAGCAAAGAAGAGAAGGAACATTCATCAACCAAGCCAAATACACTCAAGACATGCTCAAGAGATTCAAGCTAAGTGATGTCAAGCCGGCTTCCACTCCAATGCCTGTCAAATGCCAACTTGACATAGATCCCAATGGTAAAGTGGTGGATCAAAAGGTATATCGCTCCATGATTGGCACCTTGCTTTACCTTTGTGCATCTAGACCGGATATCATGAGATGAGTGTGGGAATTTGTGCACGATTTCAAGCCGCACCTAAGGAAAGCCACTTTGTGGCGGTCAAGCGAATCTTTCGATATTTGGCTCATACCCCAAACTTTGGCTTATGGTATCCAAGAGGATCTAACTTCAACCTTGTGGGCTATTCGGACTCCGATTGGGCGGGAGACAAAGTGTATAGGAAGTCTACTTCCGGAGGGTGCCAATTTCTTGGTTGCTCATTGGTAAGTTGGTCTTCCAAGAAGGAAAGTTGTGTGTCTCTCGTCCACCAAACCGGAGTATGTGGCCGCCGGTAGTTGTTGTGCACAACTCCTATGGATGAGGCAAACTTTGAAGGATTACGGTGTCATTTGTGACAAAGTGCCTCTTTGGTGTGACAATGAAAGTGCCATCAAGATTTCTCTCAACCCGGTGCAACACTTCAAGACGAAGCATATTGAGATTTGGTATCACTTCATCCGGGATCACATTAGGCAAGGGGAGATCAAGCTCCACTACGTCAACACTCATGATAACCTTGCGGATATTTTCACGAAGCCCTGGGATGAAGCAAGATTTTGCGAGTTAAGGCATGAGCTAAATATCATTGATTCGAGCAATGTTGCTTGAACCCTTGCACACCCCACCATACTCAACTTGTTATCTTGTTTTGGTGTAGGCATGGACATAGGGGGAGTGTTGTTCTCTCAATGAACTCTCCCTCCCCCCATTATGCACAAATTGATCAAATCTTTCACATTAGCCATTGTTGATGTCACTTGTGCTTCAAAGACGAGTTTTGGTCATGGGCCCAAGGATAATTCTTCGCGGTGCCATAACAATTGACTCAAACATAGGTGGCTTCGGCCACTGCCCTCTCTTTGTAGAGATTGCATTGCGTGTTTAGTCCTTGTTGTCTCGTGGGTTAGCTCTTTGGTGTGTCTGTTTGCTTGAAGGTTGCATTGCAAAGGCCCCCTTTTCTTCTCTGTTTTTGAAACATGCATTTTCTTGGGTCTACGGTACTACCGTGGGTCACCACGGTACTACCGTAGGAGCTGCGCACGGTACGACCGCACCCAGCACGGCAGTAATTTTTTTACTGCCGCCTGGGGGAGCGGTACTACCGCCCTCGGTGCGGTACTTCCGCCCGGGCGGTACTACCGCGATGACGCGTGGTACTACCATGCAGTCGCGAGCGCGTGGGGGTTAAGAGCGGGCAGGGGGAGTTCCAACTCCCCCATACCCATTCAACTCATTTTCCCCACGCCGTCTCTCTCTCTCCTGCCTAAGAACTGTCACGACCGGTTTTTCAATAAAATAATTATTGAGAGACCAATCCCTTTTACGGACCAGCAAGGAAGAATTCCTTCTCACTGCTAGACAATATCTTGGTCACAGAAGAAAATACCAGGAGTACTGAATATAATACAAGGTTGAGCGGAGACTGCCCAACAATTTATTACATGCACGCCGATAAAACAAGACGGCGGATAGGGTGGCATAACTACTAACTCACGATAATAACGGTGGTGGAAATATCACCGCGAAGCGAGTGATATGACTCCTGAAGACTACAGCTCTTCGAGCGTCGGAGTGAGGCTCGAGGAGACTTATTGCGGGTGGCGGAAGCGTATGTAATAAAAGTGACCAATATCCGGGATCGCGCAGGACTGACTGGGACTCCTCTAGGCGTCGGACGCGCTATCAAACTCTTCATCCAAGAGATCGCCTTCGTCAACATCTGGCCAAATCAACAAGCCAGGTGAGTACTATGAAAGTACTCGCAAGACAGTTCGGACTTAAGATATAACAAATGAAAACATGAAGCATATGAACAAGTTAACCAGTGCGTTCAGACATAGAGATAGTAATTACTAGGTGCCAAACAAGGGTCTGAATGACTCCTCGAGCGGAAACTGCAAAAATAATAATACTAGTGCCAAACGAGGGTCTGAATGACTCCTCGAGAGGAAACTGCAAAAAATAATAATACTGGTGCCAAACGAGGGTCTGAATGACTCCTCGAGAGGAAACTACAAAAAATAATAATACTGGTGCCAAACGAGGGTCTGAATGACTCCTCGAGCGGAAACTGCAAAAAATAATAATACTGGTGCCAAACGAGGGTCTGAATGACTCCTCGAGAGGAAACTGCAAAAAATAATAATACTGGTGCCAAACGAGGGTCTGAATGACTCCTCGAGCAGAAACTGCAAAAAATAATAATACTAGTGCCAAACGAGGGTCTGAATGACTCCTCGAGAGGAAACTGCAAAGAATAATAATACTGGTGCCAAACGAGGGTCTGAATGACTCCTCGAGCGGAAACTGCAAGAATAATAATGCCACAGTCGGGCGTCGGGGCGACACCAAATAAAGGGCTTATAACAGAAATAAAGGCAGTGCGTGCCACAGTCGGACGTCTGAGCGACATCACATAAAGGGCTTATATTTAAAGTAAGAAACAAAAACACGCCACAGTCAAACATCTGCGCGACGTCACATAAAGGGCCTATATTGTAGCTCAATAATTCAATAGTTCGGGAACATAAATTATCACAAGTACGAGACAAATATAAAGTTAGTCCATCCACAGGAATAATAATTAAACTGGATTTACCACTTGAACTTGTTCACCGGGGACAAGTTTTCCACACGGATAGATATGGATATACTACTTGATCCTGGATGCGATGACTTGGAAGAATTTGACTCTGCAGAGTTTGTACTTAACCACAACCAACGGATTCCAGTAGTCACGGGGACTAGTTCCGTTTACGGTGTTTTAGAAGAAACACGTCTAACCAGTACACACCCATTCAACATTCCGAAGCCAGGGATCACCCTCGGCAACGTTCAAGAAAAATCTTGAGACGGGGAGGCTACAACCTCGCGTAGCATGGGATCAAATTTCTATACGCGCGCTCTAAGGGGGTACCCCCCTCTCGGTCCCAACCGGAAACACCCATGCCCCCTGACCGGATGACTGGCTTTAATCCTGGGCCAAGGTACCATCATCCCGGCCCCTCTGTTTGGTGTGTACACGGAAAGAGGTTACCGACTTACTAAACCACATCCTGGCAAGAAACATGTGGTAGCACGGAAGGGGAAAGGACGATAACATGACTCCGTCCACGTTAACGTCGGGATTCGTCGGATGACGCAAGGCTGGTATGCTACAACAGTACCACCTTGCTGCCCTTCATGTCACCACATGATTAGGCCATCTCTCATCAGAGATCATCGCAACTTTGGAACATGCGGGTAGTTGCCTCACAAGCAACGAGGTATTCACCGACACTCATATGTCACGCACAAACTTTCACGCAAACATGCAAAACACCTGTCATATCAAATGTCCAAAACATGCTTGCCTGGTTCAGAGAAGTCGGAGTCTAGCTCGGCGAAGTTCGCGGCTCCGTCACCTCTTCCGGAACCTACGGCACAACGAAAACGGGTACTAACGCGAAAACCAACGCGTGCACAGAAACTTCTCCAAATTTTTTTCAAATAAATCCCATAAAAAACTAGACAAAATTTTAAGACTGTCAGAAAAAGAATCACTCAAAAATCCCTTTTTATTAAAAAGTTATAAAGGTTTCTGTCCAGGGACTTATCTGTAATGAAACAGAAAAGTTCCAGGGTTTAAACTGAGAAAACAGAAAACGCTTCGGAAAGAAATGTGCCAGCTAAAAAGGGAAAGCGTATTTTTCCCGAAGGCGCCAACAGAAAACGGTTCGCGAGTGGAAACAGAAGAGAGGCTGACAGGGGGTCCCACATGTCAGGTTTAAAAACCTCGCCGACGCCCGAAGACTGCGGTGGACGCCGGCGTCGAACCACGGCGAGTCAGGGAGATCGGAGGGTACCAAGAGCTTCAACGTGTTCTTCCGCGTCGGTGGGTGGTGGACTCGACCAACGGGGAGTACCACGTCGACGGCGACACTTTCTCCGGCGGACGGCGGCTCGGGTGAGGGTGGAGAACTCCGGTGGAGGGCTGCAAACTTCGAATTGAAGCGCGGGTCAGAAGAGTGGATGCATAGTGAAGCTACTGGAAAGAGATGGGAGGCAGAGGTGCACGCACGGGAGCGAATCGAGCTGGATCCCGTGGCGGGTCGCGGAGGCCGGAGTCGAGGAAGGAGACCTCCTGGGGGCTCTTCCAGTGGCTAGGCGTGCTCTAGGTGGAGTGCAGGGATGGTGTGGGTTCGGGTTGAAGCTCGGGGCCTCTATTTATAGGCGGATCGACGGGGTGGCCGTGAACGGAGAATCTCCGGCGAGCAATTACGGCGATGCAGTGGATTGGCAGGAGGTTTGAGTGGTCAGGCAGCATCAGTGGAAGTTACTGGTGTCATTCCCCCGCTAATCTCGGCTGGTCTTGGCGTAACGACGCCGGTCCATGGTGGGGTGGCCGCACGGGCACGTCGGCGGCAGAGAGCGCGCTCCGCGCCCTACGATTCTCGACGAGAGTGGCAGCGCGTTCTGGGGAGTGGAAGGCCACGCGGCGAGCTCCGGTGGCTTGGGCGGCGCTGGGTGGCGTCGTCAGCGCCGCGCCTCTCCCTGGCGGCCGCAAAGCCGCCGCTGGCGTCGGACACGGGGCGGCGCACCTTCTGCTGCTCGTCGCCGACGTCCGCAAGGTGCCAGACGCTCGTGCGGTGCAGAGGACAAGGGGGAGGGGACAGGGAACACGGCGACACAGCGGCACTGGCGAGATCGACGTCGGGTTCTGAAGAAAACGACAGTGCACTGAAACTGTTCTCTGAACTTAACTGAACTTGACATTGACAATGCACTGCAGGTGTTCGACAGAATGATTTGGCAAGCAGGATTTTTTTCTGGAGCTGGTACTTGGTGAGGTGACCACTCAATGCACCCAGAGGCTGCCTGATTTTACTTGGAATTTTTGGAGAAGGATTTGAATGAATTTCACCAAATTTGACAAATCTGGTCCAAACTTGCAGCAAGTGTAGTTTGAAAAATTTGAACTGAAGACCAGTGGATCTTCATGGATCTTGGTTTAGGGTTCAAAGGACTAGGAAGGGAAAAAGGTTTTGGGGCAAAAATCAAAGCATAAAGTGTAGCTCCTTTGTAAATCACCAATGGCTAGAATAGAAGACAGAAATTTGTTTGAATAAGATTTAAATGGAAAATAATCATATGGGGAGGTTCAACTTGCTGGATTTGATGCAACTCATGATCCAAAGGTGAGGGAAGGTTTAGGAGAGAGTATTTGCACTAAGGCCATGGCAAGAGAGAAATGTTGAAAGTGGCAAAGGATTATTCCAAAAGCCATAGTGCAAATTTCAAAGAGATTTTCAAAAGGCATTTCCCAAGTGAAAAGTATTTTGTCTTGAGTCCAAATGAAAAGCAAGAACCTCCAAGACCAAAAACAGATCTTGGGTGAATCCAAATAAAACTCTTGCCAAAAAAAATTATTTGAAAGGGAGAGTTCTTTTGAAGAAAAATTTAAATCACCTCCCTCAAGTCAAATAATTTTTTTTGAAAAATCCAAATAAAAATTTGGGTGTCACAACACCTACCCCCTTAGGAAAAATCTCGTCCTCGAGATTTCTGCTGATCCTCAAATAGATATGGATACTCTGCCTGGAGGAATTCTTCCCTTTCCCATGTAGCTTCATCTTCAGTGTGGTTGCTCCACTGAACCCTAAAAATTTTTGTCGTTTTCTGACGGGTCCTCCTTTCAGATTCCTCCAATATCTTTACCGGCCTCTCTCTGTAGGTGAGATCTGGTTGTACATCAATGCCCTCATGAGGTACATGCTTCTCCGGGTTACTCACACATTTTCTCAATTGTGAGACGTGGAATACGTCATGGACGTCTGACAGCTCCTTGGGTAGGGCTAGTTGGTAGGCTACCGTGCCTCTCCGTGCCTTTACACAAAATGGTCCAATAAATCTTGGGGCTAGCTTCCCCTTAATTTTGAACCGCTGCAGACCCCTCATAGGAGATACTCGAAGGTATACGAAATCACCGGGTTCAAAGCTGACCTCACGATGCTTCTGATCATAGTAGCTCTTTTGTCGGCTCTGTGCTGTCTTGAGTCTGTCCCTGATCTGCTTAACTTTCTCCTCGGCCTCTTTAAGCATGTCTGAGCCGAAGATACGGCTGTCACCTGTTTCTGACCAATTCAGTGGGGTACGACACCTCCGTCCGTACAATGCTTCAAAGGGTGCCATTTGCAAGCTGGCTTGGTAACTGTTGTTGTAAGCAAATTCGGCATACGGCAAACTCTCTTCCCAACTGGATCCATAGGTGAGCACACAGGCTCTTAGCATATCCTCTAGGATTTGGTTTACACGTTCCGTTTGTCCATCAGTCTGAGGGTGGTACGCTGTACTGAAAGCTAGTTGCGTGCCCAGAGCTTGTTGTAGGTGATCCCAAAATTTGGAGACGAATTGTGTGCCTCGGTCTGATATTATAGTCTTTGGGACTCCATGCAAGCAAACTATCCGGGAGAGATAAAGTTTGGCCAGTCTTTGTGTGGAGTAGGTAGTCTGCACGGGAATGAAATGAGCAACCTTGGTTAGTCGGTCTGTGATGACCCATATGGCGTCATTTCTGCGTTGTGATCAGGGTAAACGACAATGAAGTCCATTCCTATTTCATCCCATTTCCACTCCGGTATCCTGTTTGGCTGGAGTAGCCCTGCTGGCTTTTGATGCTCGGCCTTGATGCGCTGACATGAATCGCAACAAGCAACAAATGTGGCTATATCTCTTTTCATACCGTGCCACCAAAATCTTTCCTGTATGTCTTTGTACATTTTGGTTCCTCCAGGATGTATCGAGTATGGAGCGGTGTGGCTTTCGGTTAAGATTTGTTGCTTGAGTTCCTCAATGTTAGGTACGCAAAGCCTGTCTCCGTACCATAATATTCCTTCACTGTCGGTGATGAACTCTGAAGCCTTTCCAAGGTTCATTTTCTTCTTTATACCTTCGATGCTGGGATGTCCCTGTTGAGCCTTCTTAATTTGTTCCACTAGGGTGGGTTGTATCTCCAGATTTGATATGGTGCCTTCAGAGACTAACATCATGTTGAGCCTAGAGAACTCTTGCTGAAACTCAGGCCTCAAGTTTTGCGGACCGTCATTGTCCGGGCTGGGGTTTCGACTAAGGGCATCTACCACTACATTTGCTTTCCCTGGATGGTAGTGAATGCCGACATCATAGTCCTTGACCAATTCCAACCAGCATCGTTGGCGTAAATTTAGCTCTGGCTGTGTAAAAATATATTTGAGGCTCTTATGGTCCGTATATATTTCACAGCGATTTCCCAACAGAAAGTGCCTCCACTCCTTGAGTGCATGTATAACTGCTGCTAGCTCCAAGTCATGTGTTGGGTAATTTTCCTCATGTTTTCGCAGCTACCTGGAGGCATACGCGACAACTCTGCCATCCTGCATTAGCACACACCCGAGACCTTTTCGGGATGCGTCACAATACACTTCAAAACTCTTGTGTATGTCTGGCACAGTTAAGACCGGTGCGGTTGTTAGCTTCTTCTTGAGTTCTTGGAAGCTTTTCTCGCATGCTTCCGTCCATACAAATTTCTTGTCCTTCTTGAGCAACTGTGTTATTGGTTTTGCCACAGTGGAGAATCCTTCAATAAATCTTCTGTAATATCCGGCCATTCCTAGGAAACTCCGCACATCTGAAACATTGGCGGGTGGCTTCCAGTCAAGTATGGCTTTGACTTTTTCTGGGTCTACGGCCACGCCTTCTTGGTTTAATATGTGGCCTAGGAAACCCACTTGCCTTAGCCAAAATTCGCACTTGCTAAATTTGGCGTACAACTGGTGTTTTCTTAATTCTCCCAAAACAATTCTGAGGTGCTCAGCATGCTCTTCTGGTGTCCTTGAGTAAACCAGAATATCGTCAATGAATACCACAACAAATTTGTCCATGAATTTCATGAACACTTTGTTCATGAGGTGGACGAAATATGCGGGGGCGTTTGTTATACCAAAAGGCATCACTGCGAACTCATATAATCCGTATCTGGAAGTGAATGTTGTCTTGGGGATATCTTCTGTCCGTACTTTCAATTGGTGATACCCCGATCTCAAATCAATCTTTGAGAACACCTTGGCTTGTGCGAGCTGGTCAAACAAATCATTTATCCGTGGCATCGGATATTTGTTTTTGATGGTGACCATATTGAGGGCTCGATAGTCTATACACAGTCTCAGTGTCCCATCCTTTTTCTTGGCGAACAACACAGGCGAACCCCAAGGTGAGGAGCTGGCTCGAATAAATCCTTTGTCCAATAATTCCTTTATCTGCTTCTTCAACTCCACCAATTCTGAGGGTGCCATTCTATAAGGCTTCTTATAGATGGGAGCGGTGCCAGGTGCTAGTTCAATGCTGAATTCTATCTCTCGGTCTGGTGGCATGCCTGGTAGTTCTTCAGGGAACACATTAGGAAACTCGCATACCACTGGAACTTTTCTCAGTTCTGCAATGTCCATTTTGTTCAGTATTGGTTGCTGTGATCGTGGCCTTTCTTGAGCGGAAACCCTTATTGTCTTGCCGTGATGGTGAGTGAGAATCACTGTCCGATTGAAACAGTCGATGAATCCCTTGTTGGTGGTCAACCAGTCCATCCCTAAAATGACATCCAGTCCTTTACTCTCCAACACGATGAGATTTGCTTGGAATTGTAGTCCTTCGAACTCAATGACCACTCCTTGGCAGTAACCCTGAGCGATTTGCTTACTTCCGGGGGACTTGATGATCATAGATTTTTCCAAGGGAAATATCGGAAAACCATGTTGCAAAACAAAACTCTTCGAAATGAATGAATGGGAAGCTCCAGAATCAAACAAAACCGTGGCAGGTACTGTGTTGACAGGGAACGTACCGAGCACGATGTCTGGGGCATTCTGCGCTTCTTCCCTGGTCACATGGTTCAGGTGACCCTTCTTGTGGTTGTTGTTGGGATTGAAGTTGTTGCGCTTGGGGGCTGGATTGTTTCCACCATTGTTTGGCTTGGGTGCCGAGTTCCTCGGCTTTGGGCATTATTTAGCATAGTGTCCTTCTTCACCACAAGCATAGCATGTGACCCCTGGACGGTACGTGAACTCTTTGTCCCTGGCATGAAACTGTCTGACGGGCCTTGGATCAGTAGTCGTGGATCTCCTTGCTTTTTTCCTTGGAACCTCAGTCTTGCCTCGGTTGTTGCGAGCAAGAGTCGTCTTGTCCCTCTTTCGCTTACGGAGATCTTCCAGACTACGACGCTCATTCTCCAATGTAATGGCCTTGTCAACCAGAGTTTTAAAATCCGGGAAAGTGTGTACAACCAGTTGGCATTTTAGTGCTGGTGCCAGTCCGTCCAGGAATTTTTCCATCTTCTTGTTTTCTGTCATGTGCTCGTCGTAGGCATAACGAGATAGCTGGGTAAACTGACCATTGTATTCTGTCACTGACACGCCTCTCTGCTTCAGGTCATCAAACTCTCTCTTCTTGATTTTTATGATGCTCTTGGGGATGTGTGCCCCACGGAAGCCTTCCTTGAACTCTTCCCAGGTGATGTTGTGTTCACTGGGATGCATGTGTAGGAAGTTTTCCCACCATGCTGCTGCTGCTCCAATAAGGTAGTGTGGTGCATAAAGCACCTTCTCATGATCCGAACACTGAGCAATAATTAGTTTCCTTTCAATGTCACGAAGCCAATCATCGGCTTCCAGCGGCCTATCGGTGTGAGCAAAAGTTGAGGGGCGAGTCTTCTGTAACTCAGATAACTTGGAATGTGGTTGATAGGGCTCACGGTGGTTTCCCATATTGATGACATGATTCATCATCTCTTGGTGTTGTTGCTGGCTTTGCTCGAAGAGACGACATACTTGAGACAGGGCTGCTTCGCTGTCTTGTTGACTGGACTGTCCCTGAGTGAAGTTGTTGCTAGTCTGTGTCCCATAAACCTCTTCTGGCTGATTGGGCATGTAGCGAGTCCACGGGCGAGACATTTTCCTAGTCTGGGGGTATCATTTTGCAAAACCCATGAGAAAAACTGTGTAGCACAAGGAAAATCTTGCAAAGGCAACAATTTAAAAGACCTCAAGGTTTTTAAGAAAACATAAACGATTTTGCACGGAGAAGAACTGCTTAGCATATATCTTACACGCGAAAAGCAAACACATGATACAACACTCGGGATGCGCGTACACATTCCTGACATGTTATTTAGGCTAGCGTACTCCTCCGGAAAGCAGCAAACACACCAATGCAAACTAGCGTACAGATAAAACACATCATACAAGCAGACATAACGCGCGGCTACTCGGCGCTCTCAGTCGGAGATGGTGAAGATTTCCTTCCCCTTGCCGATGGCGAGACTCAGCGGTCCAGGAGAATCAACCTCCACCTCCTCTCTAGCTGGCTCCTGTCGCGTAACACTGCGCTGCGGTGATGGCGCGGGAGCGACCGGTGGTAGAGCGGGTGCGGTAGGCGGTGCAGCTCTGACTGGAGTAGGAGCGATGACTCAGTCGAACTCCTCAGTGGTAGGCAGACGGCGAGCAGTGGCTAAAACGGCCGGTGCATAAGAGGCTGAAGACGAGACGAATGTCAGAGGCGGTGCCATGTGGAGAAGCTCCTTCCTTCTGGCAGGACCGCCCCAGACTAAGTCCATGCGGGCAGCCACAAGATTGTCCACGAGGTTGTCGAAAGACTCCTCCAGAGCCTTGAGATACTCCACAACCATCTCGATGGCTTCATCTCGCTCTCCCCGATGGCAGGCGAAAGCATAGTGACTAGTGTATGGCACATGGCATGGGAGGTAGCGGTAGCGACGAGTCTTCATCATAGGAAGGATGTCCCGAAGACGAGCTATCGCCTCACGGGCAGCCATCTGCATGGCATGCCTCTCCGTAGGCATGGCCCTTCCCACAAAACGGAAGTGGCGAGCTGCAGAACGCCCTCCCTTGAATTGCACCACAGCTTGGTGCATAGACACGTCGTCGCTGAGCTTGTGCTGGTAGAGCGTGAACTCTGGGCGAGCTGCATGGCCCGATCGCGAGCTTGGTGATGGAGACGAGGAGCTTGACAAACCCCTCGGGCACGTTCGTGAAAACTCGATTCTCACAGCTGCTGCCAGCCATCTACAAAAGTAGGCAAAAATTCTGAGTAGTCATGTCATAAATTTATGATGACCAACAGAAAATAGCTACAATTGCAAAATGCTAAAAAAGCACAAAAGACACTAATAACCGATTAGGGATCGCACCTAGCGGCTTCCTACAGTCAGCCTGGCTCTGATACCAAGCTTGTCACGACCGGTTTTTCAATAAAATAATTATTGAGAGACCAATCCCTTTTACGGACCAGCAAGGAAGAATTCCTTCTCACTGGTAGACAATATCTTGGTCACAGAAGAAAATACCAGGAGTACTGAATATAATACAAGGTTGAGCGGAGACTGCCCAACAATTTATTACATGCACGCCGATAAAACAAGATGGCGGATAGGGTGGCATAACTACTAACTCACGATAATAATGGTGGTGGAAATATCACCGCGAAGCGAGTGATATGACTCCTGAAGACTACAGCTCTTCGAGCGTCGGAGTGAGGCTCGAGGAGACTTATTGCGGGTGGCGGAAGCGTATATAATACAAGTGACCAATATCCGGGATCGCGCAGGACTGACTGGGACTCCTCTAGGCGTCGGACGCGCTATCAAACTCTTCATCCAAGAGATCGCCTTCGTCAACATCTGGCCAAATCAACAAGCCAGGTGAGTACTATGAAAGTACTCGCAAGACAGTTCGGACTTAAGATATAACAAATGAAAACATGAAGCATATGAATAAGTTAACCAGTGCGTTCAAACATAGAGATAGTAATTACTGGGTGCCAAACGAGGGTCTGAATGACTCCTCGAGCGGAAACTGCAAAAATAATAATACTGGTGCCAAACGAGGGTCTGAATGACTCCTCGAGAGGAAACTACAAAAAATAATAATACTGGTGCCAAATGAGGGTCTGAATGACTCCTCGAGAGGAAACTGCAAAAAATAATAATACTGGTGCCAAACGAGGGTCTGAATGACTCCTCGAGCGGAAACTGCAAAAAATAATAATACTGGTGCCAAACGAGGGTCTGAATGACTCCTCGAGAGGAAACTGCAAAAAATAATAATACTGGTGCCAAACGAGGGTCTGAATGACTCCTCGAGCGGAAACTGCAAAAAATAATAATAATGGTGCCAAACGAGGGTCTGAATGACTCCTCGAGAGGAAACTGCAAAAAATAATAATACTGGTGCCAAACGAGGGTCTGAATGACTCCTCGAGCGGAAACTGCAAGAATAATAATGCCACAGTCGGGCGTCGGGGCGACACCAAATAAAGGGCTTATAACAGAAATAAAGGCAGTGCGTGCCACAGTCGGACGTCTGAGCGACATCACATAAAGGGCTTATATTTAAAGTAAGAAACAAAAACACGCCACAGTCGGACGTCTGCGCGACGTCACATAAAGGGCTTATATTGTAGCTCAATAATTCAATAGTTCGGGAACATAAATTATCACAAGTACGAGACAAATATAAAGTTAGTCCATCCACAGGAATAATAATTAAACTGGATTTACCACTTGAGCTTGTTCACCGGGGACAAGTTTTCCACGCGGATAGATATGGATATACTACTTGATCATGGATGCGATGACTTGGAAGAATTTGACTCTGCAGAGTTTGTACTTAACCACAGCCAACGGATTCCAGTAGTCACGGGGACTAGTTCCGTTTACGGTGTTTTAGAAGAAACACGTCTAACTAGTACACACCCATTCAACATTCCGAAGCCAGGGATCACCCTCGGCAACGTTCAAGAAAAACCTTGAGACGGGGAGGCTACAACCTCGCGTAGCATGGGATCAAATTTCTATACGCGCGCTCTAAGGGGGTGCCCCCCTCTCGGTCCCAACCGGAAACACCCATGCCCCCTGACCGGATGACTGGCTTTAATCCTGGGCCAAGGTACCATCATCCCGGCCCCTCTGTTTGGTGTGTACACGGAAAGAGGTTACCGACTTACTAAACCGCATCCTGGCAAGAAACATGTGGTAGCACGGAAGGGGAAAGGACGATAACGTGACTCCGTCCACGTTAACGTCGGGATTCGTCGGATGACGCAAGGCTGGTATGCTACAACAGTACCACCTTTCTGCCCTTCATGTCACCACATGATTAGGCCATCTCTCATCAGAGATCTTCGCAACTTTGGAACATGCGGGTAGTTGCCTCACAAGCAACAAGGTATTCACCGACACTCATATGTCACGCACAAACTTTCACGCAAACATGCAAAACACCTGTCATATCAAATGTTCAAAACATGCTTGCCTGGTTCGGAGAAGTCGGAGTCTAGCTCGGCGAAGTTCGCGGCTCCGTCACCTCTTCCGGAACCTACGCCACAACGAAAACGGGTACTAACGTGAAAACCAACGCGTGCACAGAAACTTCTCCAAATTTTTTTCAAATAAATCCCATAAAAAACTAGACAAAATTTTAAGACTGTCAGAAAAAGAATCACTCAAAAATCCCTTTTTATTAAAAAGTTATAAAGGTTTCTGTCCAGGGACTTATCTGTAATGAAACAGAAAAGTTCCAGGGTTTAAACTGAGAAAACAGAAAACGCTTCAGAAAGAAATGCGCCAGCTAAAAAGGGAAAGCGTATTTTTCCCGAAGGCGCCAACAGAAAACGGTTCGCGAGTGGAAACAGAAGAGAGGCTGACAGGGGGTCCCACATGTCAGGTTTAAAAACCTCGCCGGCGCCCGAAGACTGCGGTGGACGCCGGCGTCGAACCACGGCGAGTCAGGGAGATCGGAGGGTACCAAGAGCTTCAACGTGTTATTCCGCGTCGGTGGGTGGTGGACTCGACCAACGGGGAGTACCACGTCGACGGCGACACTTTCTCCGGCGGACGGCGGCTCGGGTGAGGGTGGAGAACTCCGGTGGAGGGCTGCAAACTTCGAATTGAAGCGCGGGTCAGAAGAGTGGATGCATAGTGAAGCTTCTGGAAAGAGATGGGAGGCAGAGGTGCACGCACGGGAGCGAATCGAGCTGGATCCCGTGGCGGGTCGCGGCGGCCGGAGTCGAGGAAGGAGACCTCCTCGGGGCTCTTCCAGTGGCTAGGCGTGCTCTAGGTGGAGTGCAGGGATGTTGTGGGTTCGGGTTGAAGCTCGGGGCCTCTATTTATAGGCGGATCGACGGGGTGGCCGTGAACGGAGAATCTCCGGCGAGCAATTACGGCGATGCAGTGGATTGGCAGGAGGTTTGAGTGGTCAGGCAGCATCAGTGGAAGTTACTGGTGTCATTCCCCCGCTAATCTCGGCTGGTCTTGGCGTAACGACGCCGGTCCATGGTGGGGTGGCCGCACGGGCACGTCGGCGGCAGAGAGCGCGCTCCGCGCCCTACGATTCACGACGAGAGTGGCAGCGCGTTCTGGGGAGTGGAAGGCCACGCGGCGAGCTCCGGTGGCTTGGGCGGCGCTGGGTGGCGTCGTCAGCGCCGCGCCTCTCCCTGGCGGCCGCAAAGCCGCCGCTGGCGTCGGACACGGGGCGGCGCACCTTCTGCTGCTCGTCGCCGACGTCCGCAAGGTGCCAGACGCTCGTGCGGTGCAGAGGACAAGGGGGAGGGGACAGGGAACACGGCGACACAGCGGCACTGGCGAGATCGACGTCGGGTTCTGAAGAAAACGACAGTGCACTGAAACTGTTCTCTGAACTTAACTGAACTTGACATTGACAATGCACTGCAGGTGTTCGACAGAATGATTTGGCAAGAAGAATCTTTTTTCTGGAGCTGGTACTTGGTGAGGTGACCACTCAATGCACCCAGAGGCTGCCTGATTTTACTTGGAATTTTTGGAGAAGGATTTGAATGAATTTCACCAAATTTGACAAATCTGGTCCAAACTTGCAGCAAGTGTAGTTTGAAAAATTTGAACTGAAGACCAGTGGATCTTCATGGATCTTGGTTTAGGGTTCAAAGGACTAGGAAGGGAAAAAGGTTTTGGGGCAAAAATCAAAGCATAAAGTGTAGCTCCTTTGTAAATCACCAATGGCTAGAATAGAAGACAGAAATTTGTTTGAATAAGATTTAAATGGGAAATAATCATATGGGGAGGTTCAACTTGCTGGATTTGATGCAACTCATGATCCAAAGGTGAGGGAAGGTTTAGGAGAGAGTATTTGCACTAAGGCCATGGCAAGAGAGAAATGTTGAAAGTGGCAAAGGATTATTCCAAAAGCCATAGTGCAAATTTCAAAGAGATTTTCAAAAGGCATTTTCCCAAGTGAAAAGTATTTTGTCTTGAGTCCAAATGAAAAGCAAGAACCTCCAAGACCAAAAACAGATCTTGGGTGAATCCAAATAAAACTCTTGCCAAAAAAATTATTTGAAAGGGAGAGTTCTTTTGAAGAAAAATTTAAATCACCTCCCTCAAGTCAAATAAATTTTTTTGAAAAATCCAAATAAAAATTTGGGTGTCACAAGAACGGCGCCGGAGAACCTCGCCGGATCTTCGTCTCCGGCTGCTCTCCTCGGATTCCGTCCGGTGGGATCCTTCCCCACCACTTCCTCTTGCCATGGAACAAGGTTTCTCCCCAAATCCCTCTCTCTTTGGTTCGTTCTTTCGTTTCTAGGTTTTTGGGGAGATGCTTGTTGTTCTAGAGATTTTAGGCCAAATCTTTGCAAGAATAGGATGTAGGAGAGTAGTAATGCATAGAGATGTTACTTGGTATGTTGCCCCGTGGTAGATTTGATCAACCGTAGTACCGCTCCGTTGTCACGGTTGTGCTCAGATCTGTTCGTGGTTCGGATCTGACCCCGTGTGGTACTACCGCACCACCCGTGCGGTACTACCGCTCCTCAGGAGCGGTACTACCGCGCGAGGCGCGACACTAAAATTTTACTTCCGCTTCAAGGTGCGATACTACCGTGCCATCCTGGCTGGGTACTATTGTGACTAGAAGCAGCACTAAAATATTGGTACCGCGCATCCATGCGGTACTACCGTTGTTGTCCAATCTCCCAAGTGGCAATTACCCAATGCTAGTTCTACTTGTTTCACCTGTTTTGCTGTGGTCTTTGCATTGATCCTTCTCGTTTTTCTTGCGTGTTCTTGTGTTGTGTGTCATAGGTGGTGGCTCCGGTTCCAATGTCCACCGTTCCAATCCCAGCCGTGACACGGGCTCCAAGCGTCTGCGCAACCAAGGTGAAGCTCCAGAGGGCTCCAATGCCCCGCAACGCAGAACCAAGACCACCGCCACCAAGAACAAGGAGCCCTCCATGGGCATGGATGAGATACCTCTTGCTGATTTCGTCACTCGGAGGAAGATCAACCCCTATGTGAATCCCCGTGCTAACTTCAGAGGGAATGATCTGTTCTGGACCAAGCAGCAGAACCTTATCTATCTGGATGTGATCAAGGCCAAGCAGAACACCTACGTGGACGTGCACTGGATTGACATGAATCATACGAGGCAGGACAAGCACCGTGACTACTTTGGAGAGGCTTTGGCTCTCGTGGAGCAGTTTGGCATTGAGGACATGATCTCTTTCCATCTGGATTATGACCTTGAGATCATAGCCCAGTTCTTCGCTTCGGTCCACTTCCATACTGATGAGGAACGGTCCATGACCTGGATGACCAATGGACAACAGCTGACTGCTAAGTGGAAGGAATTCATGGCTTTACTTCATGTGCCTGATGAGGGGCTCAACACGCCCGTTGGCGTTCGCCCTCATGCCAACCCCGAGTCCGCTAGCATGAACAAGCTCCAGCAGTACTGTGTTGAGAAGAAGCTTCCCAATGACAAGAAGACATGGGTGCTGAACTCCTTCCTTGACATCATGCACCGGATCTTACGCAACTCCCTCTTTCCACGCATTGGTGACAAGGACAAGGTGCATGCCTATCTTGTGGATATGATGCTCATTTGTGAGGAGGCACGTCACGCTCAGACTCAACCACTTGATGTATCACACATCATGTGGTGCGAGCTCCGGTTTGCGGTGTTCAACTGCAAGGTACCCATCTATGGACCTTACTTGTTTCTTTTGATCACAAAGACTTGGGAGAAGCTCTATCCCGATGAGGAGTTTGCTGCTCCTAACTGGATCCGTCACGACCCCATCAAGCCTTAGTGGGAGAACACCACTACTCGTGCTGAGGCAGAGGCTGCTCGAATGGACGTGGACGAGGCTGAGATTGAGGAAGAGGAGGCGGATGAGGACAGCTCTGCAGGCTACTCGCCTTCGTCTTTTGAGCCTTCTTGGGCTAAGAAGCTGAAGAACAAGATGAAGGCTATGTTCTGCATGCAGGCCAAGGGCCAGTACAGGACCTGTCGGGGATATACCCCGCGGTATGACCTGGCCGGAGTTATAACCCGACTGGGACTTGGTAAATCGGTAGATGTTAAGTCAGATGATAACCCGGCAGATGTTAAGTCAGATGATAACCCGGCACATGTTAAGTCAGATGATAACCCGACAGATGTTAAGTCAGATGATAACCCGGCAGATGTTAAGTCAGATGATAACCCGGCAGATGTTAAGTTAGATGATAACCCGGCAGATGTTAAGTCAGATCATAACCCGGAAGATGTTAAGTCAGATCATAACCCGACAGATGTTAAGTCAGATCATAACCCAGCAGACAGAGTCGCCTGGGGTTAATAAGCCCAAGATGTTAAGAAGCCCATGAAGAGAAGTCAGAATAGTTTAAGTCTTAGTCCAAGATGGACTCTACATGTAACCCGCCCCTTCGACTTATATAAGGAGGGGCAGGGCACCCCAAGAGGGGGGAAGAAATAATCTTAAGGCTAGACATAACTAGGAGAGCCGGTTTACGGCGACTCCCTCGTGATGATAATGAGACCTAGCCACAAACAGCATGTAGGGTTGTTACCGGGTGATGTTTCCCGGGACCCAAAGTTGTCTAACCCTTGTCTTGTGTTGCGTTTCTCGATTCCGCTCAACCCCTCTCAAGCTACCACATAGATGCGTTGGCCTCATGACTAAGTCCTCACACTAGGACATCTGCCGTGACAATTCCACAACAGTTGGTGCCCACTGTGGGGTTTGCGCACGGTGGTGATGAGTTCTTGGAGGGATCTTTTCTCAGGGATCGAGAAGTTCGTGATGTGCCGGATAAAAAGGAGTGGGTGCAGAAGATCACCACCTCGACGAACAGTCAAAACGACATATACAAGGTTCAAGATCAAGAGAAGATTAGGGTCACATGTTCAGCCTCTGCGACACGCGCTGTGGTAACCCGCCATAGTTTTCTTTTTTAATAAAGCATCAGGGATCCGTGAGAAGCAGGTTGCAATGAGACGGACCCAAATTTTTTCGTTGCGTCCGCTCCTTGCGACCCTCCGAGCTACGGTTGCTTTTCCATGTCTGCTCCCAGCCCTAATGACATCTGCTACACGCTGATACATTTAAGATCTGAAAACAGAATCATTCCAGCGCAAGGAGGAAACGTCCTGACCTATTGTGTGCGAATACTCGGATCAGATCTGTCAAGTTTGAGAACGAAGCGGAATCTGCCAAAGCAGGTCACGACCCCTACAACAACACAGACTCGTTGCCTCGAGCTGAGCGCACCCATTGACCTGCCAAACGTCGTCGCAGTTCCCCCATGGTGCAGCCACCAAGTCGCGGCCGGATCACTGCTGAGCGCACCCGTTGACCTGCCAAACGTCGTTGCAGTTCCCCCATGGTGCAGCCACCAAGTCGCGGCCGGATTACTGCTGAGCGGCCTCGCCTTCGCCTTGTTGCCCTGGCCGGATCACTGCTTCTTCGTCCGCGCGTCAAGGTCGCCATGGCCACAACCCGGACCGCTCTTTCTTGCGAGACGGCGCTGGCTCGCGGCTGCCTTTGCGCTGGCCACGGCCGCGCTTCTGCCGCAGTTATCTCAAGCCGCTGGCGGGTCGCCCCCGGCCCCGCTCCCGCCTTAAAGCGCCCTCACCTCTTCTTGCTCTGCGCGCTCGTGCTAAACCGACCACGGCCGCGCCTCTCCAACTCGCCGCTGCCGCGGACGCATCTCGTCGACCCGCCAGATTGAACCGGCCCTGTCGTCACGAGCCGCCGCCGTCCTCAGGCTGCCCCTCGCTCAGCTTTGTGCCCGAGCCGCTGGTTGCTGTCACCGCGTCTGCAGATGGCTGCTCCCGTTGCGAGCTCGCGCCGAGTCACCGCCTCCATCTCTACAGCCACGAGCTCCGCTGCTGCGGCACGTGCCGAGCCGTATCGCCTCAACGGCCGCTCCGAGTCACCACCTACTGCCGTCTTCGAATCGCCGCTTCCACTGCGGTTTTTCCTTCTGAACCGCCGCCGCGAGCCTCTGCAGAGCCGTCCGCGCGGCGGACTAAGTTGCCCCTCGGCTGGCTCCGGTGAGCCCGGCTCGGCCTTGCCTTTAAACCACCACGCCCAGTGGTATCAAGCCGCTGTTTCCATCGCCTGACTCGCCGACACACCCCTAAATCGCCCAGCGGCCTCACCTCTGGCTCTGAAGCTGCGCCGAGCTGCCGCACCCCTAAATCAACCGAGGACTGCCTCAACGCACCTGCGAGCCGCCGTCGGGCGCCGAGCTGCTATAGCCCTTGTTGCTAAACCACCATGTTGTCTTGTGCTTCTCCTGCTACTCCCGTATCGCGGCGCGGCCTGAGCGCTTCCGTCCCTGCCACAAGGCCGCCCTGCCTCCGAGCCGTCTCATGCTTGTCCTGCCACGGCCACGCCCGCGTGTGTTTGAGCCGCCCGCTGTGGAACTCCTCCACCTCGAGTCGCTGCCGACCACCACGAACCGCCGCCGAGCTGTATCTCCAAAAGGAGTGGCAGTGTTAGCTGAAGATTGCCGGTGTTGCTGTGTTTTGGGTTTGGTACCCGTTGCTGAGGTCTAACCCGCCTGTCTCTGTGAAGCGTCAGTTCTGCCGCAGCTGAGCGCCGACCTGGCTACCTACGCACCTGCAGGATGCTCCCTTGCTGCGAACTGGCCCTGTTTCCTCCCGTGCGCTTGTACTAATTGGAGAACAGAAAAGAAAAGCAGCACTGGTAGTGATGATAACCCGGTGGCCCGGTCGTTTTACCCTGTAGATTACAAGGGCTCGGCAGTTTATAGTCCAACATATATGGACACGGGTGGTGGTGCAAACAATGGTACTCTGTCAGGCTACCACCCAAAATTGTCAGGGTTTATGCTCGACAAAAAGGGACGTCATACAGATGTTAAGTAAAAAAAGGGATGTCATACAGGTGAGAAGCAAGTCACTGCTCCACCTCAAACGCAGATGAATCGCCACCAGCGCTTCAGGCCTCCTTTGTTCCTGAGTCGCCTGGCCTCTTCAAATCGGCCTCTTCAGGTCGCCGGATCACCCTCATCTCCGCTAAATCGCCGAGCGCCTCGAGCCTCCCTTGCTGCTTCTCGCGAGCGAGCTACAGTGTGCCGAGTCACCGGAGTCCAAGCGCGCCGAGCTTGCCGCCATGTCTCAACCTCGCATTGCCCCCAGGCCGCGATGGTGCTGGAGGTAAGTCGCCGTCGCAGCCCTGCCTTGCTGTTCCGCTTCACCAGCGCGGCCTCGTCTCAGGCCTCAACTGCCGAGCCGCCAGCGCCAGGCCGGGCCCGCAACTGCCTCCAAGTCGCCGCCATGGGCTCGCCGTGAACAGATAACCAGCAGCAACACATACTCCACTGTTGACCTGCCTGGTGGTTCGCATGTCTGCGGCCCCGTCTCTGAACCGTTGTCCACCCCCGACGGCCGTGCCGCGCAGCATGGCCTTGCTTGCCTAAACCGCCACTTCCGTGGTGTACTTCGTCTTAGAGTTAAGCCATTCCAGACACGACTCTGGGTCACCGTCACCTTTTCTGGTGTGAGTCGCCCTGCTGCTACCTTTTCTATAGCTGTGAGTCGCCGTGTGTTGATCCGCTTTTGCTGGGATCCGGAGCTGCCGAGCCGCCTCCGCTCGACCTCGGGTTGAGCAGCCGCCGCGGCCCCGAGTCGCCATCACCGCCTCAAGCTGCCTCTAAGGCGCCGAACTGCCTCGGCCTGGGCGTTTCCTTGATCCGCCGTCTCTGGCTGGAGCCGCTGCGGGCAGACCCGGCTTCCTTCAATTTGACCCGTGTTGGATCCCTGTACGCCGAACCGTTGAGGCCTCGCTGACAATTGTGGTAGCACCTCTTCATCTGCCTTGAGCCGCCGGTGCCTCTCCAACCCGACGCCTGTCGAACAGCCGCGCCGGTCCCGCTTCTAAACCGCCCGGTCACCCACGCTACATCTCTTTTCCCGTGCACTTGCACTGATTGGAATAAAGAAGAAAAGTCAAAGTGATCAAAGTACTCAAAAAAAAGAGAGAAGGGGGCCTTATAGAGCCCACAAGAGGAAAACAGACAGTGGCTGATCATCAGAGTTCTCTGTTTGCACCGGATGGGCCGTACATCACCAGGTCATGTACGGATGCTACATGCGGATCATCCGTCGTCTGAATACATCAGGTGATATTCATTTCATCTATGTTAATATCATATATTAAATTCTTTAAGGACAACTACTGTGGCTCGTGATGCATTATATGTGGATAGTTTGTTCAGTGCAAGAGTGATGGTGTTGACATGGATATATAACTCGCGCCACGATTATCATGCACTAGCATCTGACCGTGTCATAATACTCGGTGAATATCTGTGCAAGCTGTCACCTCTGCGGTCCAGTCTACATCAACATGACGCGGCTGACTCGCCTGTCTGCGCGGCTTACCGCGACTATGACTGACTCACCTGTCCGCACCTATCGTGGATTTGTCACGGCAGATGTCCTAGTGTGAGGCCAACGCATCTATGTGGTAGCTTGAGAGGGGTTGAGCGGAATTGAGAGACGCAACACAAGACAGGGATTTAGACAGCTTCGGGCCCCGGGAAACATCATCCGGTAACAACCCTACATGCTGTTTGAGGCTAGGTCTTATTATCATCACAAGGGAGTCGCCGTAAACCGGCTCTCCTAGTTATGTCTAGCCCTAAGATTCTTTTCTCCTCCCCTCTTGGGGTGCGCTGCCCCTCCTTATATATGTTGAAGGGGCGGGTTACATGTAGAGTCCAACTCAGACTAAGACTTAAACTATTCTGACTTCTCTTCATGGGCTTCTTAACGTCTTGGGCTTCATAACGTCTCGGGCTTCATAACGTCTCGGGCTTACTAACCCCAAGCGACTCTGTCTGCCGGGTTATGACTGTCAACCGGGTTATGACTGTCTGCCGGGTTATGACTGTCTGCCGGTTTATGATGGTCTGCCGGGTTATGATTGTTTGTCGGGTTATGACTTCCTGCTGGTTTATGATTGTCTGCTGGGTTATGATTGTCTACCGGGTTATGACTTAACACCTGCCAGGTTATCATCTGACTTAACATATGTCTTAACTGTCAGCCTTAACCATCTGTCTTAACTCTCTGCCGGTTTACCAAGTCCCAGTCGGGTTATAACTTCGGCCGGGTCATACCGCGGTGTATACCCCCGACATTAGCCCCCAGTTTAATTTGGATTTATCCATGTTAAACTCATCCTGATCATCCTTAAGTCTTTGTCATTTCCTTCTTCTAGAAAATCCGGGTCAATAAGCCAGCTTCATAATCAATTTGCTGACATTGGTTTGTCACAGAAAAATATTATGAAGAATAATTCATTTGACTCAGCTCCCAATGCTTAACAAAAATATTGGTCCTTGAAATACTCATCTGATCTTCAGCCGGTTTAAGGATGTAGCACTTGCCGGTTTAACATTGCCAAAATTGCCGGGTTATAAATATTGATGGCACCGGGTCATAATTGTAGTTAACATCAAGCTTGAAAATATACCTCTTATATGCCTATCACTTGTAGCACCCAAGTCTTAAGAAGGTAGCATAGCAACAACTTAAGACTTGCTTCAATATAAATGTCACAACCTTGAAAACATCCGTTTCTTTCATCTCAGTCACGAGTCATAAACTGAGTATTCCACATATGTAGCCCCCAAGTGCCGGGTTGTCATGCTTGCAGCAACCTAGGACATGAAATTGCCTTATGCTCATAAAAACTTCAACCAGTGTAGTCCCCTAGGGCCAGGTCATTATGCAATAGTGAGCAGGGACTTTATAGATATGATCATGTAGACTTTGAATAGCAACGTGTAGCCCCCAAGGGCCGGCTCAGTAAGATAATATTGAGCTGGGACTTTATATATACTTCATTGAGAATAACATCATATGATGTAACCCCCATCATGGGGCTTGAACCCACGACCACAAGGTTAAGAGCTTTGTGCTTTACCAACTGAGCAGCGGATCCTTCAATATAATGAATTAAGACTTGTGTACCTTGAATTGTTGACAGGAGCAATTGGTAGCCCCCAAGGGCCGGCTCATTATGATGTGATGAGTCAGGTTTTCAATAATGCCAGTAAAAATGACTTTGCATTATCCCCCAAGTGTCATGGTGCATGCTTGCAGTGACATGAGACTTGCATATTTGATGTGATCTCAATTTAAATAATGTAGCCCCCAAGTGCCGGGTCGTAAGCCTGCAGCGACTCGGGACTAATCCTTCCATTGTAGAATAAAACATATTAATTGATAAAATAATAGCCATTGCGCTAAAGAGATTTTGAAAACCTCAATCATAATACTGGTTATTGATAACCATAATAAAAATCCAGCCATGTTGGCTATTAAAGATGTGAATAATATAACCCAATGATTTATAAGCGCATGATTCCAATGGCGCAATCCAAATATATACCGGCGACTTGTCAGGACCCCGATTCTAAGTCACACCGATCTAGCCTGTAACACCTCATATCACATTGCGGCCTCACGCACGATACTCCCACGGGTGTCGCCTTACCATGGCCCGGGACCGTTTGCGCCTTTTGGCTCATGTATATGACAATGTCGCTAGCATCCATATGACAGAGAACCCGGGCCGACATGGCTAGTCGTGAACCCAAAGCGGCACTAACGTATGGGGACAGGCATACATGAATCAACATCGAACGTGTCGGTCAGCAGCGTGTGAATCCGGGCTGTAGCACTGGGCTAACAGGACTCTGGGAACCCGGGCTGTAGCAGGCTAGGCAGGACTCCGAATGTCACCGTGTGACATTTCCCCCAAGGGACAGACACAGGAACGATATGAAACACATGCCGGCCAGTCAAGTGTCCAGAGCAGTAGTGCTGGGCTAGCAGGACTCCGGTGAACCGGGCTGTAGCGGACTACTATGGCTCAAGGAGGCACTAGACTACATTTCCCCATAAGAGAGGCTGCCAAGGATAAACAACTAGATTGTCGGATCCCACACATACCAAGCATTTCAATCATACACACAATATGCTCGATATGTGCAAATACAACATGGCATCACAACAAAACTCTACAACTCAAAGTACTTTATTTAAAGGGCTCCAGAGAGCCTTACATAACTTGTTCATACAGATAGGGGTCACATGACCCAACACTCAAGTCATACAATCATACAAACACATGCGGAAGCAACTTGTCTGGGTACAGACACTAGAAAGAAAGAAGGCTTGACGAAGCCTGTCTATCTACGTAGGCCCTTCACAAGCCTAGATCACCACCTGGGTGGCAAGTCACTCGTCGTCGTCGAGTTCTACATAGAACCTATCGGAAGGGGCGGTGTTGTCGTCTGAAACAGTAATTGAAGCAACATGAGTACAAAGGTACTCAGCAAGTCTTACAACAGATCCTACTATACATGTTCATTCTCAAGAAGGTAGTGGAGTTATTGCAGCAAGCCAGCTTTGACTCTTGGCTAAGCTATCCTACGAGACACCACTTGTAAAATAGTTTTCGCACACGAGTCCACTAATCACCATTTCAATACTCCACCGTGGATCCTCCCTCGTCATCCCACGAGAGAGCCATCCGTGGTACTCACACTTATCTTGAGGCTTTTAGTAGTATCCATTTACTTGTCTATGAACTGCATAAGCGACCAAGTAGTCCTTTACCACGGACGCGGCTATTCGAATAGTTTTATACCCTGCAGGGGTGTACCTCGTCACACACGCTCTCACCACTTACCACCGTTTACACAGTATGTACTCGGCAACCTTCAAGCGGAAGCCCAGCGAGGGTGTCGGCCACAGCCTACCTAAACACTCGAGTCTCTAGTCCAGGTTTATCGCCTATTCAGGTTCCATCCGCAGGGAGTCCGGCCGAGGTTTCCACATACGGCCCCGAACGATGTGTGCAGGGTTCCCGAGACACCAAACGGGCGACTCGGTACACCGGGCCACGAGCCTACCGCATCACAGCCCACCCCTCAGTCAGCGCTGTCCATGGCCTCCATCTTACTACAAACACCAGAAACTACGTACAACTCCTGGACAGAGGACAAGGGTGATTAAGAAGCCGAGGGGGTCCATTGGTTTCGGGCCCAATGCGTGGTAGTAGCTGAATCTTAAATCACGCATACAGATCTCAGTTCTTAGGGACGGTCTCAATGAAACAACCCACCATGTACTCCTACATGGCCTCCCATCGATACCTTTACCAAATCGTATTCAACACCTCACTCTCATAACCGACACACGCTTTCACTCTAGTTCATCACCCTGATGAGCCAGACCTGACACGACTCTAAGCATAGCAAGCATAGCATTGTAGGAACACAACATGGCTCAATCAACTCCTACACATGCTAGTGGGTTTCATCTAGTTACTGTGGCAATGACAGGTCATGCAAAGGAAAGTGGGTTCAACTACCGCAACACACAACAGTTTGAATCGTGTTGTCTTAATGCAGTAAATGAGAGGAGAAGCGAGAAGATGGGTTTGTATCGAAATGATCAATGGGTTGCTTGCCTGACGGATTGGTGGTGGGATACTGCCCTTCAGTTGGATACTCGTGAATATCCTCGGAGGCAGGACCTACCACGATGAACACATCGAAGCACAATCAACACCAAGCAAGTGCAACAATATGATGCATGCATGAGACATGGCAAAATGGATGTATTGGGCTAATGCAACTAAGACCAGATGGGTTTGGACTATTTTGAATCAAAGATTCAAATTCCAAGTTCATAAATGGCCCATGTTAGTGCTTTATCTTGTTCTGCATTAAACAGTAGGTTAATTTACTTAAACATGCATTAAACCAGTACAGATGGATAGAATGGATTTTCTGATCATTTTTCATATATAAATCTTTTCATTCTGAGCTATAGATTATTTTCTATGATTTTTTGAAGTTTGTGATATTTTTTGGAATTTCCTGTATAGAAATAATTCCAGTAATTAAATTACTTATTGCGTCAGCAGTGTGTCATGATGACGTCAGCGGTCAACGGGGTCGTCCAGGTTAAACCTGACGTGTGGGTCCCCTGTGTCAGTGTCACTGTTAGATAATTAAACTAATTAGAATTAACTTAAATCTAACCCAGGTTAATTAGCAGGCGGGCCCCACTTGTCATTGACCCAGGGGAGGTCAAACCCCTGGTCAACTGGGCGGAAGCGCCGGCGTTTAGCCGCCGGCGAGGCCAGACGCGGCGGTGGGGTGTGGGATCCGTGCTCCGGCGACCAAATGGGCGGCGGAGAGCATCTACACGCAGCTGGGAACGAGCCGCATCGATTGGTGGTGGTGGTGGAGCTCGGGGTCGCCGGAATCGACGCCGGTGACGAGCTGTGCGGCTGCCGGGGTACGGGTGTAGTCGAACCCGTCGCTAGAGAGCATGGCGAGGGGCGTGTGATGGTGCTACGGGCTCCTGGCGATGCAGTGAAGCTAACGGCCATGGTGGTGCGACCGTTGGATGGCCGGAGCCTCGTCGGCGACGAGCTCGGCGGCGACGCGTGCGGGTGAGCTACGTGCAGTTGCTACGGAGCTCGAGAGGGAGAATGGAGAGGATAGGGAGGTGGCCAGGCTCACGGTGGGTGCGACGGAGCGGGCGGCGAGGTCGGGGGTGAACTGCTGCGGTGGTGACGGCGGAGGGGATCTCCGGCGGTGGGCGGTGAAGGCGAGGTCGGAGCAGTGGCTTCGGGGCAAGCGAGTGCTCGGGGCCCGACTTTCTCGAAGGAGAAGGCAATGGCGGAGCTGCTGGACATGGTGGGGCGGTGCGAGAACGACGGTGGGCGCGGCTACGTCGGCGGGACGACGGCGTCTCCTTCGGCCATGGCGAGAGAGCGAGGGAGAGGCGATGGGGGCGAATGGAGGTGTCCAGGGGCTCGGGGGCGCGACGTGGAGGTCGTCCAGCTCGTCCACGGGCGAGGCGGCAAGCAGGTGGCGTCGTGGCGAGCTCGCGCACGCCGGCGTCACCTCTGTGCCTGCTCTGGCGGGAGCAAGCAGCTGACTGGCCATGGGCCAGCACAGTGCTGGGCCGCCAGGTGGGCTGCCAGGTAAACTTCTTCTCTGCTTTCTGTTTTTCTTTTTATTTGTTTCTGTTCTGTGTTTTGAAATAGTAGAAATACTATTCCATTTAGGAAAAACCTGAAAATATTCAGAGGCACATTTGAAAATATTCTCAACAGCCTAAAAATACCTTCAAGATTATTTGGGTATTTTAAAATATTTATAGGATTTAAATTGCCCAAATGCAAATACTTATGGCTTGGTGCAAAAATCCAGAATGGCCTCCAAAAATATGAAACCATTTTTGGCAGAGGTTTTAGCCAGGACCAAAGATGGTGAACATTTATGGAGGGCATTTCAGGTTCATTGAAAAGGATTTTAGTAAACCCTAGTTGTGTTCAGGGGGGGGGTGCTGGGGGTTTCTGGCATCCCCATTTCAAGTTTCTGTGAAAAGTAGACATGATGCAACACTCTAATGCATGAACTAGCTAGGATGTGACACGACTTATAGTCGAAAATGAGATCAGGTTAATAAACACCGGATATTATCTTATCTCATACTGGCGACTTATAGTCGAAAGCCAGGCCGGGTTAATAAACACGGGATAAATTATACTCATAAAGCATTATATACCTAAAAAGGCAAGAAGGATTTAAATAGTCATAATTGTGGTATTGCACCGATCAAGAGGGTTTAAGCTTTGGTTCGAATATGACCACAACCCCCAAGTGATTTCCCTGGTGGCCTTATGCCTATCAAGAGGTGTAGCTATGGTTCGAATACGACCAAGCCCCCAAGTGATTTCCCTGGTGATTTCCCTAGTGGCCTTATGCCTATCAAGAGGTGTAGCTATGGTTCGAATACGACCAAGCGCCCAAGTGATTTCCCTGATGGCCTTATGCCTATCAAGAGGTGTAGCTATGGTTCGAATACGACCAAGCCCCCAAGTGATTTCCCTGGTTGCCTTATGCCTATCAAGAGGTGTAGCTATGGTTCGAATACGACCAAGCCCCCAAGTGATATTGTGAGCTATGCTCAAGGGGCACCTATGTTTGAGCTGTGCTTTTGCAACAGACTCTCTTTGGCCCCTTTAACTTTTCCCGAGAACTCGAACTTGCGAGGGATTATTCTTTTGAACCGGAAATGCTTAAACCGGATATTGAGAGCTTCAAAGCTTTGCGGGAGACAGCTTTCCCTTGAGCCGGATTTTAAACCGGAATCCTTCTTTTTAAGCCGGAAATTTTCTGACGGCCTTTAAATTTGCACCAATATGGCGGTTTAGGGTCCTGCATTAGATAACTTTGCAAGCCGGAGTAATTGCTCTTTTAAAGAAATCAATATATAATATAAAAATATACTAGATGGATTTCACCTGATATGTTAGGCCAGAAATTATCCACCGCGGAGTTGATCATCACCACAGTGAAGGTATGTATCCATCGAGCATCACGGCACGGCAATCACTAGTGCAAAAGTGATGTTGGCGCGCACCCCTTACGCGACACCCCTTTTTTGGTAAGGAATAATGGCCCTGCGGAAAATATTATAGACCAAGTAATTATTCTTTGACAAAAATAATATATGTTAAAATAGACTTAGATAGACATCACCTGACTTGTCTGGACGATGGACGATCCGTACACATAGCGTCCATGAATAATCCACGATGATTCTAGTGGCGCTTTGATCACTCTCTCGAGGAGACCTTAAACCGGGGCGGCTCTTGTTTTTGATTCTCACGTAGACGTTGGTGCTTGGCCCTTCACGTGGGTGGTTCGAGCAATTTGAGAAGACAAAATTTTGAAGCAGTAGTACACCTTGCTTCTTTTCCTCACGTGATAAGATACCATGACGACCTTGCATCAGCTTTTTTGGGACTTGTGTAGCAGCACTAACATTTTTATCTTGGACTGCTCTTGGGCTCTCCTCCGAGGTGCCTTGTCAGTAAACATCTGACTATAAAGGTCCAAATCATCCGAACTTCACCCGGATGTTGAGTGCTATGAATCCTGTCGCGGGCATGTACTGCACCCGCATGTCCACTATGCACCCATATGTTCAGATTGAATCAACCTCATCAGGTGATTTCGAGTATGCAGCCTGATGTACCAGTACATGGCTTCAAACGCCTCAAGTCTGAAACTTGTACCCAACAGCGACAATTTCCGGTCAGAGGGAAAAAACAGGTTCGGTGATTTGTGATTTTGACACCCACGTGAGATATGGGAGCAGCGGGCGTTGGCTTGGCATATCGGGCGGCTCACGCCGCTGCTAGAGGCGTAGATAAAACGACAGTATGTTCCGGCGCGTGGGGAATAGCGAGAGGAGACGCGGCCACGGCGGGTCAGAAACGGTGCGGCGGAGCCAACAGTAGGTCGGCATGGGCGACCAGCATGAGCAGCAGCAGTAAACCGGCGATGGCCTAAACAGGGTGGTTCGCGGCCGCGACGACTTAGAGTTGATGCAGGCGGTTCTGAGGATACACCCCGGAGGTGGCTCAGTGGAGAGGAGGGTGCGGACACGGCCCGGAGCAGAGGCCGGGCGAGGGCGGGTCGGAAACGGACAGTCATGGCAGGAGCGGCGGTTCATGATTCAGACATAGCAACTCAAGGTGGACTTGGTGCTACTAAGGCAGAAGAAGCGCGAGGCTGACCAAAGCGGAGTTGGTGACTAATAGGAGGTGTCACGACCGGATTTTTGAGATGATAATTTCCCAGAAAAACGGCCTTGTGCCCACCAGCCCCAGGATTACTGTTAGCTGATGAGGCACCAACTTGATACAAGAATTCCAAGCGAGGTACAAAAATATGTAGTACAAGACCATTTAGGCCTATGAGTACAACACTTGGTTTCTAATGGTAGAAGGCGGAAGCAGTTGGATACATCTGCGTCTATGGGACTTCATTTCCCACAAGAACAGCTGACCAGGATAACTCCTATCTTCGCGAGGCTGCAAATGTCAACACGTAGGTTCCGAGGTTGTCGCCGCGATGCTTATCTCCAAGCAAGGAATCTGGCCAAGACAATAGCCAGGGACAAGCCAGTGAGTACGTTTGAATGTACTCGCAAACATTAAGAACACGGGTGTAATATATCAAACATGCTCCGGATTATTATGTGATCACACGTCTGTCACGAAATATACGAAAAACCATGATGGACACATGTGGTAAAAAATTTAATCCAAAGTAAAATACTGGGTGCCAAACGAGGGTCTGAAAGACTCCTCGAGAGGAAACTGCAAGAATAGTAATACTGGTGCCGAACGAGGGTCTGAATGACTCCTCGAGGGGAAACTGCAAGAGTAATAATGCCGCAGTCGGGCGTCGGGGCGACACCACATAAAGGGCTTATAAAGGATAAATGAACAACAAGCATGTCACAGTCGGGCGTCTGAGCGACACCACAGAAAGGGCTTATAAAAGAATAATCACAGTGAATATCCAGGAGGTAGAACCATCCCAGGGATACTCAATAAAAATACATAATATAAATGGTTAGTCCAAAATAATAAAGATCACAATCCATATGTGCCATAATCATAAACAATATTTAGTTCAGTCGTTTCTCCATCCGAAAACCGATAATTTGGTCTAGTCAAGCCGTATCTCCATCCGAATACCGTCAGCGAGTCCTAGCTAAATCGTTCTCCATCCGGATACCGTTACTGAGTTCTGGTTAAATCGTTCTCCATCCGAATACCGTTACTAGATTCAACTCAGACTGTGGTCCTTACTCAAGAATAAGGCTATCCAACTGGATATATCCTCTGCAGAGGGATTACCATTTTCCCACGAGTAACGGGTTTACTTAGTCCATCGGGACTAATTCCGTCTACGGTCTTTTAATTGAAAACACGCCTGACCTGCACACACTAGCTTAACTCACCGGCGTCTGGAATCACCCACGACACCTGCCAAGCAAAACTCTAAGTGGGGAGGCTACAACCTCGACGTAGCATGGGATCAAATTTCTATTCGCGCGCTCTAAGGGGGTGCCCCCCTCTCGGTCCCAACCGGAAACACCCATGCCCCCGGACCAGGTGGCCTGCCTACCGGATGCACCCGGTATCTTCCACCATGGCCTCTCTGTACGGTGTGTGCTTTGGTAAGGGGTTGACAACCTACTGAACCATACCCCGTCTGCGACAGGGACAAGTGGTGGTACCAACAAATAAGGAAGCTACTGATCAAGACTCGATCTACGACCGACTCAGGTGGTCCAAGTATCCTCCAACAATATTACCATTATGAAATAAATCACCACTCCTCAAGCCTCACCATGCCATACCGGACATACTCGTCTCGACGAGGGACTAGGGACAAGCTCGTGTCTACCCAAGACCACGACTTTCCCGGCTTCCTTCCGGTATGCATGAGGAGCTCACGAGGATGATCCAAATCACTAGTGTATCCATTGCTGACCACAAAACAACTCCAAAGTGTACTCATGTACGAGACTATATCGATACATAAAGCTAACGCATACTCCAAGTCAAAAGGTGTTGTGATCGTATCAAAACACCACAACAAAATATTATGCCAGAGTTCAGAAATGCTTGCCTTCAAGAGTATGCAAAGGATGCACTTTTTGGAAGCTTTCCCCTTTTCTCCAAAATCCTATTTTGCAAAATATCCAAATAACAAATATTTCAAACACAGTACCAAAAGTTGTCTCAAATATTTTTGAAATAAATCTTAAAATAAACTAGATGAAATTTGGGAGAGGTAGGAAAAAGAATCAATTCATTTGGATTTTTATTTTAAAAGTTATAGCTGGTCAAAGTCTGGTCAAAACTCTGTTTTTAATAAAACCAGAAAAGAAAACGATTCGAGGGGAAATACGCTTTCGCAGCAGAGGAGACGCACTCGGAGTTTGCGCCTTCACTTAAACAGGAGAGGACGGCCGCGCGGGTCACTGACAGTGGGTCCAGAGGGCCCACTGGTCAGGTTTGACCGTTCTTCCCTCATTCTCCTCTCTTCTACCCGACGGGAGCGGGGCTCCGGCGATCGCTGTCGACGAATGGCAGCGCCTCATGGGCATCCAAGAGCGGGGATGGAACGGACAGACCGAGGCGGTCCTCTGGGTGGTCGCTGGGCCGTCGGAGGTGGGAGGAGTCGCCGGCGGTGAGCCCCGCGGCGGAGTGGGCTATGGTGGCGAAGTGATCTTTGGGCTCCGGTGATCCCCGATCGAGCTTGGGTAGTTGGGCAGCTCCGCATGGACTAGAGGAAACTACTGGTGGCGTTGGTTGGGCGAGAGGGTGGCTGGCTGTGACACATCGCACCGGAGCTTAGCGGTGGCCGAACCGGCCGGAGTTGAGGAAGATGGCCACTACGGGTCGATCCACTGCGTGGGAAGCTCTACGGGGAGGGTCTGATGTCGCCTGAAGCCTTGAACGAGCTTGGGGACCCTTTATATAGGCGCTCGAGGTTGGACCGCGGCGGCTGCAGATAAGATCGCCGGCGACAGGGCGTCGTGGCGGTGATGAACGCGTGCCGACGAGCATGAGGATAAGCACGAGCTATTCACAGGGGCAGCTGGCGCGCTAGTGTGGTTTGGGCGGTGCCGAACATGGCAGAGGCCGCTGCCGACGCCGGCGTGCCACCAAGGGCGCTGCCAGCGGCGCTGCAGGGCGCCAGAGATGTCGTGGAGCAGGGGAGCGGGCTAGTGCACAGTTCAGCAATGCAGTAGGGGCTAGGGACGGGTCGCGTCGAGTGCGGCAGTGCGGCGTGTCGGCTCAGTGCGCGCGAGTGCAAAACGTGCGCTCTGGGCGCGCCCAGAGCACGCACGGCAGGTGTTCAACGCAATGCCAGCACGCTCTAGAGAGCTTGGATGAGGCTGGCAAGAGACAGAACAAGGGTAGGGGTGGCTAGGAGCTCAGTGGACAAGGTTGTTGGGTCAGTGGAACAAGATCACAGTGCAAACAAAGAACTCATGCCAAAACAGACTGTGCACACCAAGTGTTCGACAGAATGCCAAGTGCACTTAGGCAACTCTTGGAGTGGCCAAAGTTTCCAGATCAGGGTCCCTTTAGATGCAGGAGATGGTGGTAAGATCACTTGGGCAAAACCAGAAACTTGTTAGTGCAAGTTTTGCAAAACTCCAGTTTTGGATAGAAAGAAAAAGGGTTTAAAGCATGCACTTCAAAACCTCCAATGAGTCCACTCTCCTGGACTTAAGGGTTTGGTAGGGAGGGCTACAAGTAGGAAAAAGCTCAGGGTTACTAGAGCAAAGAAAAATAAGGTTGCAGTACAAATCACCAAATTGGGCCAGAATGCAAAAGAGGTTGATCCACTCAAATTTTTCAAAGAACATCACTGGGTTTTTGCTTGAAGATGAATTGTATGCATCCACTGACATCTCCAAACACTTGGAAGAATTTTTAAAGAAATATTTAAATGGGTTGTAGTGCAAAAGTGCCTACTGGACCAGATTGGAAAAGTTGGTGTAGAGCTCAAAATCTCCAATGGCCAAAAGGTATTTTTGCATAAAAGTGATGTGGAAACATCACATGACATCCCCAAATTTTGGTGGAAATTTTGAATGCATTTGTCAAAAGGTTGTAGTGCAAAACAGGTTCCAAATGCAAAAGAAATCATTTTAAAGGAATAAAGCTTTGAGAAAATAAATCTTGCAACATTTGAATCCACTGATAAATAATTGTTTTATTATAGAGAGTAATCAAGTCCAACAATAACTTTGAAGGTTTTTCCCCACTAGAGGCAAAAATCCAAAATCACAAAAGGTAAAACTTGACAATTGGAAAAGTTTTATTTCCTCGCAACATTTTTATAGATAAAACAAGGCCAAAATTTTGGGGTGTCACAACACTACCCCCCTTAAGAAAAAAAAATATCGTCCTTGAGATTTGTTAAAAGCTGTTTTGAAGAAGAACCGTTTTGAAATAAATTTGTTTTTATCAAAGAAATCCTTCAATTGCACAAAAACAAAACGGCTACAGTGAGAGGGCAATAAGTGGTGTAAAACCATAGTGTGCTACACTGGCGTAGTGTGGAAAAATCCACGGTTAGGGAAAACGAGAAATTTCTACGATAATACAGTAAATTTAGAATAAATTCTAAATTACCAAAATACGCTAGTCACACCCGAGAGCACAGTGCTCTCTTTGGCTGACAGGTGGACCCAGGGCCCACTGTCGGCCTCTTCGCCTACCTCTGGCTCTCTCTTCTCTTTCGCGCGCTCCCCCGCGCTACCTCCACCGGCGATGCCTAGCTCGTAGGGCATCGAGGCCGTACCGTGGGGGTGCGCGGCGTGCTAGCTGCCGGTGCAGCGTGCACTCACCTCGCGGACCAGGGTGCTGTCGGCACTGCTCGCGGACTCGCCTCCGAACACCGGCGGTCGAGCGTCGAGCGGCGCTGGTGGACCTCGCCCACCGTACACCGATCTCGGGCTATAAAACGATCGCGGTGCTCCTCTCTTCTTCCTCACACCCGGCCTAGTTCTTACTCCTCCTTCTTTCTCCTCCATTGCTGCTAGCAGGATCTCGAGCCGAGGCTCTAATGGCGGAGGCAGTGCCGGACTGGTATGTGGTCCTGGTGTGTGGAGGCTTGGCGGTGCTGCTGGGGTTCTCTGTGCTCCTGTGCGCGATGATCCTGGATGATCGTCGTGATGCTGCCGCTCGAGTGTTGGCTCTTCGCGGCGGCGGCGATCACGTGCATTAAGCGTGGCCTCGGGGCTGACTGCCGTCGGTGTGTTGGGGCAGCTCACGTTCGAATGAACACTCACAAATCTCTCTTACTGAGACTATGGTGTCCTCGAGTGTGGTTAGATAGGCGCAAAAATGTGCTCAAGGATTTGCAATAGTGCTCGAGGTCGAGTGGTGGCTGCTGAGAGTTTGCTGTAACGATGTTGCGCGAATAAAAATCTATGTCATGAAAATATAAATACGCGACAGTGACTTGGGGAAAGAGATCTCCTCGAAAATATGTTGCGAGAGAAAAAAATTAATTAAAACAAAACTAACAGCAGTAAAAATGCTCACAAAACAGGATCTAAAGAAAATCGGATCCGTCGCACAAAAATTTTACGAACATGCCGCAACACATAAATACAGGTACTGGGACAATAAATACATCGGAGGCGTTTACAAGGAAAACGGCAAAAAGACAGGGTCCTGAGAAAATGCCTCTGGCACTGGGGCACACTCCTCTTCTATCGGGGGAAGCGGGTTGACCAGCCGATGAATGCGCCCTTCTTGGTCAGGCCTCAGGGGTCTGCCAATAGCGATCCGAGGATTTAAACCAGCGAGGCTCTGGAGATAACCCATTACCCGCTGAGTTAAACGCTCCTGGGCGATAACGTACTGGGCAAGGTTGGCCAGTACTGGATCTCTCTCAATGCGCCCACCGGGAAAAGATGCAACTTCTCCGGGTGCTGCACGACTCGGAAAATAATAGTATCCTCGCTCGCTGGCATAGGGTACTGCGAATCGAAGACGAGTGAGCGCCTCGTACGCAGCAGCTTCTATAGCCATATGCGGAGTCGGCATGGATTTCCCCACGAAGGAGACTTCCGTTGGGTCTTGGTTTGGGTACGCGGGAGGGATGTGCACCACTGCCCAATATTTCGAGGTGGAAGGTGTGATCCTCGATTTGAGCAACTCGTACTGGGGTGGACGGGTGGCACTCATAGTACTGCAGGTAAAGTCCCACAATAATTTGACAAAACTGCCCGGGGTTGCGTCTGGGGTTCTCAGATAAATACTGGGGGTCGACATGGCAAGGAATGGCTGTGAGTGCTGCGCACAAAGGTGAGGGGTGCTCGGCAAGGTCACGAAGTGGCCTTTATATAGCACCGGGGCTGGGTTATCTACCGGGGTGAAGGGTAACTGGCTGCCGATCCTGTTCCCGGGTCAAAACCACAGATATACATATCACATAAATGTGACGCATTACTGTGGGTGCCGACGGGGTTGGTCTTGGTAGCTGCGCCCGAAATTTAAAAATGCAACTGTACGGTAACATACACAAGCATAGCTACCACTCCAACAATAAGGGCGCTCAAGTAGACAGCATGTAATAAAAGCGATACAAGACCACATCATTACAAAGCATAGGAAAACTAGGGCTCGATACAACTCGAGCGACTTAGTCTACTACGTTAATGTCTAAGTGGGCTGGCCTTGCGGACGCCGATGCTTCTCCACGGTTTTCACCGTCGGGATTTGCTGGCTGAGGCTGAGGGGCTGCAGGGTCGGGGAAATGGTGATGACCATCACGGGGGTTGTTGGCCACAATCCCGTTGGAATGGGTTCCCAAAAGGCGACGAAGCGCTTCTGGGGTCACTAAAGCACTCTGGTTGAGGGTTGGTACAGACCTCAAGGGATCGATCGGGTGTCCGAACAGCACGACTGGGTTGTCGGCGTCGGGCTCCGCTTCTCTTCTCGCCGGGGCTCGGCGAACCAGTTCTCCACGAGCTGCGATCAGATCAAGGGTGACCTGATCGAACAGTTGCTCTAGTGCGCTTACATAGCGCACCAGATGCAACAGCGCAGGATCTGTCTCGTGGTCTCCGTTGGCAACCTGGGGCGGCCTACCATACCCGTCACGACTGGGGTAGTAGTAGAACGAGCGACAGTTAACTCTGGGCGACAAGTGCCGGAGTTGAACTATAGCTTCTCGGGCTGCCAGTTGGATGGCTTGTGGCTCAAAGGAAGTTGTCCTCCCAGTGAACCTGTAGGGGCGTTCTGGCGACAGACCCCTACCGTAGATGTGCACAGTGGCCCAGTACTGACGGCTCTCACCGTACATGGGCCCCTGGTACACAACATACTCAGAAGGCTCTTCTAACGCATAGGCACGGCGGGTGAGATTTGCGAGCACGGTCACAAAACCTCCAAGGTTGGTTGCTGTGGTCTCATTGTGAACAATGGGACCAGGCATCCTGGCTTGGTTTGGGGGAAAGAGGCTGTGCTGTGCTGTGTTTGAGGCTAGCGGGCCCTTTTTATAGGGAAAGGGGACGGAGTCTTCCTACGCACGCTTGAGATAGAGACGGGTTGGGTGTCGGTCACTGGCGCGTGTTTGACGGGCTAGGCTGATAGGTTGGGCACCGTCCGCCGAAAAGGGCGTCGGGTCACTGTGGGGCTATCTTACACGGGAAGCTTGACCGGGGTTAGGCTAAGGTCTGGTGGTTTGGTTAACCTAGGTCTATTGACCTAGCTAAGATAGGATTAGCCAATGGTTAGCCTGGCTCTGATACCAAGTCTTTCACGACCGGATTTTTGAGATAATAATTTCCCAGAAAAACGGCCTTGTGCCCACCAGCCCCAGGATTACTGTTAGCTGATGAGGCACCAACTTGATACAAGAATTCCAAGCGAGGTACAAAAATATGTAGTACAAGACCATTTAGGCCTAGGAGTACAACACTTGGTTTCTAATGGTAGAAGGCGGAAGCGGTTGGATACATCTGCGTCTATGGGACTTCATTTCCCACAAGAACAGCTGACCAGGATAACTCCTATCTTCACGAGGCTGCAAATGTCAACACGTAGGTTCCGAGGTTGTCGCCGCGATGCTTATCTCCAAGCAAGGAATTGGTCCAAGACAATAGCCAGGGACAAGCCAGTGAGTACGTTTGAATGTACTCGCAAACATTAAGAACACAGGTGTAATATATCAAACATGCTCCAGATTATTATGTGATCACACGTCTGTCACGAAATATACGAAAAACCATGATGCACACATGTGGTAAAACATTTAATCCAAAGTAAAATACTGGGTGCCAAACGAGGGTCTGAAAGACTCCTCGAGAGGAAACTGCAAGAATAGTAATACTGTTGCCGAACGAGGGTCTGAATGACTCCTCGAGGGGAAACTGCAAGAGTAATAATGCCGCAGTCGGGCGTCGGGGCGACACCACATAAAGGGCTTATAAAGGATAAATGAACAACAAGCATGCCACAGTCGGGCGTCTGGGCGACACCACAGGAAGGGCTTATAAAAGAATAATCACAGTGAATATCCAGGAGGTAGAACCATCCCAGGGATACTCAATAAAAATACATAATATAAATGGTTAGTCCAAAATAATAAAGATCACAATCCATATGTGCCATAATCATAAACAATATTTAGTTCAGTCGTTTCTCCATCCGAAAATCGATAATTTGATCTAGTCAAGCCGTATCTCCATCCGAATACCATCAGCGAGTCCTAGTTAAATCGTTCTCCATCCGGATACCGTTACTGAGTTCTGGTTAAATCGTTCTCCATCCGAATACCATTACTAGATTCAACTCAGACGGTGGTCCTTACTCAAGAATAAGGCTATCCAACAGGATATATCCTCTGCAGAGGGATTACCATTTTCCCACGAGTAACGGGTTTACTTAGTCCATCGGGACTAATTCTGTCTACGGTCTTTTAATTAAAAACACGCCTGACCTGCACACACTAGCTTAACTCACCGGTGTCTGGAATCACCCACGACACCTGCCAAGCAAAACTCTAAGTGGGGAGGCTACAACCTCGACGTAGCATGGGATCAAATTTCTATTCGCGCGCTCTAAGGGGGTGCCCCCCTCTCGGTCCCAACCGGAAACACCCATGCCCCCGGACCAGGTGGCCTGCCTACCGGATGCACCCGGTATCTTCCACCATGGCCTCTCTGTACGGTGTGTGCTTTGGTAAGGGGTTGACAACCTACTGAACCATACCACGTCTACGACAGGGACAAGTGGTGATACCAACAAATAAGGAAGCTACTGATCAAGACTCGACCTACGACCGACTCAGGTGGTCCAAGTATCTTCCAACAATATTACCATTTATGAAATAAATCACCACTCCTCAAGCCTCACCATGCCACACCGGCCATACTCGTCTCGACGAGGGACTAGGGACAAGCTAGTGTCTACCCAAGACCACGACTTTCCCGGCTTCCTTCTGGTATGCATGAGGAGCTCACGAGGATGATCCAAATCACTAGTGTATCCATTGCTGACCGCAAAACAACTCCAAAGTGTGCTCATGTACGAGACTATACAGGTACATAAAGCTAACGCATACTCCAAGTCAAAAGGTGTTGTGATCGTATCAGAACACCACAACAAAATATTATGCCAGAGTTCAGAAATGCTTGCCTTCAAGAGTATGCAAAGGATGCACTTTTTGGAAGCTTTCCCCTTTTCTCCAAAATCCTATTTTGCAAAATATCCAAATAACAAATATTTCAAACAAAGTACCAAAAGTTGTCTCAAATATTTCTGAAATAAATCTTAAAATAAACTAGATGAAATTTGGGAGAGGTAGGAAAAAGAATCAATTCATTTGGAGTTTTATTTTAAAAGTTATAGCTGGTCAAAGTCTGGTCAAAACTCTGTTTTTAATAAATCCAGAAAAGAAAACGATTCGAGGGGAAATACGCTTTCGCAGTAGCGGAGACGCACTCGGGAGTTATGCTCCTTCACTTAAACAGAGAGAGGACGGCCGCGCGGGTCACTGACAGTGGGTCCAGAGGGCCCACTGGTCAGGTATGACCGTTCTTCCCTCCTTCTCCTCTCTTCTACCCGACGAGGGCGGGGCTCCGGCGATCGCTGTCGACGAACGGCAGCGCCTCATGGGCATCCAAGAGCGGGGATGGAACGGACAGACCGAGGCGGTCCTCTGGGTGGTCGCTGGGCCGTCGGAGGTGGGAGGAGTCGCCGGCGGCGAGCTCCGCGGTGGAGTGGGCTACGGTGGCGAAGTGATCTTTGGGCTCCGGTGATCCCCGATCAAACTTGGGTAGTTGGGCAGCTCCGCATGGACTAGAGGAAACTACTGGTGGCGTTGGTTGGGCGAGAGGGTGGCTGGCTGTGACGAATTGCACCGGAGCTTAGCGGCGGCCGAACCGGCCGGAGTTGAGGAAGATGGCCACTACGGGTCGATCCACTGCGTGGGAAGCTCTACGGGGAGGGTCTGATGTCGCCTGAAGCCTTGAACGAGCTTGGGGACCCTTTATATAGGCGCTCGAGGTTGGACCGCGGCGGCTGCAGATAAGATCGCCGGCGACAGCCGTTTCTGTAGCTGCAGGGCGTCGTGGTGGCGACGAACGCGTGCCGACGAGCATGAGGATAAGCACGAGCTATTCACAGGGGCAGCTGGCGCGCTGGTGTGGTTTGGGCGGTGCCGAACATGGCAGAGGCCGCTGTCGACGCCGGCGTGCCGCCAAGGGCGCTGCCAGCGGCGCTGCAGGGCGCCAGAGATGCCGTGGAGCAGGGGAGCGGGCTAGTGCGCGGTTCAGCGATGCAGTAGGGGCCAGGGACGGGTCGCGTTGAGTGCGGCAGTGCGGCGTGTCGGCTCAGTGCGCGCGCGTGCAAAACGTGCTCTCTGGGCGCGCCCAGAGCATGCACGGCAGGTGTTCAACGCAATGCCAGCGCGCTCTAGAGAGCTTGGGTGAGGCTGGCAAGGAACAGAACAAGGGTAGGGGTGGCTAGGAGCTCAGTGGACAAGGTTGTTGGGTCAGTGGAACAAGATCACAGTGCAAACAAAGAACTCATGCCAAAATAGGCTGTGCACACCAACTGTTCGACAGAATGCCAAGTGCACTTAGGCAACTCTTGGAGTGGCCAAAGTTTCCAGATCAGGGTCTCTTTAGATGCAAGAGATAGTGGTAAGATCACTTGGGCAAAACCAGAAACTTGTTAGTGCAAGTTTTGCAAAACTCCAGTTTTGGATAGAAAGAAAAAGGGTTTGAGGCATGCACTTAAAAACCTCAAATGAGTCCACTCTCCTGGACTTAAGGGTTTGGTAGGGAGGGCTACAAGTAGGAAAAAGCTCAGGGTTACTAGAGCAAAGAAAAATAAGGTTGCAGTACACATCACCAAATTGGGCCAGAATGCAAAAGAGGTTGATCCACTCAAATTTTTCAAAGAACATCACTGGGTTTTTGCTTGAAGATGAATTGTATGCATCCACTGACATCTCCAAACACTTGGAAGAATTTTTAAAGAAATATTTAAATGGGTTGTAGTGCAAAAGTGCCTACTGGACCAGATTGGAAAAGTTGGTGTAGAGCTCAAAATCCCCAATGGCTAAAAGGTATTTTTGCATAAAAGTGATGTGGAAACATCACATGTCATCCCCAAATTTTGGTGGAAATTTTGAATGCATTTGTCAAAAGGTTGTAGTGCAAAACAGGTTCCAAATGCAAAAGAAATCATTTTAAAGGAATAAAGCTTTGAGAAAATAAATCTTGCAACATTTGAATCCACTGATAAATAATTGTTTTATTATAGAGAGTAATCAAGTCCAACAATACCTTTGAAGGTTTTTCCCCACTAGAGGCAAAAATCCAAAATCACAAAAGGTAAAACTTGACAATTGGAAAAGTTTTATTTCCTGGCAACATTTTAATAGATGAAACAAGGCCAAAATTTTGGGGTGTCACAGGAGGCAGCTCAGAGGCGGAACTCGCCGTGGAGGCGGGTGGTTCGTGGCAGCTTCAGCGAGTGTGACTCACAGTGGCTCGAAAACGGGGCCGCGGCGCCTGCTTGGAGGCTAGCAGCTAGAGTAGGGCTCCGACGAGGAAAGGTAAGGCGGCAGGCCGGCCGTCATCGGCGACAGCCGGCGGTTCAACAGAGCAGGGGGAGGCTCTCTATGATGACCGCAGCGGTTTAGCAGCAGAAGGGCATCGGCGGCTCAGGCGCGGCCGGCTTGACGAAGCGATGCAGCTGCTCGCTAGGTTGGAAGAGGTGAAGCAGAGCAAGTTAAGGCGACTTAACAGGGGCGCTGGCGGGTTAAGGCGTCGGCGGTTTACGGTGAAAGGTGGGTGCGGCGACGCGAGGGCATGGTGGTTTGCAGGCGCGAATCGGCGACGGCGGAGGCGCGATGGCGAGGAAACCAGAGGGTCAGAGGCGACCGCCGGATACAACTCGTAGTGGAAGAGAGGGTCACGATGGGTCATGATAGAAGTAAACCATGGCGGCGGCTTGTGGGCAGGCCACAGAAGACTCGGGACGATGGGGCCGGTTCAAAGCAAAGGTGACTCTGACCATAACAAGGGCGGTTTTGACGGCATAGTCGCAGTAGAAAAACGGAGTCGCACGAGGTAGCTCAGTGGCCTGCAGGCGGCGATTTAAGGCAAACTTGGAGGTGACTGCTCGCGGCAGAAGTGAGCTGGTAAGGCGGCTCATGGTAGAAGCACGTCGACGGAGGCATGCCACGACGGTCTATAGGCGAGCGAGCCATGGAGGCGGACGGGCGCCTTGAACGGCGGCTCGTGGCTGCTGTAGTAGTGACCCGGTGATGGCGAGTTAATTTGGTGCGGCGAGCGAAACAGCTAGGCCGACTTGCAGTGAATGGACTCCGGTCGGGGCGGAGGCGGCAGGAGCAGTGGAGGCGGCGACTGCTGCGGGGGCCCCGGCAACTCAAAGCGAGGCGGAGGCGGTGTCAGTGGAAGGCCAGCGATACGGCAGGGCCGGCTCGTCGTTGGTAGCTTGGCGACTCGGAGTTGATGCAGGCGGTTTGGCGGCGGCAATTCATGGCCAGATACAGCGGAGACGAGACTGAGTCCATGGCCTCGTCCACTCTTATCAGTTTTTTTAAACGGGCCAGATTCATGTAGTAATCTTCCTTCCATAGCTTTTGAATCAGCCTCCTGGTGTTTTTCCTTGTGTGCAAGTACCGATCAGAGTTAACCAAAGAGATAAACCGATTCAGCTGAGATGATGTATGAGTCGAAGATGCCTTAGTCTTTGAAATCCTTGGGCCTGATGCTTCACGTCATGAAATAGTACTCTTGTCTTGATCCGGACTTGGCCTTTGTGTGTTTTTTGGCGACTTACTCCCATCGGACTCGACGAACCAAAGTTGAATGAGACGGAGACTTCCGTCTCAAACCATGCCGGTTATAGGCGAGTTACATACTGTCGTGGTTTTGTTACGGCAGATGTCCTTAGTGTCAGGACTTAGTCGCGAGGCCAGTGCATCTATGTGGTAGCTTGAGAGGGGTTGATCGGGACGAGAGACACAACACGCAAGACAAGAATTTAGACAGCTTCGGGCCCCGGGAAACATCATCCGGTAATAGCCCTACATGCTGTTTGTGGCTAGGTCTCATTATGATCATGAGAGAGTCGCCGGTTCGGCCGGCTCTTTGTGTCTAGCCCTAGAGATTGTTGCTTCTTGCTTGTCCCTCTTGGGGTGCCCCGCCCCTCCTTATATAAGTTGAAGAGGCGGCTTACATGTAGAGTCCTAGTAGGATTAAAACTAACTTATTCTCTATTACAAGTCGGATACAAGTACGGGTCTTGCTTCCTCGTAAAGGAAATATACCTCATGCCTTCCGTCTTAAGCCGGCCCATAATAACACATCCCGTCCTACTGGGCCTTGGGCCCTTGTCATCTGTCTAACCCGCCGTCGAGGCCATCATTAAGTCGCCAGGCTCATGAGTTGCCAATCTTTCGGCGGGTTACGATGAAGCGTCAAGTCCGGCCGGGTCATACTCCCGGCGGGGTCATACCGCAGGGTATATCCCCGACATTAGCCCCCAGTTTAATTTGGATTTATCCATGTTAAACTGATCCTGTAAAATAAACACAAGAACAAACTTGATAGGTTGTGCTCCGAGTTAAATATTTTCCTAAACCGGCACCTAATCATCTTTAAGTCCTTGTCATTTCCTCCTGGATGCATACTCAAGATCTTATAGCAAATCTCTTTTAACAGATATGTCCAAACCTTGCCAATGCAAAAAATCCAGGCACTTCTTCTAAAAAATCCGGGTCAATAGGCCAGCTTCATAACCAATTTGCTGACATTGGCTCTTGTAGAGAAATATTATAAGAAATAATCCATTTGAGTCGGCCTTCAATGGTCTGACTTGACAAAAATATTGGTCTTGAAATATTCAACTGATATTCAGCCGTCTTAAAGATGTAGATCTTGCCAATTTATGATTGCCAAAATTGCCGGGTTATAAATAAATGATGCCGGGTCATGATTGTTGCAGACACCGGGTTAATCTGGTCTACTCCAAACTGAGAATTTGAAGATTTTTTCTCCCTTATATGCATATCACCTGTAGCCCCCAAGTGCCGGGTTGTCATGCTTACAGCAACCTGGGACTTGTAATTGCCTTATGCTCATAAAAACTTCAACCAGTGTAGCCCCCAAGGGCTGGGTCATTATGCAATAATGAACAGGGACTTTGTAGATATAACCATGTAAACTTGAGCAGCAACATGTAGCCCCCAAGGGCCGGCTTAGTAAGATATTACTGAGCCCGTACTTTGTATATGATTCATTGATAATAACATCATATGATGTAATCTCCACCATGGGGCTTGAACCCACGTCCACAAGGTTAAGAGCTTTGTACTCTACCAACTGAGCAGTGGATCTTTCAATATAATGGATTAAGGCTTGTGTACCTTGAATTTTCGACAGGAGAATTGGTAGCCCCCAAGGGCCGGCTCATTACAATGTGATGAGTCGGGTCTTCAATAAGTTGAGCAAAAAATGTCTTTACATTAGCCCCCAAGTGCCATGGTGCATGCTGGCAGTGATATGGGACTTGCATATCTGATGTGATCTCAATTTAAATAATGTAGCCCCCAAGTGCCGGGTCGTAAGCCTGCAGCGACTCGGGACTATTCTTTCCATTGTAGAATAAATCATATCCATTGAAAAAATAATAGCCATTGCGCCAAAGCGACTTTGAATACCTCATCTGCTGATAAGTCAATCCAGAGTTTAAATACCCGGCGGCTCTTGGCCGATGGCGATTTAATACGCCTCCATTGTAAGCCGGAATTTGTACAACCCGCAGCTTATAGCCTTTGAGAAAATCAAGAATTGATAACCCTTTTGAGACACCAATTTCAATCTATGATGATGGGCTTGAATTTAATCATTCATGTAAGTCATAGCTCTGTAAATCCTGCAGAGTTTAAACAACATATGCCCTGGCGACTTAACATCAAAAACCAGGGCGGGTAACCACCCAAATGTAGTCTTATCCTGCACATAATTAGCTCACAAGATCCCTTGGCGGTTTACCGCAGGGCGGGTCATAATATCTCACATATAACCATTGATGTGTAACAAGGAGTCACAGATAAGCCTGTTATGAATCATAACTTTGAAACATAACTATAATAATAATATTATACCTGTGATATTGAATTTTCACTGCCGGTTTATGTGACCTGTGCAGTAAGGGTGATAACCCAATCTTTAGAAATCAAGACTTCCAAATGTTTATGATTGTCATATGATGGCGACTTATCAGCCGAAGTCAAACCGGGTTAAATAGCAACCACTCATATACACTTTAGATATGATCAAAAGAGCTTCAAATAAAATCCAAAAATTGTTTGCAAAAAGAGACTTCAAAAAATTTGAGGCTTCTGATTCGAATACGATCAGAAAACCGTCCCAAAGGGGTTAAGCTAAGATTCGAATACGATCATATAGCCCCCAGTGGCTTTGGCGTTGCCGATCAAGAGGGTACCGACAGCTATGTTCTCTTTGGTTCAAATACGACCTATGTTTGAACAGGAAGCCCCCAAATGACCTTGAGAGTTGTTTAATGACGCTGATTCGAATACGATCCACGTCGGTTCCCAAAAGGGGTTGAGCTATGATTCGAGTACGATCAAGAAGCCCCCTAGTGAGCTCGGCAGTGTGCCGATCAAGAGGGTACCGACAGCTATGTTCTCTTTGGTTCGAATACGACCTATGTTTGAACAGGAAGCCCCCTAGTGATCATGAGAATATTTAACGACTCTGATTCGAATACGATCAGGGTCACACCAAAAGGGTTAAGCTAAATTCGAATACGATCAGCTCCCAATGGTCATTAAAGCAGGGTACCTATGTTTGGGTTGTGCTTTGTAAAGACTCTTTTTGGTCCCTTTAATTTTTCCTAAGAACTCGAACTTTGCGAGAGATAAATTCTTTTTGAACCGGAAAAAATGGATATTGAGAGTTTCAAAGCTTTGTGATAGACAAATTTACCTTGAACCGGATTTTGAACCGGATTTAAGAGCTTCAAAACTTTGTGGCAGATAAATTTCCCTTGAACCGGATTTTAAACCGGATATTAAGAGCTCCAGTGCTTTGTGGGAGATGTCAAGTCTCTTGAGCCGGATCTAAACCGGAATCCTTCTTTTTAAGCCGGAAATTTTTTGATGGCCTTTAAACTTTTTCACCAATATGGCGGTAGCCTCCGGGACCGAATTATTTCTCCCTCCAATGACCCGGAATTCTTGAATGCATTGAAACCGACCAATGCTACCGAGTCATATCATTGTAGCCCCCGAGTCTCAAGACGACTCGAGGAGTTGGCTTTGAGATTCTCCATATTGACTATAGCATAAGGTGTATGTCATTGGTGTTGATAGCGCGATGTGAATCCACAGAAGGTTGAGGTGACTGTGGCGGGTTATAAATGATCCTGTATGAGCCGTGTCAGCAACTCGGCCAATGGTCCCTTCCAACTGGCTGTTTGAAGTTAACCAAACTGTAGTGGCGGCGACTTGTGCGCCTGCCCATTTGAACCATCCAGTGCAGACGGCGGCTGATAATACATGATAATTTGCCTCCAATTTTGTTGGAAGAAAAACCGGGCTTCCCAAGCAGTGACTTGCTCATACTCAATAATCAGCTCACGCAGACGGGTGTGGCCCGGTATGTTGATATAGACCAGGCCGCGAGAGACGGACGACAAAGGCGACCGCGGCTTCAGAGGCGGCATCAGACACATGAGTCGGCCGCGGCGTTGTAAACCGGCGTGGACGGGCGAGTTAGCCACATCGTTTTGATGTAGTGAACAATTGTCCTGCATCAACAGTATTGCAGACCAAGACAAAGATAAACTGCTCTTTGACAAAAAATAATATGTACCAATAAAATATATTTTAGATGGATATCACCTGATTCGTTTAGGCCGGAAATAACCCGCCATGAAGTTGATGATCACTAGGTGAAACTGAAATCAGTCACGGGTGAACCGGCCGCGGCGTTGTAAGCCAGCGCGGACGGGCGAGTTAACCGCAGGCGCGGTAAGTCATGCGAACGGGCGAGTCAGCCGCGTCGTGTAGCAGGGGCGGCAATTTGCACATGTTTCCGTTGAGCAACATGACATGGACGAGTGCTAGTGCAAAAAATAATATTGACGCACGTCCTTTTGCAACATCTTTGTAATAAATAATGGTCCTGCAAAAAAATATCACGAACCAGTAATCGTTCTTTGACGAAAACAATATGTGTTAATAAAATATAGTTAGAGGGATATCACCTGATTTGTTCAGACAATAGATGATCCGTAGGCGATTAGCACTGCGTAAAATATGCACGTCGTCGGACTTGTCCAGGTTATAATGCTCCAACCGGTCTGCTGGCTGCTAAGACGGCGAACACAAAACGGCAGCATCTGTTGTAGGGATGGCGTCTGTAGTAACATGTAGTAGAGACAGAAGCAAACTCCAGCAGGATCGGCTCACAGTGGAAAAAGCCACCGGGCTGCCGCAGCAGCTCAACGGTAGTAGAGGCCGGGTTGAAGTGGCTCGAAAGCGGCTCTGAGGCGGCACCCCGGCAAGGCGTGGCAAGGCCGGCTTGTCAAGGTAAGCGCTGTAGAAGCAGCGACGAAAACAGGTTGGTGACGGTAATTCAGACAGGAGACAAGGCGCGACAGCCACCCGGACAGGAGACGAGGTACGATGATGACTCGGACGGAAAAGCAGAGTCCAGCTTGACCCGGAGCGACCACAGAGGCCCTCTGTAAGCCGGCCAGCGATCGCGGCGAGTTGGAGGCGCAAGCGAACCTGAGGCGGCGCGGAGGCAGTGCCTTGAGGCACGTGAACGGAGGCGAGTGGTGAAAAGTAGTAGCGGCGGAGGTGAGTTCGTACCCGCGTCTGCATCTTCCTCCCTGCTGTTGCTTTTTATTTTATTTTTTCGTTGTTGACTGATGATCCTGGGACTGACGTACGACCAGCGCTTGTAGCAGTTGTCAGAGTAATACTCAAGTAGAGTGCCTTCATCACGTGCTATTGGAGTATTTTTTGGAAGTACCTTTGGATTTGATTTAGGTACGTCCTAGCACCTGAGCCGATGCACATCATTAGCACTTGAGGCGGTGCGCTAGTTCACACAGGAAAATTATTGGTTGCTGCCTTGGGACTTGATCTGCCAGCTACGGTTTGATGGGAGTAGAGGAGCAGGAGCACATAAGGTGTGCTCGTGGCACTGCGTATTTACGCCAGGGTGGCCGATCAGCAGATCACGGATTACTTCTCATCGAAAACTCCAGACGGTCTCGGCGGGCGCGACTTAGAATGGCACAACAACAGAGACTGATTTTGTTTCGCATTTGATGGTCCGCCGAGTCACATCCCGCGGTGCTCGCGATGTAGCCCTAATTTCTCATGATCCCAATCTTGTATATGTTTTCTCCGACTGGTTGTCACCTTGCGCAGACAGATCCAAGTAACGGCCATAGTGGAGAATAGATCAACCCTTGTTTGCCGTGCGCGCTGTCGTTGAAACTTTTTCCGATGTGGACCGAGGAACTTGAAGTTGATATATATTTTTTTATGCCGGCTCTTCTTCAGCCGGCCAGTTGCGAGCTTCTCGATCCCTGCGGAAGATCCCTCCAAGAACTCAACACCACCGTGCGCATGCCCCATGGTGGGCACCAACTGTCGTGGTTTTGTCACGGCAGATGTCCTTAGTGTCAGGACTGAGTCGCGAGGCCAGTGCATCTATGCGGTAGCTTGAGAGGGGTTGATCGGCACAAGAGACGCAACACGCAAGACAAGAATTTAGAAAGTTTCGGCCCCGGGAAACATCATCCGGTAATAGCCCTACATGCTGTTTGTGGCTAGGTCTCATTATGATCATGAGAGAGTCGCCGGTTCGGCCGACTCTTTGTATCTAGCCCTAGAGATTGTTGCTTCTTGCTAGTCCCTCTTGGGGTGCCCCGCCCCTCCTTATATAAGTTGAAGAGGCGGCTTACATGGAGAGTCCTAGTAGGATTAAAACTAACTTATTCTCTATTACAAGTCGGATACAAGTACGGGTCTTGCTTCCTCGTAAAGGAAATATTCCTCATGCCTTCCGTCTTAAGCCGGCCCATAATAACACGTCCCAGCCTACTGGGCCTTGGGCCCTTGTCATCCGTCTAACCCGCCGTCGGGGCCATCATTAAGTCGCCAGGCTCATGAGTTGCCAATCTTCTGGCGGGTTACGATGAAGCGTCAAGTCCGGCCGGGTTATACTCCCGGCTGGGTCATACCGCCGGGTATATCCCTGACATTACAGGTTGCTGCGTCGGGACTTGATCTGCTAGCTACGGTTTGATGGGAGTAGAGGAGCAGGAGCACATCAGGTGTGCTCGTGGCACTGCATATTTACGCCACGGTGGCCAATCAGCAGATCACGGATTACTTCTCATCGAAAACTCCAGACGGTCTCGGGGGGCACGACGTAGAACGGCACAACAACAAAGACTGATTTTGTTTCGGATTTAATGGTCCGCCGAGTCACATCTAGCGGCGCTCACAATGTATCCCTAATTTCTCATGATCGCAATCTTGTATATGTTTTTTCCGACTGGTTGTCACCTAGCGCAGACGGATCCAAGTAACGGCCATAGCGGAGCATAGATCAACCCTCGTTTGCCGTGCGCGTTGTCGTTGAAACTTTTTCCGATCTGGGCCGAGGAACTTGAAGTTGATATAGATATTTTTGTGCCGGCTCTTCTTCAGCCTGCCAGTTGCGAGCTTCTGGATCCCTGCAGAAGATCCCTCCAAGAACTCAACACCACCGTGCGCATGCCCCACGGTGGGCGCCAACTGTCGTGGTTTTGTCATGGCAGATGTCCTTAGTGTCAGGACTTAGTCGCGAGGCCAGCGCATCTATGCGGTAGCTTGACAGGGGTTGATCGGGACGAGAGACGCAACATGCAAGACAAGAATTTAGACAGCTTCGGGCCCCTGGAAACATCATCCGGTAATAGCCCTACATGCTGTTTGTGTCTAGGTCTCATTATGATCATGAGAGAGTCGCCGGTTCGGCCGGCTCTTTGTATCTAGCCCTAGAGATTGTTGCTTCTTGCTTGTCCCTCTTGGGGTGCCCCGCCCCTCCTTATATAAGTTGAAGAGGCGGCTTACATATAGAGTCCTAGTAGGATTAAAACTAACTTGTTCTCTATTACAAGTCGGATACAAGTACGGGTCTTGCTTCCTCGTAAAGGAAATATTCCTCATGCCTTCCGTCTTAAGCCGGCCCATAATAACACGTCCCGGCCTACTGGGCCTTGGGCCCTTGTCATCCGTCTAACCCGCCGTCGGGGCCATCATTAAGTCGCCAGGCTCATGAGTTGCCAATCTTCCGGCGGGTTACGATGAAGCGTCAAGTCCGGCCGGGTCATACTCCCGGCCAGGTCATACCGCGGGGTATATCCCCGACATTACAGGTTGCTGCCTCGGGACTTGATCTGCCAGCTACGGTTTGATGGGAGTAGAGGAGCAGGAGCACATCAGGTGTGCTCGTGGCACTGCGTATTTACGCCAGGGTGGCCGATCAGCAGATCACGGATTACTTCTCGTCGAAAACTCCAGACGGTCTCGGCGGGCGCGACGTAGAACGACACAACAACAGAGACTGATTTTGTTTCGGATTTGATGGTCCACCGAGTCACATCTGGCGGCGCTCGCAATGTAGCCCTAATTTCTCATGATCGCAATCTTGTATATGTTTTTTCCAACTGGTTGTCACCTTGCGCAGACGGATCCAAGTAACGGCCATAGCGGAGCATAGATCAACCCTCGTTTGCCGTGGGCGTTGTCGTTGAAACTTTTTCCGATCTGGACCAAGGAACTTGAAAATGATATAGATATTTTTGTGCCGGCTCTTCTTCAGCCGGCCAGTTGCGAGCTTCTGGATCCCTGCGGAAGATCCCTCCAAGAACTCAACACCACCGTGCGCATGCCCCACGGTGGGCGCCAACTGTCGTGGTTTTGTCACGACAGATGTCCTTAGTGTCAGGACTTAGTCACGAGGCCAGTGCATCTATGCGGTAGCTTGATAGGGGTTGATCGGGACGAGAGATGCAACACGCAGGACAAGAATTTATACAGCTTCGGGCCCCGGGAAACATCATCCGGTAATAGCCCTACATGCTGTTTGTGGCTAGGTCTCATTATGATCATGAGAGAGTCGCCGGTTCGGCTGGCTCTTTGTGTCTAGCCCTAGAGATTGTTGCTTCTTGCTTGTCCCTCTTGGGGTGCCCCGCCCCTCCTTATATAAGTTGAAGAGGCGGCTTACATGTAGACTCCTAGTAGGATTAAAACTAACTTATTCTCTATTACAAGTCGGATACAAGTACGGGTCTTGCTTCCTCGTAAAGGAAATATTCCTCATGCCTTCCGTCTTAAGCCGGCCCATAATAACACGTCCCGGCCTACTGGGCCTTGGGCCCTTGTCATCCGTCTAACCCGCCGTCGGGGCCATCATTAAGTCGCCAGGCTCATGAGTTGCCAATCTTCCGGCGGGTTACGATGAAGCGTCAAGTCCGGCCGGGTTATACTTCCGGCTGGGTCATACCACGGGGTATATCCCCGACATTACAGGTTGCTGCCTCGGGACTTGATCTGCCAGCTACGGTTTGATGGGAGTAGAGGAGCAGGAGCACATCAGGTGTGCTCGTGGCACTGCATATTTACGCCAGGGTGGCCAATCAGCAGATCACGGATTACTTCTCGTCGAAAACTCCAGACGGTCTCGGGGGGCACGACGTAGAACGGCACAACAACAGAGACTGATTTTGTTTCGGATTTAATGGTCCGCCGAGTCACATCTGGCGGCGCTCACAATGTAGCCCTAATTTCTCATGATCGCAATCTTGTATATGTTTTTTCTGACTAGTTGTCACCTTGCACAGACGGATCCAAGTAACGGCCATAGCGGAGCATAGATCAACCCTCGTTTGCCGTGCGCGTTGTCGTTGATACTTTTTCCGATCTGGGCCGAGGAACTTGAAGTTGATATAGATATTTTTCTGCCGGCCCTTCTTCAGCCTGCCAGTTGCGAGCTTCTGGATCCCTGCAGAAGATCCCTCCAAAAACTCAACACCACCATGCGCATGCCCCACGGTGGGCGCCAACTGTCGTGGTTTTGTCATGGCAGATGTCCTTAGTGTCAGGACTTAGTCGCAAGGCCAGCGCATCTATGCGGTATCTTGACAGGGGTTGATCGGGACGAGAGACGCAACATGCAAGACAAGAATTTAGACAGCTTCGGGCCCCGGGAAACATCATCCGGTAATAGCCCTACATGCTGTTTGTGGCTAGGTCTCATTATGATCATGAGAGAGTCGCCGGTTCGGCCGGCTCTTTGTGTCTAGCCCTAGAGATTGTTGCTTCTTGCTTGTCCCTCTTGGGGTGCCCCGCCCCTCCTTATATAAGTTGAAGAGGCGGCTTACATGTAGAGTCCTAGTAGGATTAAAACTAACTTATTCTCTATTACAAGTCGGATACAAGTACGGGTCTTGCTTCCTCGTAAAGGAAATATTCCTCATGCCTTCCGTCTTAAGCCGGCCCATAATAACACGTCCCGGCCTACTGGGCCTTGGGCCCTTGTCATCCGTCTAACCCGCCGTCGGGGCCATCATTAAGTCGCCAGGCTCATGAGTTGCCAATCTTCCGGCGGGTTACGATGAAGCGTCAAGTCCGGCCGGGTCATACTCCCGGCCGGGTCATACCGCGGGGTATATCCCCGACATTACAGGTTGCTGCCTCGGGACTTGATCTGCCAGCTACGGTTTGATGGGAGTAGAGGAGCAGGAGCACATCAGGTGTGCTCGTGGCACTGCGTATTTACGCCAGGGTGGCCGATCAGCAGATCACAGATTACTTCTCGTCGAAAACTCCAGACGGTCTCGGCGGGCGCGACGTAGAACGACACAACAACAGAGAATGATTTTATTTTGGATTTGATGGTCCGCCGAGTCACATCCGGCGGCGCTCGCGATGTAGCCCTAATTTCTCATGATCACAATCTTGTATATGTTTTTTCCGACTGGTTGTCACCTTGCGCAGACGGATCCAAGTAACGGCCATAGCGGAGCATAGATCAACCCTCGTTTGCCGTGCGCGCTGTCGTTGAAACTTTTTCCGATCTGGACCGAGGAACTTGAAGTTGATATAGATATTTTTGTGCCGGCTCTTCTTCAGCCGGCCAGTTGCGAGCTTCTCGATCCCTGCGGAAGATCCCTCCAAGAACTCAACACCATCGTGCGCATGCCCCACGGTGGGCGCCAACTGTCGTGGTTTTGTCACGGCAGATGTCCTTAGTGTCAGGACTTAGTCGCGAGGCCAGCGCATCTATGCGGTAGCTTGACAGGGGTTGGTCGGGACGAGAGACGCAACACGCAAGACAAGAATTTAGACAGCTTCGGGCCCCGGGAAACATCATCCGGTAATAGCCCTAGATGCTGTTTGTGGCTAGGTCTCATTATGATCATGAGAGAGTCGCCGGTTCGGCCGGCTCTTTGTGTCTAGCCCTAGAGATTGTTGCTTCTTGCTTGTCCCTCTTGGGGTGCCCCGCCCCTCCTTATATAAGTGGAAGAGGCGGCTTATATGTAGAGTCCTAGTAGGATTAAAACTAACTTATTCTCTATTACAAGTCGCATACAAGTACGGGTCTTGCTTCCTCGTAAAGGAAATATTCCTCATGCCTTCCGTCTTAAGCCGGCCCATAATAACACGTCCCGGCCTACTGAGCCTTGGGCCCTTGTCATCCGTCTAACCCGCGGTCGGGGCCATCATTAAGTCGCCAGGCTCATGAGTTGCCAATCTTCCGGTGGGTTACGATGAAGCGTCAAGTCCGGCCGGGTCATACTCCCGGCCGGGTCATACCGCGGGGTATATCCCCGACACATACCAAGATTTGACACGCCGGTGAAACCACATCCATAGCAGAAAACTTCGGTGGCACATAAACGCAACCCTAATTTTTCTTCAACTCAAATCTTGTACTCCTAGATACAAAGTAAACCGTGTATGGTTGTCTCGTGCCGGTTCTTCTTCATCCGGTCAATCACGAGCCTCTCGATCCTTGGGGAACCCTCCAAGAACTCAACACCACCGTGCGTAGGCCCCACGGTGGACGCGAACTGTCATGGATTTGTCACGGTAGATGTCCTAGTGTGAGGACTTAGTCGTGAGGCCAACACATCTATGTGGTATCTTGAGAGGGGTTGAGCGGAATCAAGAGGCGCAACACAAGACAGGGATTTAGACTGCTTCGGGCCCTGGGAAACATCATTCGGTAACAACCGTACATGTTGTTTGAGGCTAGGTCTTATTATCATCACGAGGGAGTCGCCGTAAACCGGCTCTCCTAGTTATGTCTAGCCCTAAGATTCTTTTCTCCTCCGCTCTTGGGGTGCCCTGCCCCTCCTTATATATGTTGAAGGGGTAGGTTACATGTAGAGTCCAACTCGGATTAAGACTTAAACTATTCTGACTTCTCTTCATGGGCTTCTTAATGTCTTGGGCTTCATAACGTCTCGGGCTTCATAACGTCTCAGGCTTACTAACCCCAGGTGACTCTGTCTGCCGGGTTATGACTGTCAATCGGGTTATGACTGTCTGCCGGTTTATGATGGTCTGTCGGGTTATGATTGTGTGCCGGGTTATGACTTCCTACCGGTTTATGATTGTCTGCTGTGTTATGATTGTCTGCCGGGTTATGACTTAACACCTGTCGGGTAATCATCTGACTTAACATCTGTCTTAACTGTCTGCCTTAACCATCTGTCTTAACTCTCTGCCGGTTTACCAAGTCCCAGCCGGGTTATAACTCCGGCCGGGTCATACCGCGGGGTATATCCCCGACAACACCGGTTTAAAACACCGCGGCTGACTCACCCATGATTGATTTTAGCTTTACCGGGATGATCATCAACTCCGCGGTGGATAATTTTTGGCCTAACATATCAGGTGAAATCCATCCAGTATATTTTTATATTATATATTGCTTTCTTTAAAAAGAGCAATTACTTCGGCTTACAAGTTCTCTAATGCAGGACAAGTTATCTACTGCGAAAGGGACTATTATATCACCGAGCTGTTGAAAGACTTATACCGGTTTATATCACGGTTAAATATGGAGAGTCTCAAGCCAACTCCTCGAGTAGTCTTAAGACTCGGGGGCTATGATGACATGACTCAGTAAATGTTGCCAGAACTCCGGGTCATTGGAGGAAGATAACCCGGTCCCGGAGGCTACCGCCATATTGATGAAAATTTAAAGGCCGTCAGAAAAATTCCGGCTTAAAAAGAAGGATTCCGGTTTAAAATCTGGCTCAAGGGAAAGCTGTCTCCCACAAAGCTTTAAAGCTCTCAATATCCGGTTTAAGAATTTCTGGTTCAAAAAGAATAATCTCTCGCAAGTTTGAGTTCTCAGAAAAAATTAAAGGGACCAAAGAGAGTCTGTTGCAAAAGCACAACTCAAACATAGGTTCCCCTTGAGCACAGCTCACAATATTACTTGGGGGCTCTTTTGTTCTAAAGAACAAGAGTTGCTATAACCCTTGTGATAGGCTTAAAAGCCAGGCTTAGAAGCCAGGTGTATTCACCTAAAACCCCAGGTTATCCTGCCTTTTTAAGTAAGTCACTCCGCCCAGGTATTCCTGGAATGACCCGCCGAACGTTTGACAAGTCAATCTTATACAGACCCTGAACTTGTCAAAGTTAAAACGACGATTGGTTAATGTGAGGTCCATTTTAAAAGGTTTGTAAAATGGTTTAACTCAGTGGCCTGGCAGCCCATGGAAAGCCTCGATTTTCGGCCTGGCAGCCCATGAAAAGCCTCGTTTATCCTGCCTTTTTCGCTTGTTTTTATTCAACAGATTTTTTGAGGTTTATTTGATGAGGTTTATAATGCTTTATGATTATAATTCACCGGTGTTTATTAACCCGTCCTAGCTTTCGAATATAAGTCGCCAGTATGAGATAATATAATATCTGGTGTCTATTAACCCGGCCTGGCTTTCAACTATAAGTCGTCAGTATATATTTGGATTGCGCCATTGGAATCATGCACTTATAAATCATTGGGTATATTATTCAAATCTTTAATAGCCAACATGGCTGGATTTTATTATGGTTATCAATAACCAGTATTATGATTGAGGTTTTCAAAGTCGCTGTAGCGCAATAGATATTATTTTATCGATGGATATGATTTATTCTACAATGGAAGGAATAGTCCCGAGTCGCTGCAGGCTTATGACTCGGCACTTGGGGGCTACATTATTCAAGTTGAGATTACATCAAATATGCAAGTCCCATGTCACTGCCAGCATGCACCATGACACTTGGGGGCTAATGCAAAGTCATTTTTACTGGCCTTATTGAAGACCCGACTCATCACATCATAATGAGCCGGCCCTTGGGGGCTACCAATTGCTCCAGTCAAAAATTTAAGGTACACAAGCTGTAATCCATTATATTGAAAGGTTCACTGCTCAGTTGGTAAAGCACAAAGTTCTTAACCTTGTGGACGTGGGATCAAGCCCCATGATGGGGGTTACATCATATGATGTTCTTTTCAATGAAGTATATATAAAGTTCCAGCTCAGTATTATAGTACTAACCCGGCCCTTGGGGGCTACACGTTGTTGTCCAAGTCTATATGATAATATTTATAAAGTCACTGCTCATTATTGCATAATGACCCGGCCCTTGGGGGTTACACTGATTGAAGTTTTTATGAGCATAAGGCAATTTCAGGTCCCAGGTTGCTGCAAGCATGACAACCCGACACTTGGGGGTTACATATGTGGAATACTTAGTTTATGACTAATGACTGAGATGAACAAATCGGATTTCTTCAAGGTTGTGACATTTATATTGAAGCAAATCTTAAGCTGTTGCTACGCTACCTTCTTAAGACTTGGGGGCTACAAGTGATAGGCATATAAGAGGTATATTTTCAAGCTTGATGTTAACTACAATTATGACCTGGTGCCATCAATATTTATAAACCGACAATTTTGGCAATGATAAACCGGCAAGTTTTACATCTTTAAGCCGGCTGAAGATCAGATGAGTATTTCAAAGACCAATATTTTTGTTAAAGCATTGGGAGTTGAGTCAAATGAATTATTCTTCACAATATTTCTCTGTGACAAACCAATGTCAGCAAATTGGTTATGAAGCTGGCCTATTGACTAGGATTTTCTAGAAAAAGGAAATAACAAGGACTTAAGGATGATCAGGATCAGTTTAACATGGATAAATCCAAATTAAACTGGGGGCTAATGTAGGGGATATACCCCGTGGTGTGACCCAACCGGAGTTATAACCCGGCTGGGACTTGGTAAACCGACAGATGGTAAACCGGCAGATGTTAAGTCAGATGATAACCCGGCAGATGTTAAGTCAGATGATAACCCGACACATGTTAAGTTAGATGATAACCCGACATATGTTAAGTCAGATGATAACCCGGCAGATGTTAAGTCAGATGATAACCCGGCAGATGTTAGGTCAGATCATAACCCGGCAGATGTTAAGTCAGATCATAACCCAGTAGACAGAGTCGCCTGGGGTTAATAAGCCCGAGACGTTAAGAAGCCCAAGATGTTAAGAAGCGCATGAAGAGAAGTCAGAATAGTTTAAGTCTTAGTCCGAGATGGACTCTACATGTAACCCACCCCTTCAACTTATATAAGGAGGGGCAGGGCACCCCAAGAGGGGGGAAGAAATAATCTTAAGGCTAGACATAACTAGGAGAGGCGGTTTACGGCAACTCCCTCGTGATGATAATGAGACCTAGCCACAAACAACATGTAGGGTTGTTACCGGATGATGTTTCCCGGGGCCCGAAGCTGTCTAAACCCTTGTCTTGTGTTGCCTTTCTCGATTCTGCTCAACCCCTCTCAAGCTACCACATAGATGCATTGGCCTCACAACTAAGTCCTCACACTAGGACATCTGTCGTGACAATTCCACGATAGGACCCATGTTGCTTCCAAGGAGAGTCGCCGCCGCGACAAGAGGATCTTGGGGATGTTTGGCAAGCACATATCCAGCGGGTCCGAGAACCACATCACTCCAGAGGCAGAATGGATGGCCAAGCAGGGGTATCAGTGGACTGAGTCTGAGGAGGAGCCCATCCCCGCTGCCGAGTCCGACGAGGAGCATGACGAGTGATCACTTCAGCTTGAGCCACCAATTGTGTCGTAGGTGTCCTCTCTGCCTTTTTGGTGTCTCGATGCCAAAGGGGGAGAGAGTGTAGGATTTGCGAGTCGTGTGTCGTGTTTCGTCTTGTCGCTTTGCTTTTTATTCTGTTGAACCTCGTTTGCTTTGTTTGGTTTGTGCTTGTGTGTCCAGAGTCTCTATCATATGGTGTAAGACATATGCACTCTATCGTACCCTTTTGATCCTATGCAATATCTTGTGCCCGTTAAGTTATGCTCATAGTTATTATCTTATCTCCTTGTTTAGTGTTAGCTTTATCTTTGCAACATATGCCTTGTCTATAAAATATAGGGGGAGTGTTGATCCTAGTATGTGTGCCGTGCAGTCCAAAGCACTTCTCCAGATAGCACACATCTAGGGGGAGCCCGTCTATATTTTATAGTTGTGGGGTTGCCCATGTTCTTTGTTATCTCCATTTATGCAAATCCCGTATTGTCATCAATCCGCCAAAAAGGGGGAGATTGTAAGGGCATATTTATCCCTTAGTTGTTTTGGTGATTGATGACAATGCTTTTGCGGACTAATCGTGTGCATGGAGTATTTCAGACATATCATGACTAGGCACAAGACGGTTTGGTGCCCTTCGAAGACTACTGAAGACGGTGTTTCTCTACGTTTCTTTTCGGTGGATTTCAGTCGTAGGAAAGCCATACTATTAAGAGGGGGTCTGCTTTGGAAAGGTTTGGGTGGAATCATCACGTACACGTCTACTCCTTTTTGCACCACATTTCCTTTGGCTCTTTGGAGCATCCTCCGTCTTTCCTTGTCTATGCAAAATGAAGGTTCCCGTGTGTTGCTGAACTGGAGCATGAGGTAGTACTGCTCCTCGGAGCGGTAGTACCGCAGGCCCTTGCGGTAGTACCGGCCTCTGGCGCGGTATTACCGCAAGTGCTCACAGTAGTACCACACCTCGGGAGCGGTAGTACCGTGGGCTCTGGCCAGGCTCAGCCGCAGGAGCACTAGTAGGCGCGGATGTAATTTCTTACATCCGCGCCCTACGCGGTAGTACCGCTCCTGGCTTGCGGTAGTACCGTATCGGATTTTTGCATAGATCAAAACTTAGTGGAAGTAGTCACGGATGTATTTTTATATGTCCAAGCCTTCCCGGCCTAGTCCATTCCTGCCTTGCGGTAGTACCGCAAGGGGTCGCGCCACGCGGTTCTACCGCTCCTCACCTTGGCGTTTCTGGACGGGTCCTAGGCTCTATCGTGGCAGCGGTAGTACCTGAAGGAAATATGCCCTAGAGGCAATAATAAATTTATTATTTATTTCCTTATTTCATGATAAATGTTTATTATTCATGCTAGAATTGTATTAATCGGAAACATAATACCTGTGTGAATACATAGACAAACAGAGTGTCACTAGTATGCCTCTACATGACTAGCTCGTTGATCAAAGATGGTTATGTTTCCTAGCCATAGACATGAGTTGTCATTTGATTAACGGGATCACATTATTAGGAGAAGGTGTGATTGACTTGACCCATTCCATTAGCTTAGCACTTGATCGTTTAGTATGTTGCTATTTCTTTCTTCATGACTTATACATGTTCCTATGACTATGAGATTATGCACCTCCCGTTTGCCGGAGGAACACTTTGTGTGCTACCAAACGTCACAACGTAACTGGGTGATTATAAAGGTGGTCTACAGGTGTCTCCGAAGGTACTTGTTGGGTTGGCGTATTTAGAGATTAGGATTTCTCACTCCGATTGTCGGAGAGGTATCTCTGGGCCCTCTCGGTAATGCACATCACTTAAGCCTTGCAAGCATTGCAACTAATGAGTTTGTTGCGAGATGATGTATTATGGAACGAGTAAAGAGACTTGCCGGTAACGAGATTGAACTAGGTATTGAGATACCGACGATCGAATCTCGGGCAAGTAACATACCGATGACAAAGGGAACAACGTATGTTGTTATGCGGTCTGACCGATAAAGATCTTCGTAGAATATGTGGGAGCCAATATGAGCATCCAGGTTCCGCTATTGGTTATTGACCGGAGACGTGTCTCGGTCATGTCTACATAGTTCTTGAACTCGTAGGGTCCGCACGCTTAACGTTACGATGACAGTTATATTATGAGTTTATATGTTTTGATGTATCGAACGTTGTTCGGAGTCCCGGATGTGATCACGGACATGACGCGGAGTCTCGAAATGGTCGAGACATAAAGATTGATATATTGGACGACTATATTCGGACACCGGAAATGTTCCGGGTGATTTCGGAGAAAACCGGAGTGCCGGAGGGTTACCGGAACCCCCCGGGAGAAGTAATGGGCCTTATGGGCCTTAGTGGAGAGAGAGAGGGGCAGCCAGGAGGGGCTGCGCGCCCCCTCCCCCTCTGGTCTGAATTGGACTAGGAGAGGGGGGGGGGGGCGGCGCCCCCTTTCCTTCTCCCTCTCCCCCTTCCTTTCCCCCTCCTAGTAGGAGTAGGAAAGAGGGGAGTCCTACTCCTACTAGGAGGACTCCTCCTCCTGGCGCGCCAACAAGGGCCGGCCGGCCTCCCCCTTGCTCCTTTATATACGGGGGGCAGGGGGGCACCCCATAGAAACAACAATTGATCTATTGATCTCTTAGCCGTGTGCGGTGCCCCCCTCCACCATATTACACCTTGATAATATCGTAGCGGAGCTTAGGCGAAGCCCTGCGTCGGTAGAACATCATCCTCGTCACCACGCCGCCGTGCTGACGAAACTCTCCCTCAACACTCGGCTGGATTGGAGTTCGAGGGACGTCATTGAGCTGAACGTGTGCTGAACTCGGAGGTGCCGTACGTTCGGTACTTGATCGGTCGGATCGTGAAGACGTACGACTACATCAACCGCGTTGTGTTAACGCTTCCGCTTTCGGTCTACGAGGATATGTGGACAACACTCTCCCCTCTTGTTGCTATGCATCACCATGATCTTGCGTGTTCGTAGGAATTTTTTTGAAATTACTACGTTCCCCAACAGTGGCATCCGAGCCTGGTTTTATGTGTTGATGTTATGCACGAGTAGAACACAAGTGAGTTGTGGGCGATATAAGTCATACTGCTTATCAGCATGTCATACTTTGGTTCGACAGTATTGTGAGATGAAGCGGCCCGGACTGACATTACGCGTACGCTTACGCGAGACTGGTTTCACCGTTGCGAGCACTCGTTGCTTAAAGGTGACCGGCGGGTGTCTGTCTCTCTCACTTTAGTTGAACCGAGTGTGGCTACGCCCGGTCCTTGCGAAGGTTAAAACAACACCAACTTGACAAACTATCATTGTGGTTTTGAGGCGTAGGTAAGAACGGTTCTTGCTAAAGCCCGTAGCAGCCATGTAAAACTTGCAACAACAAAGTAGAGGACATCTAACTTGTTTTTGCAGGGCATGTTGTGATGTGATATGGTCAAAGCATGATGCTAAATTTATTGTATGAGATGATCATGTTTTGTAACCGAGTATCGGCAACTGGCAGGAGCCATATGGTTGTCGCTTTATTGTATGCAATGAAATCGCCATGCAATTGTTTTACTTTATCACTAAGCGGTAGCGATAGTCGTAGAAGCAATAGTTGGTGAGACGACAACGATGCTTCGATGGAGATCAAGGTGTCACGCCAATGACGATGGTGATCATGACGGTGCTTCAGAGATGGAGATCACAAGCACAAGATGATGATGGCCATATCATATCACTTATATTGATTGCATGTGATGTTTATCTTTTATGCATCTTATCTTGCTTTGATTGACGGTAGCATTATAAGATGATCCTTCACTAAATTATCAAAGTATAAGTGTTTTCCCTGAGTATGCACCGTTGCGAAAGTTCTTCGTGCTGAGACACCACGTGATGATCGGGTGTGATAGGCTCTACGTTCAAGTACAACGGGTGCAAAACAGTTGCACACGCGGAATACTCAGGTTAAACTTGACGAGCCTAGCATATAACAGATATGGCCTCGGAACACGGAGACCGAAAGGTCGAGCGTGAATCATATAGTAGATATGATCAACATAGTGATGTTCACCATTGAAACTACTCCATCTCACGTGATGATCGGACATGGTTTAGTTGATATGGATCACGTCATCACTTAGAGGATTAGAGGGATGTCTATCTAAGTGGGAGTTCTTAAGTAATATGATTAATTGAACTTGAATTTATCATGAACTTAGTACCTGATAGTATTTTGCTTGTCTATGTTAATTGTAGATAGATGGCCCGTGCTGTTGTTCCGTTGAATTTTAATGTGTTCCTTGAAAAAGCAAAGTTGAAAGATGATGGTAGCAATTACACGGACTGGGTCCATAACTTGAGGATTATCCTCATTGCTGCACAGAAGAATTACGTCCTGGAAGCACCGCTGGGTGCCAGGCCTGCTGTAGGAGCAACACCAGATGTTATGAACGTCTGGCAGAGCAAAGCTGATGACTACTCAATAGTTTAGTGTGCCATGCTTTACGGCTTAGAACCGGGTCATCAACGATGTTTTGAACGTCATGGAGCATATGAGATGTTCCAGGAGTTGAAGTTAATATTTCAAGCAAATGCCCGGATTGAGAGATATGAAATCTCCAATAAGTTCTACAACTGCAAGATGGAAGAGAATAGTTTTGTCAGTGAGCATATACTCAAAATGTCCGGGTATAACAATCACTTGATTCAACTAGGAGTTAATCTTCCGGATGATAGCGTCATTGACAGAATTCTTCAATCACTGCCACCAAGCTACAAGAGCTTCGTGATGAACTATAATATGCAAGGGATGCATAAGACGATTCCCGAGCTCTTCGCAATGCTAAAGGCTGCGGAGGTAGAAATCAAAAAGGAGCATCAAGTGTTGATGGTCAATAAGACCACTAGTTTCAAGAAAAATGGTAAAGGGAAGAAGAAGGGGAACTTCAAGAAGAACAGCAAACAAGTTGCTGCTCAGGAGAAGAAACCCAAGTCTGGACCTAAGCCTGAGACTGAGTGCTTCTACTGCAAGCAGACTGGTCACTGGAAGCGGAACTGCCCCAAGTATTTGGAGGATAAGAAGGATGGCAAGGTGAACAAAGGTATATGTGATATACATGTTATTGACGTGTACCTTACTAATGCTCGCAGTAGTACCTGGGTATTTGATACTGGTTCTGTTGCTAATATTTGCAACTCGAAATAGGGGCTACGTATTAAGCGAAGATTGGCTAAGGACGAGGTGACGATGCGCGTGGGAAATGGTTCCAAAGTCGATGTGATCGCGGTCGGCACGCTACCTCTACATCTACCTTCAGGATTAGTTTTAGACCTAAATAATTGTTATTTGGTGCCAGCGTTAAGCATGAACATTTTATCTGGATCTTGTTTGATGCGAGACGGTTATTCATTTAAATCAGAGAATAATGGTTGTTCTATTTATATGAGTAATATCTTTTATGGTCATGCACCCTTGAAGAGTGGTCTATTTTTGTTAAATCTCGATAGTAGTGATACACATATTCATAATATTGAAGCCAAAAGATGCAGAATTGATAATGATAGTGCAACTTATTTGTGGCACTGCCGTTTAGGTCATATAGGTGTAAAGCGCATGAAGAAACTCCATACTGATGTACTTTTGGAACCACTTGATTATGAATCACTTAGTACTTGCGAACCGTGCCTCGTGGGCAAGATGACTAAAACGCCGTTCTCCGGAACTATGGAGAGAGCAACAGATTTGTTGGAAATCATACATACAGATGTATGTGGTCCGATGAATATTGAGGCTCGTGGCGGATATCGTTATTTTCTCACCTTCACAGATGATTTGAGCAGATATGGGTATATCTACTTAATGAAACATAAGTCTGAAACATTTGAAAAGTTCAAAGAATTTTAGAGTGAAGTTGAAAATCATCGTAACAAGAAAATAAAGTTTCTACGATCAGATCGTGGAGGAGAATATTTGAGTTACGAGTTTGGTCTACATTTGAAACAATGCGGAATAGTTTCGCAACTCACGCCACCCGGAACACCACACCGTAATGGTGTGTCCGAACATCGTAATCGTACTTTACTAGATATGGTGCGATCTATGATGTCTCTTACTGATTTACCGCTATCGTTTTGGGGTTATGCTTTAGAGACGGCTGCATTCACGTTAAATAGGGCACCATCGAAATCCGTTGAGACAATGCCTTATGAACTATGGTTTGGCAAGAAACCAAAGTTGTCGTTTCTTAAAGTTTGGGGATGCGATGCTTATGTGAAAAAACTTCAACCTGATAAGCTCGAACCCAAATCGGAGAAATGTGTCTTCATAGGATACCCAAAGGAGACTATTGGGTAGACCTTCTATCACAGATCCGAAGGCAAAACTTTTGTTGCTAAATTCGGAAATTTTCTGGAGAAGGAGTTTCTCTCGAAAGAAGTGAGTGGGAGGAAAGTAGAACTTGATGAGGTAACTGTACCTGCTCCCTCATTGGAAAGTAGTTCATCACAGAAACCAATTTTTGCGACACCTACGCCAATTAGTGAGGAAGTTAATGATGATGATCATGAAACTTCAGATCAAGTTATTACTGAACCTCTTAGATCAACCAGAGTAAGATCCGCACCAGAGTGGTACGGTAATCCTGTTCTGGAGGTTATGTTACTAGACCATGACGAACCTACGAACTATGAAGAAGCGATGGTGAGCCCAGATTCCGCAAAATGGCTTGAGGCCATGAAATCCGAGATGGGATCCATGTATGAGAACAAAGTATGGACTTTGGTTGACTTGCCCGATGATCGGCAAGCCATTGAAAATAAATGGATCTTCAAGAAGAAGACTGACGCTGACGGTAATGTTACGGTCTATAAAGCTCAACTTGTTGCGAAAGGTTTTCGACAAGTTCAAGGGATTGACTACGATGAGACCTTCTCACCCGTAGCGATGCTTAAGTCTGTCTGAATCATGTTAGCAATTGCCGCATTTTATGATTATGAAATTTGGCAAATGGATGTCAAAACTACATTCCTGAATGGATTTCTGGAAGAAGAGTTGTATATGATGCAACCGGAAGGTTTTGTCGATCCAAAGGAAGCTAACAAAGTGTGCAAGCTCCAGCGATCCATTTATGGACTGGTGCAAGCCTCTCGGAGTTGGAATAAACGCTTTGATAGTGTGATCAAAGCATTTGGTTTTATACAGACTTTTGAGGAAGCCTGTATTTACAAGAAAGTGAGTGGGAGCTCTGTAGCATTCCTGATATTATATGTGGATGACATATTACTAATTGGAAATGATATAGAATTTCTGGATAGCATAAAGGGATACTTGAATAAGAGTTTTTCAATGATAGACCTTGGTGAAGCTGCATATATATTGGGCATCAAGATTTATAGAGATAGATCAAGACGCTTAATTGGACTTTCACAAAGCACATACCTTGACAAAGTTTTGAAAAAGTTCAAAATGGATCAAGCAAAGAAAGGGTTCTTGCCTGTGTTACAAGGTGTGAAATTGAGTAAGACTCAATGCCCGACCACTGCAGAAGATAGAGAGAAGATGAAAGATGTTCCCTATGCTTCAGCCATAGGCTCTATTATGTATGCAATGCTGTGTACCTGGCCTGATGTATGCCTTGCTATAAGTCTAGCAGGAAGGTACCAAAGTAATCTAGGAGTGGATCACTGGACAGCGGTCAAGAACATCCTGAAATACCTGAAAAGGACTAAGGATATGTTTCTCGTTTACGGAGGTGACAAAGAGCTCATCGTAAATGGTTACGCCGATGCAAGCTTTGACACTGATCCGGACGATTCTAAATCGCAAACCGGATACGTGTTTACATTGAACGGTGGATCTGTCAGTTGGTGCAGTTATAAACAAAGCGTCGTGGCGGGATCTACGTGTGAAGCGGAGTACATAGCTGCTTCGGAAGCAGCAAATGAAGGAGTCTGGATGAAGGAGTTCATATCCGATCTAGGTGTCATACCTAGTGCATCGGGTCCAATGAATTTTTTTGTGACAATACTGGTGCAATTGCCTTAGCAAAGGAATCCAGATTTCACAAGAGAACCAAGCACATCAAAAGACGCTTCAATTCCATCCGGGATTTAGTCCAGGTGGGAGACATAGAAATTTGCAAGATACATACGGATCTGAATGTTGCAGACCCGTTGACTAAGCCTCTTCCACGAGAAAAACATGATCATCACCAAGGCTCCATGGGTGTAAGAATCATTACTGTGTAATCTAGATTATTGACTCTAGTGCAAGTGGGAGACTGAAGGAAATATGCCCTAGAGGCAATAATAAAGTTATTATTTATTTCCTTATTTCATGATAAATGTTTATTATTCATGCTAGAATTGTATTAACCGGAAACATAATACCTGTGTGAATACATAGACAAACAGAGTGTCACTAGTATGCCTCTACTTGACTAGCTCGTTGATCAAAGATGGTTATGTTTCCTAGCCATAGACATGAGTTGTCATTTGATTAACGGGATCACATTATTAGGAGAATGATGTGATTGACTTGACCCATTCCGTTAGCTTAGCACTTGATCGTTTAGTATGTTGCTATTGCTTTCTTCATGACTTATACATGTTCCTATGACTATGAGACTATGCAAATCCCGTTTACCGGAGGAACACTTTGTGTGCTACCAAACGTCACAACATAACTGGGTGATTATAAAGGTGCTCTACACGTGTCTCCGAAGGTACTTGTTGGGTTGGCGTATTTCGAGATTAGGATTTCTCACTCCGATTGTCGGAGAGGTATCTCTGGGCCCTCTCGGTAATGCACATCACTTAAGCCTTGCAAGCATTGCAACTAATGAGTTTGTTGTGAGATGATGTATTACGGAACAGGTAAAGAGACTTGACGGTAACGAGATTGAACTAGGTATTGAGATACCGATGATCGAATCTCGGGCAAGTAACATACCGATGACAAAGGGAACAACATATGTTGTTATGCGGTCTGACCGATAAAGATCTTCGTAGATTATGTGGGAGCCATTATGAGCATCCAGGTTCCGCTATTGGTTATTGAACGGAGACGTGTCTCGGTCATGTCTACATAGTTCTCGAACCCGTAGGGTCCGCACGCTTAGCGTTACGATGACAGTTATATTATGAGTTTATATGTTTTGATGTACCGAAGGTTGTTCGGAGTCCCAGATGTGATCACGGACATGACGAGGAGTCTCGAAATGGTCGAGACATAAGGATTGATATATTGGACGACTATATTCGGACACCGGAAATGTTCTGGGTGATTTCGGAGAAAACCGGAGTGCCGGAGGGTTACCAGAACCCCCCCGGGAGAAGTAATGGGCCTTATGGGCCTTAGTGGAGAGAGAGAGGGGCAGCCAGGAGGGGCCGCGCGCCCCCTCCCCCTCTGGTCCGAATTGGACTAGGAGAGGGGGGGCGGCGCCCCCCTTTCCTTCTCCCTCTCCCCCTTCCTTTCCCCCTCCTAGTAGGAGTAGGAAAGAGGGGAGTCCTACTCCTACTAGGAGGAGGACTCCTCCTCCTGGCGCGCCAACAAGGGCCGGCCGGCCTCCCCCTTGCTCCTTTATATACGAGGGCAGGGGGGCACCCCATAGACACAACAATTTATCTATTGATCTCTTAGCCGTGTGCGGTGCCCCCCTCCACCATATTACACCTCGATAATATCGTAGCAGTGCTTAGGCGAAGCCCTGCGTCGCTAGAACATCATCATCGTCACCACGCCGTCGTGCTGACGAAACTCTCCCTCAACACTCGGCTGGATCGGAGTCCGAGGGACGTCATCGAGCTGAACGTGTGCTAAACTCGGAGGTACCGTATGTTCGGTACCTGATCGGCCGGATTGTGAAGACGTACGACTACATCAACCGCGTTGTGTTAACGCTTCCGCTTTCGGTCTACGAGGGTACGTGGACAACACTCTCCCCTCTCGTTGCTATGCATCACCATGATCTTGCGTGTTCGTAGGAATTTTTTTGAAATTACTATGTTTCCCAAGAGTACCGGGGTTCGCCGCGGTAGTATCGTGAGCCCTTGCGGTAGTACCACTGTGTTGGTGCGGTAGTACCGCAGGTCGCGAGCTGGTTTAGTGGATAACGGTTGGATTTGTCCTTGCACTATATAAGGGGAGTCTTCTTCTCCGAGTTGACTACCTCTTCCACTCCCAAGCTCCATTGTTGCTCCAAGATCCATTTTCGCCCGATCTCTCTCCCTAGCCAATCAAACTTGTTGATTCTTTAGGGATTGGTTGAGAAGGCCCCGATCTACACTTCCACCAAGAGAAATTTGATCCCCCCACCAATCCCTTGCGGATCTTGTTACTCTTGGGTGTTTGAGCACCCTAGACAGTTGAGGTCACCGCGGAGCCATATTCCATTGTGGTGAAGCTTCGTGGTGTCGTTGGGAGCCTCCAATTAAGTTGTGGAGATTGCCCCAACCTTGTTTGTAAAGGTCCGGTCGCCGCCTCCAAGGGCACCAATAGTGGAATCACGGCATCTCGCATTGTGTGAGGGCATGAGGAGAATACGATGGCCCTAGTGGCTTCTTGGGAAGCATTGTGCCTCCACACCGCTCCAACGGAGACGTACTTCCCCTCAAAAGGAAGGAACTTCGGTAACACATCCTCATCTTCACCGGCTCCACTCTTGGTTATCTCGTGCCTTTACTTGTGCAAGCTTATTTGTGTTATATCCCTTGCTTGCTTGTGTGCTTGTTCTTGTTGCATCATATTGGTTGCCCACCTAGTTGCATATCTAGACAACCTACTTTGATGCAAACTTTAAATTGGTACAGAAAAGGAAAAATTGTTAGTTGCCTATTCACCCCCCTCTAGTCAACTATATTGATCCTTTGAATGACAAACATTACATGCAAATAATAAAGTGACATGATATGGCCAATATCATCTTGCGCCTTTGATCTCCATCTTCAAGGTGCGGCATGATCACCTTCGTCACCGGCATGACACCATGATCTCCATCATCGTGTCTTCATGAAGTTGTCTCGCCAACTATTACCTCTACTACTATGGACAACGGTTAGCAATAAAGTAAAGTAATTACATGGCGTTTTCATTGACTCGCAGGTCATACAATAAAATAAGACAAGTCTTATGGCTCCTGTCGGTTGTCATACTCATCGGCATGCAAGTCGTGATTCCTATTACAAGAGCATTATCAATCTCATTCATCACATCCTTTTGGACATATCACATCACATAGCATACCCTACAAAAACAAGTTAGACATCCTCTAATTGTTGTTGCATGTTTTACGTGGCTGCTATGGGTTTCTACCAAGAACGTTTCTTACCTACGCAAAAGCAACAACGGTGATATGCCAATTGCTATTTACCCTTCATAAGGACCCTCTTCATCGAATCCGGTCTGACTAAAGGGGGAGAGACAGGCACCTACTAGCCACCTTATGCATCAAGTGCATGTCAGTCGGTGGAACCTGTCTCACGTAAGCGTACGTGTAAGGTCGGTCCGGGCCGCTTCATCCCACAATGTCGCCGAATCAAGATAGGACTAGTAACAGTAAGAAAATTGAACAAATCATCGCGCACAACCACTTGTGTTCTACTCGTGCATAGAATCTACGCATAGACCTAGCTCATGATGCCACTGTTGGGGAACGTAGTAATAATTCAAAATTTTCCTACGTGTCACCAAGATCAATCTAGGGGATGCTAGCAACGAGAGAGAGGGAGTGCATCTTCATACCCTTGAATATCGCTAAGCGGAAGCGTTACAAGAACGCGGTTGATGGAGTTGTACTCGCGGTGATTCAAATCGCGGAAGACCGATCCAAGCGCCGAACGGACGGCGCCTCTGCGTTTAACACACGTACAGCCCGGGGATGTCTCCTCCTTCTTGATCCAGCAAGGTGTCACGCCCAATATGCGACCCTATCCGCGAGGAACTCGAAGGTCCTGCCAAGGATAGACCCGCATATTGAAACGCTTTTGCAAGGTGGATATCATTACATCAACGTTACATAATAGAAGGGGATACATACAAGAGGCATACAAATGCCGCAAGAATACATCAATACCTCATACATAAGATCATCATCCGACTACGAATGAAACACAAACATAATCTCAAATGACATCCACCCTGCTAGCCCAGGCTGCCGAACTGGAACCTATCCCCTGATCCAAGAAGAAGCAGAAGAAGAACTCCAAACAAGTAAACATCGCTCTCGCGTCATGATCATCGCAAAACCTGTACCTGCAACTGCTGTTGTAGTAATATGTGAGCCACGAGGACTCAGCAATCACATTACCATGGGTATCAAGACTAGCAAAGCTTAATGGGTAGGAAAGGGGGTAAAGTGGTGAGGTTGCAGTAGCGACTAAGCATGTATGGTGGCTAACTTACGCAAACAAGAGCGAGAAGAGAAGCAAAGGAATGGACGTGAAACTAGCAATGATCAAGAAGTGATCCTGAACTCCTACTTACGTCAAACATAACCCAGAAACCGTGTTCACTTCCCGGACTCCGCCGAAAAGAGATCATCACGGCTACACACGCGGTTGATGGTTTTAGTTAAATCAAGTGTCAAGTTCTCTACAACCGGACATTAACAAATTCCCATCTGCCACATAACCGTGGGCACGGCTTTCGAAAGATAATACCCTGCAGGGGTGTCCCAACTTAGCCCATTATAAGCTCTAACGGTCAACGAAGGATATTCCTTCTCCCGGGAAGACCCGATCAGTCTCGGAATCCCGGTTACAAGACATTTCGACAATGGTAAAACAAGACCAGCAAAGCCGCCCGAATGTGCCGACAAATCTTGATAGGAGCTGCACATATCTCGTTCTCAGGGCACACCGGATTGTCCAAGCTTCCGATAGGCCAGCCCAGAGTTGCCCCTGGTGGCCACCGGCGACTGACAGGTTGGACCAACACTTGAAGGAGCATTGGCCCGGGGGGTGGGGGGGGGTAAATAAAGATGAGCCTCGAGAGCGCGACTCCCAAGGGAAAAAGGCTAGGTGAGGCAATGTAAAACCAAGGTTGGGCCTTGCTAGAAGAGTTTTATTCAAAGCGAACTGTCAAGGGGGTCCCATAAATCACCCAACCGCGTAAGGGATGCAAAATCAAGGAACATAACACCGGTATGACGGAAACTAGGGCGGCAAGAGTGGAACAAAACTCCAGGCATAAGGCCGAGCCTTCCACCCTTTTCCAAGTATATAGATGCATTAATTAAATAAGAGACATTGTGATATCCCAACATAAACATAATCCAACATGGAGCAATCTTCAACTTCACCTGCAACTAGCAACGCTATAAGAGGGGCTGAGCAAAAGCGGTAACATAGCCAAACAATGGTTTGCTAGGAAGGGTGACAAAGGTTAGAGGTTCATGGCAATTTGGGAGGCTTGAAGAGCAAGTGATAGGTGGCGCAACAAAGCGATAGAACGAAGCAACTAGCATAGCAATGATAGTAGTGAGATCCAGGGTAACGGTCATCTTGCCTGAAATCCCGCTAGGAAGAAGAACGAGTCCATGAAGAAGATGAGGCCACGAAGACGAACAAATCCTCACGATCGCAATGATAGTAGTTTTAATCAAGTAGTTGAGCAGCTTTACGCATTAGCCCCCAAGTGCCAAGTACGTTTGCCTGCAAAGTGCTTGGGACTTATTTTCATGATCCGGCACTTTAAATAGAGCTCTTCAACATACATTAGCCCCCAAGTGCCATGTGTCTTTGCTTGCAAAGTGCTTGAGACTTAATATTGCATTATAATCACCCTAACCATAACCCGGAATTTGTACAGGCCGTCTGTAAGAAATTTGAATCGGAAATCTCTGATCTGAAGAACCGCCTGAAGACTCAGGAAAGTGAAACTCAAAAGGCCAACTCCAAATTTGAATTCAGTGTATCTGCACAAGAGAAACTGAAGAAAAAGTTTGAAGCAGAAAGAAAAGCCTGGGCGGAGAAAAGACTGCTTTGCTCAGCCGGGCCGAACAAGCGGAGGCCACTCTTACTGAAAGAACCACCGAGCTATCCGGCTTAAAACGCCATGTATCTCAGATGGTTTCCGCAATCTTTGGTAAGTTACTCTGTAAGTTTCTAGCTAGTTTACATCGTTCATTTCCCATAAGCATCTCAATTGCCATCAGCTCACCTGACTTTGTAATGCAGGTCCCCGGAGTTCCAATCTTAACCAGAACGCGCTGACCAAGCTGAAGGTGGTTTATACCTTGGTAGAGAAACTTTACACCGGGTCACAACGTGCCTTAGCCTTTGTGGCTCTGTAAAACGAAGTTCCCACTCATCTGGCGGATGTACTCAGGCGGCTTGCTGTGCTTCCTCAACGCTTCCAAGAGTTAAGACGTGCTTCTGCAAGAGCCGGAGCCATAGCCGCTCTAAGCCGGGCCAAGGCGTTTCTACCGGAACTAGACCCGGCCAACATCGCCCTTGGGTATCCTAGCTTGAAGGAAGATGGCACTCCCTTTGACCAGAAGGACTTTGCCCCTTGCGTGAAGAGCGTACGCCCTGTGGCCACCTTGATTAGTAATGACACAGACCTCACCAAATATCAACCGGGCTATGACGCGAAGAATCAGAGGATCCCAACACCTCGTTATGAAGCAGTCAGCCTGATTCCTCCGACTCGTAAGCATACCTTCGCCCCTGAAGTCGACCCGGCCGGGTTAATTGATGATGAAGCTCAATTTGAAGCCTTGAGTGGCATTGACTGGAAATCATCAACCTTCCAGGACATGGAAACAACCAGAGGAGCGGAGAGGGATGAACCAGAAGCTTCAGCCCAACAGCACCTTTGACCTCTACGGCGGCTCATGGTTATGTCTTAAAAACAATGCCTCACCTTTTGGAGTCGGGGAGTCATGTAATAGAGTAGGATAAGCACTTAATTTTGCCGTGCCATCGTGCACGTGTGTAGCGCTCAACACTTTTTAAGCCTCTCTTTTATATTCTTCCGGGTTATGTTTGATCCTCTGCTTTCCTTAAGTTTAAAGAGCTATATTTAATTGTCCTGCATAGAAAACAAATCACAAGTCCCTAGGCGGCTCACCGCATGGAGAGTCATATATCGTACATATAACCCGGAATATGCATCAAAGTCACAATAAATCGGTTCTCAATTATATTTTGGAGATAACCATAACAACATACCTGCGAGCCTTTGAGTATACTTCCGGTTTATGTAACCCGAATAATGAGGTTAAGAACTCAACTCCGGTTCACCAACACATATAATGCATATTATGTGCTATCAACGTTACTAATCAAGGTTAAGCCGGTGGAATCAGAACCACCCTTCAACACTTTTGATATGATCAAAAGAACTTGTTTGCAACAAAGAGATCTCAAAAATTTAGAGGCCTCTGATTTGAATACGACCAGAGAACTGTCCCAAAGGGGTCAAGCTAAGATTCAAATGCGATCATATAGCCCACAGTGGCCTTGGCGAAGAGGGTACCGACAGCTATGTTCTCTTTGGTTTGAATACGACCTATGTTTGAACAGGAAGCCCCAAAATGACCTTAAGAGTTGTATAACGACGCTGATTCGAATACGATCCACGTCGGTTCCCAAAGGGGGTTGAGCTATGATTCAAATATGATCAAGAAACTCCCCAATGAGCTCGGCAATATGCCAATCAAGTGGGTATCGACAGCTATGTTCTCTTTGGTTCAAATACGACCTATGTTTGAACAGGAAGCCCCCAAGCGATCATATTTTTAACGGCTTGATTTGAATACAATCATAAGCCGGATCAACCTCCAAGTGACCATGTAATATTACAATGAAAACAACAATGACACATTTACCTTTGGAGGGAAACAAGGACAAAGGTCCTGCTTTATTATTTATCGTAATATATACATGGCTATAGAAATATGTACATTATGAGAGCCGGTGGCTCAAGTGTAATAAGGCCGAAGCTGAGCTATATTCCACGGCCGGCGGGTCTCCTCCTCCGACTTACGTGAATCTTTGTGCTCTCGAACATCGATGAGGTAGTATGACCCGTTGTGCAAGTTCTTGCTGACCGCAAAGGGCCCTTCCCAAGGTGGGGATAGTTTGTGTGCATCTGTTTGATCCTAGATGAGCCGGAGCACCAAATCACCTTCCTGAAAGGTCCTGGACTTAACCCGGCGGCTGTGATAGCGGCGCAGGTCTTGTTGGTAAATCGCCGAGCGAGCTGCTGCTATGTCACGTTGTTCGTCCAACAAGTCAAGAGCATCTTGACGCGCCTGCTCATTATCCGCCTCGACATAAGCCGCCACTCGAGGCGAGTCATGATGGATGTTGCTAGGGAGGGCCGCCTCAGCTCCGTAAACCATGAAGAAAGGTGTGTAACCCGTAGACCTGTTAGGAGTAGTATTGATTCTCCATAATACGGAAGGTAACTCCTCCACCCAACAACCCGGCGTCCGTTGCAAAGGGACCAAAAGCCGGGGCTTGATGCCCTTCAAGATTTCCTGATTGGCTCTCTCAGCTTGACCATTGGATTGAGGGTGAGCCACTGATGAAACATCAAGCCGAATATGCTCTTGTTGACAAAAATCCGCCATGGCGCCTTTAGATCGATTGGTACCATTGTCAGTTATAATGCTGTGTGGAAAACCAAAGCGAAATATCACCTTTTTCATGAACTGAACCGCCGTGGCTGCGCCACACTTACTATCTGGCTCTGCCTCAACCCACTTTGTGAACTTGTCAACCGCCACCAAGAGGTGGGTCTTCTTATCTTTGGACCTTTTGAAAGGCCCAACCATATCAAGCCCCCAGACTGCAAACGGCCAAGTGATTGGAATCATCCTCAACTCTTGAGCCGGCATGTGAGCCCGTCTTGGGAACTTCTGACAACCGTCACATTTACTGACCAAGTCCTCTGCATCAGCATGAGCCGTCAGCCAATAAAAACCATGATGAAAAGCCTTGGCCACAAGGGATTTTGAGCCGGCATGATGGCTACAATCCCCCTCGTGAATCTCACGTAAAATTTCTTGACCTTCCTCAGGAAACACAATGCTGAAAAACTCCAGTGACACTGTGATGATGCAGCTCACCATTGACAATTATCATTGACTTAGACCGCCGGGTTATTTGTCTGGCCAAAGTTTCATCCTCAGGCAATTCTCCCCGGGTCATGTAAGCTAAGTATGGCACTGTCCAATCTGGGATAACGTGGAGAGCCGCCACCAATCGTGCTTCTGGGTCAGGAACAGCCAAGTCTTCCTCTGTAGGTAACTTGACAGAAGGGTTATGCAGAGTATCCAAGAAAGTATTAGGCGGCACCGGCTTTCCCTGAGAGCCTAACCGGCTTAATGCATCAGCCGCCTCATTCTTTCTGCGATCGACGTGCTCTACTTGGTAACCCTGAAAATGTCCAGCAATGGCATCAACTTCGTGGCGATAAGCCGCCATGAGGGGGTCCTTGGAATCCCACTTGCCTGATACTTGTTGGGCCACCAAATCTGAGTCGCCAAAGCACCTTACCCGGCTTAAACTCATCTCCTTAGCCACCTGTCGTGGAATTGTCACGGCAGATGTCCTCGTGCAAGGACTTAGTCGTGGAGCCATCGCAGCTAGGAAGCTTAAAGGGGTTAAGCGGGACAAGGAACACGAGGGTTATACTGGTTTGGCCCCTTACGGTGAAGGTAAAAGCCTACGTCCAGTTGAGGTGGTATTACTTAGGGTTTTGATGACCAGGGAGCTTAATCGCTATGCCTGGCTCTCGATCTGTTGTTTTTTGTCCTGAACCGCCGCCGGGTAATTCCTTTATATAGAGAGGCTGACGCCCCGTGGCTCTCAGAGTCCCGACCGGCTTATAACAGTGTCCGGCTCGGACTCTTAACTACTCTTGCCTTACATTACAAGTCTTGCCATAATGGCGGTTTATCACTACGGGCCTTAAGCCGCCTCCGGGTCTTAAGCCCATTATCGATCCGCCATCCTCTAGCCCGGTACTGGGCTTCACGTGATGATCAATATGACGCAACCCGGCCCCTCCTGGGCGGGTGACTCTAATGGTTATATCTTCAACATTAGGCCCCAGATTGATTTGAACCGGTTCATGTCAATCTTCAATCCCTTTAAGAGAAAATCTTCTGGCTTCTGCTTGTGCGAAGGTTATAACCCGCCGTGACGTCATCTTCCGGATTCTTGGTAACCCGCCATGACGTCATCTTCCATTAAATTCATTTTTTATTCTGTCATATCTCAATGGATGTTATCTTGATGACCATCCCGACAATCGAGGCATTCAAGAGGCAAGATAATCATGTCCTCAGCCCCCTCGTTTCTCGCGCCCATTTACCAGCCGTACCTTATAAATAAGCCCGGCCCATAAGCCTTCGTCACTCCCCTCGATCCCTAGTCTTCCTCCTCTAACGCCCCAGAGCTCGAGCTCCGCCGCCGCCGCCGGGCCCCTTGTCTTCCTCAACCTCGGCCGCTGCATCACCCTGAACCGGTCCAGAGAAACGGCGGCAACCTCCGCAGCTCATCAACGCCAGTAAGTTCTTGCCACTCCATACAATAGATTCGCATTAGGGTTCCGTCGTTCTCCCCTGTTCCTCGTAGTTTCATCTCGAGTTCTTCACAGTTCTTCCACCGCGACCTCTTTTGATCCGGAAAGTAGGATAGAACTCCTGCGGTAGTGGTTTCGCACCCATTTCCAATACTAGCAGATCCCTCTTGCTTGCAAAAAGACCTCATTAGAACTTATGAACTTCTCTGTGCCAGTTTTTAGGTCTAGAAAAATTTTCCTTTCTAGATGACTGTTTGATCCAAAATAATTATTGCGATCTGTGAAACTTGTTTGTGCAACACTTAGGCAAAAATTGCATCTGTTAGCTATGGCGGCTCATATATCCGGCTTAAAAGAGGCCATGCTTTATAGAATTTCCGGATCATTGTAGTAGAATTAAACAACTTAATTGCTCCTGATATCCCCGGCGGCTTAAATAACCTGACACAATTAATCATATATCATTAGGCCCTTTCATAAGCCGCCTTCTTGAATACTGAACTGAAATTTCCCTCCGGTTTAAATTTGAACCAGAAATTCTCTTTTATCATACGCCTCCGTCTTTCACAATGCAACCCAAAGCTCCCAAGGCGCCCATTACGTGCAACTGGGTGAGATCCAGCGTTACTGACAATACCTTAGATGACTTCGTGAAAACGGGTTACCTGCCTAAGAAGGAGGTCATGTCCTATCGTGCCCCTGACCCGTCCGAAGAAAGACCTCAACCAACAGACAGAGAGGTTGTTATATTTGCTGATCACATGAGCCGGGGCTTTGCTCCTCCTGGCTCAAAATTCTTCAGAGATGTTCTGAACTTTTTCGATCTGCGACCTCAAGACATTGGACCCAATTCTGCGTCGAACATTTGTAACTTTCAAGTGTTCTCTGAGGTATACCTTGGAGAAGAACCTAGCCTGCTACACTTTAGGGAGTTATTTTACTTGAACCGCCAGAATGAATGCGCCAACTGGCCTAGCTTGGAACTTGGTGGAATCTCAATTCAACGACGGAGAGATTGCCTCTTTCCTTATGCTGAGCCGCCAAGCCACCCAAAGGACTGGAACCAGACATGGTTCTACTGCCAAGATACTTCTCCGGCTGATGAGAACCCTCTGCCCGGCTTTCATGCCCTGCGTCTGGAGTCGAATCACCCCCTGCCAGACAAATTATCTCAAGCTGAGCGTCAACCACTTATCCCCACCATCAACAAGATTAAAGCTCTTCTGCGAAATGGCCTTAACGGCGTTGACCTGGTCCGGGTCTGGATTGCTTGGCGGGTGATTCCTCTAAGCCGCCGCCCCGGCTTGATGTGTGATTAACGGGCCAGAAGAATGATCCTCTTCCGCACAGCCCCAACGACTTACCTGAAGACGTCGTTGATGACATGACCAAGTCCCTTCTGAACGAGAGCTTAACAGATTGCGGGAGGACAGGCTTAAGTCCCTTCTGCAAAGCTAACCTAGCTCCGGCGGTAAGCTACTGATCTGAGCACCTTACTTTCCATTTGAACAATTTTCATCTTAACTTCAAGAAACCTTTGTCGTATTTTTCAGGCTAATGATAAGTTCTAGAAGGTCAGGTATGACCATGAGGCTGCTAAAAAAGCCAGGAAGGTCAAAAAAGCCGCCAGGAGAGCCGCTCCCCGCAAGAAGGGGAGTAAGCCTAGCGCCTCAGATCTGCTTCAGTTGGATGATACCTCCGAGTCAGAGGTAGCCCTTGATTCTTTAGGATCTTCTTTGGTTCTTTTGTCTGTTTTTAACCACCTTATTGACATTGATTATCAGCAGGATGATACCGGAGTGAGTAACCCGGTGATTGAAGAGGTAACTATACTTTCCTCCGACTCAGAGCCCTTGCCAAGGCTGAAAGTCCGAAGAGTAACCCGGAAAGTAAGATTTTCACATCCTTTTGCTTATCAAGATCCTCAATTTCTCTCGAAGCGACAGATTCATGAGAGGCGGAGGCAAACCCGGACCAACAAGGAAGCAGACCTCTCCTCCGGCTTACCTGAAGCATCAAGGAAGCGTCGGACCGAGGTTATCTCCAACTTATATCCTTTTCATCCTTTGGCGGGCGTCACTCGTCAACCACTCAATTCTTCTGATTCAAACTATCAGGAAACTTCACCTTCCTCCGGGGACTCCATGCAATCTAACTTGCCGGCTTTCAAGACCGCTCCCGGGTAATGATGATTAGCTTACTTTGTGCTTATCTTACTCATGTTTTTGCACTAACCTTTTGAAGACTTTCAGTGCACAAGCAAAGCTCAGCAAGAGGGCAAAGAAAAGTAACCCGGTCGAAGATCCGGTCTTGACTGAACCCAACACCTCTGCCTCTGAGCCGCCGTCTGCACCAGCCCCAGAAAACACCACTCCAACTGAAGAACAAGCCATGGAGAGTTCTGACAACCCGGAGATTCCCAGCCCAGCTCAACCGGCCGATGACCCGGATGTGGTGATTACCCGGACCGAATTTGTTGAGCCGGGAAGACCCACTATGCTGGCTAGATGCTCTGCTAAGGAAGAACTGCTGGAGCGCCGCAGGGCCAGACTGGATATCACTGACTATGCTAACTTGAGCATTGGAGATATTGTCGTTGGTTATATTGGTCAAGTGCACAACAGCCGGGACCTGGAAATTGACATGGTGAAGCAGATACATCAAAAATCTAAGGTATAATTCCCTTGTTTACTCCATAGTCATCCTTACCATGCTAGCCCCCAAGTCTATTACTTATGATAAAATATGTTGTAGACTTAATACCGTCTTACCTGGTAACACTGCAAGGGCCGGGTTAAATAGCCTAGGTGAACCGGTCTTTTACCTTACCTTTTAATCAAGTACTTGAGCAACTTTGCCCATTAGCCCCCAAGTGCCAAGTGTCTTTGCTTGCAAAGCGCTTGGGACTTTAATGTTGCATGATAGTCACTCAAACTGTAACCCGAAACTTGTACAGGCTGCCTGCAAGAAACTTGAATCGGAAATCTCTGATCTGAAGACCCGCTTGAAGACTCAGGAAAATGAGACCCAGAAAGCCAATGCCAAATTTGAGTTCAGTGTCTCTGCACAAGAAAAACTGAAGAAAAAATTTGAAACGGAAAGAAAAGCCTGGGCCAATGAGAAGACTGCCTTGCTCAGCCGGGCCAAACAAGCGGAGGCTGCTCTTACTGAAAGAACCTCCAAACTCTCCGGCTTAAAACACCATGTATCGCAGATGGTCTCCGCAATCTTCGGTAAGTTCTCTGTAAGCTTTAAATAAGCTTACATCATTCATGTCTCATAAGCCCCTCCAGTGCTATCAGCTCACCTTACTTTGTTATACAGGCCCCAGAAGCTCCAATCTCAATCAGAACATGCTGAGCAAGCTGAAGGCTGTTTACACCTTGGTGGAGCAACTCTTCACCGGGTCACAACGTGCTTTAGCCGTTGTGGCTCTGTCCAATGAGGTTCCGACTCACCTGGCAGAAGTACTCAGGCGGCTTGCTGTACTTCCTCAACGCTTCCAAGAGCTGAGACGGGCTTCTGCAAGAGCCGGAACTATAGCTTCTCTGAGCCGGGCCAAGGCGTTTCTACCGGAGCTAGACCCGGCCGACATCGCTCTTGGATACCCCATCCTGAAGGAAGACGGTACCCCCTTTGACCAGAAAGACTTCGCCACCTATGTGAAGAGCGTGCGCCCGGTGGCCACCTTGATTGGGAATGACACAGATCTTACCAAGTATCAGCCAGACTATGACGCGGAAAATCAGAGCATCCCAACTCCACGCTATGAAGCAGTCAGTCTGATCCCTCCGACTCGTAAGCATACCTTCGCCCCAGAAGTTGACCCGGCCGGGTTAATTGATGATGAGGCTCAATTCGAAGCTTTGAGTGGCATTGACTGGAAATCAACAACCTTCCAGGTCATGGAAACAGCCGGAGGAGCGGAGAGGGATGAGCCGGGAGCTTCAACCCAACAAGCACCTTGACTTCTTAGGCGGCTCATGGCTACGCCTTAACAACAATGCCTCACCTTTTTGACTCGGGGACTCCTGGAATAGAGTAGGACAAACACTTAATTTTGTCGTGCCATTGTGCACGTGTGCAGCGCTTAACTCTGTTGAAGCTGCTCTCTTATATTCCTCCGGGTTATATTTGGTCATTTACTTTCCTTAAGCTTAAAGAACTGTCTTTCATTGTCCTGGATAGAAAACAAATCACAAGTCTCTAGGCGGCCTTCCGCACAGAGTCATATATCTTACGTATAACCCGGAATATGAACCAAAGCCGTAAAAGACCGGCTCTCAATTATATCCTCGAGATAACCATAATAGCCTACCTGCAAACCTTCAAGTACACTTCCGGTTTATGTAACTCAAATAATGAGGTCGAGAACTCAACTCCGGTTCACCAGCATCGATAATGCGTGTTGTGTGCTATCAACATTGTTAATCAAAGTTAAGCCGGCGGAATAAGAACCGCCCTTGCACACTGTTGATATGATCAAAAGAACTTGTTGCAAACCAAACAGATCAAAACTTAGGGGCTTCCAGTTCGAATACAACCAAAGAACTGTCCCAAAGGGGTTAAGCTAAGATTCGAATGCGATCATATAGCCCCTAGTGGCTTTGGCGTTGCCGATCAAGAGGGTACCGACAACTATGTTCTCTTTGGTTCGAATACGACCTATGTTTGAATAGGAAGCCCCCAGATGACCTTGAGAGTTGTTTAAGGACGCTGATTCGAATACGATCCACGTCGGTTCCCAAAGGGGGTTGAGCTATGATTCAAATATGATCAAGAAAAACTCCCCAATGAGCTCGGCAATCTACCAATCAAGTGGGTATCGATAGCTATGTTCTCTTTGGTTCGAATACGACCTATGTTTGAAGAGGAAGCCCCCAAGTGATCATGTTGTTAACGGCTAGATTTGAATACGATCATAAGCCGGATCCACCTCCAAGTGACCATGTAATGTTGTAATGAAAATAACATATTTACCTTTGGAGGAGAAAAGGACAGAGGTCCTGCTTTATTATGTATCATAATATATACATGGCTATAGAAATATGTACATTATGAGAGCGGTGGCTCAAGTGTAATAAGGCCGAAGCTGAGCTATGTTCCACGGCCGTCGGGTCTCTTCCTCCGATTTACGTGAATCTTTGTGCTCCCGAACATCGATAAGGTAGTATGACCCGTTGTGCAAGTTCTTGCTGACCACAAAGGGCCCTTCCCAAGGCGGGGATAACTTGTGTGCATCTGTTTGATCTTGGATGAGCCGGAGCACCAGATCACCTTCCTGGAAGACTCTGGACTTAACCCGGCGGCTGTGATAGCGGCGCAGGTCTTGTTGGTAAATCGCCGAGCGAGCCGCTGCCACATCACGCTGTTCATCCAACAAGTCAAGAGCATCTTGGCGCGCCCGCTCATTATCCGCCTCAACATAAGCCGCCACTCGAGGCGAGTCATGACGGATGTCGCTAGGGAGGACCGCCTCCGCTCCATAAACCATGAAGAAAGGCGTGTAACCCGTAGACCTGTTAGGAGTAGTATTGATGCTCCATAACACGGAGGGTAACTCCTCCACCCAACAACCCGGCGTCCGTTGCAAAGGGACCAAAAGCCGGGGCTTGATGCCCTTCAAGATTTCCTGATTGGCTCTCTCAGCTTGACCATTGGACTGAGGGTGAGCCACTGATGAAACATCAAGCCGAATATGCTCTCGTTGACAAAACTCCTCCATGGCGCCTTTAGACAGATTGGTACCATTGTCAGTTATAATGCTGTGTGGAAAACCAAAGCGAAATATCACCCTTTTCATGAACTGAACCGCTGTGGCTGCGTCACACTTACTAACTGGCTCTGCTTCAACCCACTTTGTGAACTTGTCGACCGCCACCAAGAGGTGGGTCTTCTTATCCTTGGATCTTTTAAAAGGCCCAACCATATCAAGCCCCCAGACCGCAAACGGCCAAGTGATTGGAATCATCCTCAATTCTTGAGCCGGCACATGAGCCCGTCGCGAGAACCTCTGGCAACCGTCACATTTACTGACCAAATCCTCTGCATCAGCATGAGCCGTCAGCCAATAAAAACCATGACGAAAAGCCTTGGCCACAAGGGATTTTGAGCCGGCATGATGGCCACAATCCCCCTCGTGAATTTCACGTAAAATTTCTTGACCTTCCTCAGGGGAAACACAACGCTGGAAAGTTCCAGTGACACTGCGGCGATGCAGCTCGCCATTGATAATTATCATTGACTTAGACCGCCGGGTTATTTGTTTGGCCAAAGTTTCATCCTCAGGCAATTCTCCCGGGTCATGTAAGCCAAGTATGGTACTGTCCAGTCTGGGAGTAATGTGGAGAGCCGCCACCAACTGTGCCTCCGGGTCAGGAACAGCCAAGGCTTCCTCTGTAGGCAACTTAACAGAAGGGTTATGCAAAATGTCCAAGAAAGTATTAGGCGGCACCGGCTTTCGCTGAGAGCCTAGCCGGCTTAATGCATCAGCCGCCTCGTTCTTTCCTGCGATCGATGTGCTCTACTTGGTAACCCTGAAAATGTCCAGCAATGGCATCAACTTCGCGGCGATAAGCCGCCATGAGAGGGTCCTTGGAATCCCACTTGCCTGACACTTGTTGGGCCACTAAATCTGAGTCGCCAAAGCACCTTACCCGGCTCAAGCTCATCTCCTTAGCCATCCGAAGACCATGGAGCAAGGCCTCGTACTCAGCCGCATTGTTAGTACAGGGAAACATCAACCGTAGCACATAGCAAAACTTGTCACCTCGAGGGGAAGTTAATACAACTCCAGCCCCCGAGCCCTCCAATTGCCTAGACCCGTCGAAGTGAATAGTCCAGTATGTATTATCCGGTTTCTCTTCAGGCACCTGCAGCTCTGTCCAATCGTTGATGAAATCCACCAATGCTTGAGATTTGATAGCAGTGCGTGGCACGTATTTCAGACCATGAGGCCCAAGTTCTATAGCCCACTTAGCCACTCTTCCTGTGGCTTCTCTGTTTTGGATGATATCTCCTAGGGGAGCAGAACTAACCACAGTGATAGGGTGACCCTGGAAATAATGCTTAAGCTTCCGGCTTGCCATGAATACCCCATAAACAAGCTTCTGCCAATGTGGATACCGTTGTTTGGACTCAATGAGTACTTCGCTGACGTAGTAAACCGGCCGCTGAACCGGATACTCCTTACCCGCTTCCTTACGCTCCACCACCACAGCCACACTGACGGCTCGTGTGTTAGCGGCTACATACAGCAATAAGAGCTCCTTGTCAATGGGAGCAGCAAGGACTGGGGGCTCAGCCAGCTGTCTCTTCAAATCCTCAAAAGCAGCATTAGCGGCATCATTCCAGATAAAGTCATCTGTTTTCTTCATCAACTGGTACAGTGGCATGGCCTTTTCACCCAACGGCTTATAAACCGGCTCAAAGCAACGATGCAGCCCACCAGACGCTGGACGTCGTTTATGCACGCCGGCTTAGCCAGAGAGGTGATTGCTTTGATCTTTTCCGGGTTAGCTTCAATGCCTCTGTGAGAAATCAGAAAACCCAAGAGCTTGCCTGCGGGAACACCAAAAACACACTTGGCCGGGTTAAGCATCATCTTGTAAACCCGGAGATTGTCAAAGGTTTCTTTAAGATCATCTACCAAGGTCTCCTTCTCCCAGGATTTAACCACGATATCATCCACATAGGCATGAACGTTGCGCCCAATCTGGTTATGAAGACAATTCTGCACACAACGCTGGTAAGTCGCCTGTGCACTCTTGATCCCAAAAGGCATAGATACATAGCAGAAGGCTCCAAAGGGAGTGATGAATGCCGTCTTCCCCTCGTCCTTAACTGCCATTTTAATCTGATGGTATCCAGAATAAGCATCCAAAAAACTTAAGCGTTCACAACCCGCCGTAGCATCAATAATTTGATCAATACGTGGGCGAGCATAAGGATCAGCCGGACAGGCCTTGTTTAAATCTGTGTAATCCACACACATCTGCCAGGTGCCATTCTTCTTGAGCACGAGCACCGGGTTAGCTAACCACTCTGGATGAAAGACTTCCATGATAAACCCGGCCGCCAAGAGCCGGGCCACCTCCTCACCAATGGCTTTCCGCCTCTCCTCATTAAACCGCCGGAGGAATTGCCTGACCGGCTGAAATTTCGGATCAATATTGAGAGTGTGCTCAGCGAGTTCTCTAGGCACACCCGGCATGTTAGAAGGTTTCCATGCAAAGATGTCCCTGTTCTCACGGATGAACTCGATGAGCGTGCATTCCTATTTCGGATCCAGATTGGCACTGATGCTGCACTGCTGAGATGAGTCACCTGGAACAAAGTCAACAAGTTTAGTCTCATCAGCTGACTTAAATTTCATTACCGGCTCATGCTCCGTGGTTGGCTTTTTCAAAGACGTCATATCTGCCGGGTCAACATTGTCCTTGTAAAACTTCAACTCCTCTGTTGCACAAACAGATTCAGCGTAAGCCGCATCACCTTCCTCACACTCCAAGGCTATCTTTCGGCTGCCATGAACCGTAATGGTCCCATTGTGACCCGGCATCTTGAGCTCCAGATACACGTAACACGACCGTGCCATGAACTTGGCGTAAGCCGGCCGCCCAAACAAGGCGTGGTATGGGCTTCTTATCTTGACCACCTCAAAGGTTAGTTTTTCCACCCTGTGGTTGTACTCATCTCCAAAGGCCACTTCCAGCTCGATCTTACCGACCGGATATGCTGACTTGCCGGGCACCACGCCATGGAAAACAGTATTGGACTGGCTGAGGTTTTTATTAGTTAAACCCATACGACGGAAGGTCTCATAATAGAGGATGTTGATGCTGCTGCCTCCGTCCATGAGCAATTTAGTGAATTTATACCCCCCAAACTGAGGATCCACCACCAAGGCCAGGTGACCCGGATTATCAATCCGGGGAGGATGATCTTCCCTACTCCACACAATAGGCTGCTCAGACCATCTTAAATAACGTGGAACCGCCGGCTCAACAGCATTCACAGCCCTTTTATGGAGCTTCTGCTCTCGCTTGCATAGACTGGTAGTAAATACGTGATACTGCCCGCCGTTGAGCTGCTTTGGATTAGTCTGGTATCCCCCCTGCTGCTGCTGATGACCCTGGCCGGACTGCTGATTAAAGCCCCCTATATTATTTGACTTGAGGGAGTGATTTAAATTTTTTTCTTCAAAAAGCCACTCTCCAAATTTTTATTTGGATTTTTCAAAAGATTTTATTTGACTTGAGGGAGGTGATTTAAAATTTTTCTTCAAAAAGAACTCTCCCTTTCAAATATTTTCTTTCTTCTTTATGGCAAAGGTTTTATTTGGATTCACCCAGATCTGTCTTTGGTCTTGGAGGTTTCTTGCTTTTTATTTGGACTCAAGACAAAATGTTTTTCATTTGGGGAAAATGACTTTTTGAAAATCTTTTTGAAAATGCACTATGGCTTTTGGAATAATCCCTTGCCACTTTCAAACAATTCCCTCGTGCCATGGCCTTAGTGCAAATCCATTCTCCTACCCTCCCCTCATCTTTGGATCATGTTTGGCATCTAATCCAGCAAGTTGAACCTCCCCTATGTTTATTTTCCATTTAAATCTTATTCAAATAAATTTCTGTCTTCTATTCTATCCATTGGTGATTTACAAAGGAACTCTACTTTCTATTTTGATTTTTGCCCCCAAACCAACTCTCCTCCCTAGTCCTTTGAACCCTCAACCAAGATCCATGAAGATCCACTGGTCTTCAGTTCAAAGTTTTGAAACTACACTTGCTGCAAGTTTGGACCAGATTTGTCAAATTTGGTGAAATTCATTCAAACCTTTCTCCAAAAATTCCAAAAGTAAAATCAGGCAGCCTCTGGGTGCATTGAGTGGTCACCTCACCAAGTTACAGCCCCAGAATTTTTTTTCTCATTGCCAAATCATTCTGTCGAGCACCTGCAGTGCATTGTCAAATTCAGTTTCAGTTAAGTTCAGAGAACATTGCAGTGCACTGTCGTTTTCTTCAGAACCCGACGTCGATCTCACCAGTGCCACTGTGTCGCCTTGCTCCCCGTCCCCTCCCTCTTGTTCCTGCACCGCACGAACGTCTGGCACCTTGCGGACGTCAGCGACGAGCAGCAGAAGGTGCGCCGCCCCGTAACCGACGCCAGCGGCGGCTTTGCGGCCGCCAGCGGGAGGCACGGCGCTGACGGCGCCACCCAGCGCCGCCCAAGCCACCGGAGCTCGCCGCGTGGCCTTCCACTCCCCCGAATGCGCTGCCGCTCTCGTCGTGAACCGCAGGGCGCGGAGCGCGCTCTCTGCCGCCGTCGAGCCCATGCGGTCATCTCACCGTGGACCGACGCCATTACGCCAAGACCAACTCCGTTTATTTGTGGAATGACACCAGTAACCTCCACTGATGCCGTCTGGCCACTCAAACCTCCTGCCAATCCACTGCATCGCCGTAATCGTTCGCCGGAGATTCTCCGTTCACGGCCACCCCGTCGATCCGCCTATAAATAGAGGCCCCGAGCTTCAACTCGAGCACACACCATCCCAGCACTCTACCGAGAGCACGCCTAGCCACTTGAAGAGCCCCGAGGAGGTCTCCTTCCTCGACTCCGGCCGCCGCGACCCGCCACGGGATCCAGCTCGATTCGCCCCCGTGTGTGCACCTCCGCCTCCCTTCTCTTGCCAGTAGCTTCACTATGCATCCCTCCTTCTGACCCGTGCTTCAATTCGAAGTTTGCAGCCCTCCACCGGAGTTCTCCATCCTCACCCGAGCCGCCGTCCGCCGGAGAAAGTGTCGTCGTCGACGTGGTGCTCTCCGACGGTCGAGTCCACCACCCACCGACGCGAAAGGACACGCTGAAGCTCTTGGTACCCTCCGATCCTCCTAACTCGCCGTGGTTCGACGCCGGCGTCCACCGCAGTCTTCGGGCGCCGGCGAGCTTTTCAAACCTGACATGTGGACCCCGCATGTCAGCCTCTGTTATATTCTCCCTCGAACCGTTTTCTGTTGGCGCCTTCGGGCAAATACGCTTTCCCTCTTGAGCTTGCGCATTTCCAATCGAACCGTTTTCTGTTTTCTCAGTTAAAACCCTGGAACTTTTTTGTTTCATTACAGATAAGTCCCTGGACAGAAACCTTTATAACTTTTTAATAAAAAGGGATTTTTGAGTGATTCTTTTTCTGACAATCTTAAAATTTTGTCTAGTTTTTTATGAGATTTAATTGGAATTTTTTTGGAGAAGTTTCTGTGCACCCATTGGTTTTCACGTTAGTGCCCGTTTTCGTGATTGCCGTAGGTTCCGGAAGAGGTGACGGAGCCGCGAACTTCGCCGAGCTAGACTCCGACTTCTCCGAACCAGGCAAGCATGTGTTGAACATTTGATATGATAGGTGTTTTGCATGTTTGCTTGAAAGTTTGTGCGTGGCATATGAGTGTCGGTAAATACCTCGTTGCTTGTAAGGCAACTACCCGCATGTTCCAAAGTTGCGATGATCTCTGATGAGAGATGGCCAAATCATGTGGTGACATGAAGGGCAGCAAGGTGGTACTGTTGTAGCATACCAGCCTTGCGTCATCCGACTTTCTTCGACGTTAACATGGACGGAGTCACGTTATCGTTCTTTTCCCGCATGTTCCAAAGTTGCGATGATCTCTGATGAGAGATGGCCTAATCATGTAGTGACATGAAGGGCAGCAAGGTGGTACTGTTGTAGCATACCAGCCTTGCGTCATCCAATTTTCTCCAACGTTAACGTGGACGGAGTCACGTTATCGTTCTTTCCCCCTTCCGTGCTACCACATGTTTCATTTGCCAGGATGCGGTTTAGTAAGTTGGTAACCTCTTTCCGTGTACACACCAAACAGAGAGGCCGGGATGATGGTACCTTGGCCCAGGATTAAAGCCAGTCATCCGGTCAGGGGGCATGGGTGTTTCCGGTTGGGACCGAGAGGGGGGGCACCCCCTTAGAGTGCGCGTATAGAAATTTGATCCCATGCTACGCGAGGTTGTAGCCTCCCCGTCTCAAGGTTTTTCTTGAACGTTGCCGAGGGTGATCCCTGGCTTCGGAAGGTTGAATTGGGTGTGTACTGGTTAGACGTGTTTCTTCCAAAACACCGTAGACGGAACTAGTCCCCGTGACTACTGAAATCCATTGACTGTGGTTAAGTACAAACTCTGCAGAGTCAATTCCTTCCAAGTCATCGTATCCATGATCAAGTAGTGTAATCAGTATATCCATATCTATCCGCGTGGAAAACTTGTCCCCGGTGAACAAGCTCAAGTGGTAAACCCAGTTTGATTATTATTACTGTGGATGAACTAACTTTATATTTGTCTCGTGCTTGTGATAATTTATGTTCCCGAACTATTGTATTATTGAGCTACAATATAAGCCCTTTATGTGACATCGCGCAGATGTCCGACTGTGGTGTGTTTTGTTTCTTACATTAAATATAAGCCCTTTATGTGATGTCGCTCAGACGTCCGACTGTGGCACGCACCGCCTTTATTTTCTGTTCTAAGCCCTTTATGTGGTGTCGCCCCGACGCCCGACTGTGGCATTACTATTCTGCCAGTTTCCTCTCGAGGAGTCATTCAGACCCTCGTTTGGCACCAGTATTATTATTTCTGCAGTTTCCTCTCGAGGAGTCATTCAGACCCTCGTTTGGCACCAGTATTATTATTTCTGCAGTTTCCTCTCGAGGAGTCATTCAGACACTCGTTTGGCACCAGTATTATTATTTCTGCAGTTTCCTCTCGAGGAGTCATTCAGACACTCGTTTGGCACCAGTACTACTATTCTGCAGTTTCCGCTCGAGGAGTCATTCAGACCCTCGCTTGGCACCCAGTATTTATTATCTCTATGTCTAAACGTATTGGTTTAACTTGTTCATATGCTTCATGTTTACATTTGTTATATCTTATGTCCGAACTGTCTTGCGAGTACTTTCATAGTACTCACCTGGCTTGTTGATTTGGCCAGATGTTGACGAAGGCGATCTCTTGGATGAAGAGTTTGATAGGGCGTCCCAACGCCTTGAGGAGTCCCAGTCAGTCCTGCGCGATGCCGGATATTTGGTCACTTGTATTATATACGCTTCCGCCACCCGCAATAAGTCTCCTCGAGCCTCACTCCGACGCTCGAAGAGCTGTAGTATTCAGGAGTCATATCACTCACTTCGCGGTGATATTTCCACCACCGTTATTATCGTGAGTTAGTAGCTATGCCACCCTATCCGCCGTCTTGTTTTATCAGCGTGCATGTAATAAATTGTTGGGCAGTCTCCGCTCAACCTTGTATTATATTCAGTACTCCTGGTATTTTTCTTCTGTGACCAAGATATTGTCTACCAGTGAGAAGGAATTCTTCCTTACTGGTCTGTAAAAGGGATTTGTCTCTCAATAATTATTTTATTGAAAAACCGGCCGTGACACCTTGGGCAAGGCTCATTCAACAATTGTTCAAGCATCGGGCCTGACCCGCCGGCTCGGGGAGGTGGTCTCCCCTTGCGCTGGTGGTTGCTACCCTGTGAATTGGCGTTGGCCACAAATTCCATACTGCCATCAGCCTTACGCTTGTTACCTCCTTGGTTCGCCGGGTTATGCTGGGGGCCCTTGCCATTGCCGTTCCGTTTTCCCTTCCCCGTCATTTCATCATCCGATGCGGGATCCTTGGTACTATCAGAGTCGGCGTACTTGACCAGAGCCGCCATCAACGTACCCATATCATTGCAATCATGCTTGAGCCGCCCGAGTTTCATCTTCAGGGGCGCAAAACGACAATTCTACTCTAACATTAAGACTGCAGAGCCGGCATCCATCTTATCAGATGAATGTATTATTTCTTTGACTCGGCGAACCCAATGGGTTGTAGACTCACCCTCCTGCTGCTTACAGTTAGTCAAATCCACAATTGACATAGATTGCCTACATGTATCTTTGAAGTTTTGGATGAACCGGGCTTTTAGCTCAGCCCAAGACCCAATAGAGTTCGGTGGCAGTCCTTTCAACCAAGTGGGGGCAGTCCCATCTAACATCATGGTGAAGTACTTGGCCATTGCCGCTTTGCTGACCTCCAGCAACTCCATAGCCATCTCGTAACTCTCGATCCATGCTCTGGGTTGCAAATCAGCCGTGTAATTAGGTACCTTCCTAGGCCCCTTGAAATCCTTGGGCAGACGTTCATTACGGAGAGCCGGCACCAGACAAGGAACACCTCGGTCCTCGTAGGTATACCCGCGTCGATGGAGGCCGTCGGATAAGCCGGGAGTGGCTGGTAAGCCGTCAACTGAGCCGCCTGCTCCGCCTCTCGTCGTGCTCTGTCTTGGTCTACCACATTAAAAGCTCCATCATGAACCGGGCCGTGGCCTGGAGGCAAATCACGGCGTCGGACATTGCTAGAGCCGGTCGCTGAGACCATGTGTCTGCTATAACTCGGGCTCCGGCCTGGGCGAGGGGTTGAATGAATCCTATCCCGGCTATATGAATATGCCTCCTGTTGCACCAGAGCCGTCTGAAGGAGTTCTCTGACCCGGCGGGTTTCAACCGCCGTCGGAGAGTCGCCATCAATTGGGAGAGCCGCCAGTCGCGCCGCCGCGGCGACCATGTTTTCCAACGGGTTGGCGTAATGACCCGATGGTATTGGCATGTACTGAAGCGGGGCAGCGTTCACCCGGGGAGGCCCCGTCACTTGGGGCTGAATTGACGCTCCAGCCCTGGGTGCCGTGATCTCTGGCGGGTTACTGGGCGCTGCACCAGGCGTGTTGAAGAGGTTTCGAGGATTGTAAACCGAAGGGAGTTGAGATTGGGCCTTTTGATGCCTTCTTCTCATGACCTCATTGGACGCGTTCTGATCCATCGTGAGCCGGAAAGACTGCGCCTGAATCAGCTGAGTCTGGGCGTCGAGAGCCGCCCTTTCTGCAGCCATCCTGATCCCTTCCGCCGCCAGATCCTTCTTGGCTTTTGCTAGATCCAACTTTAACTGTGCTACCTCCGTGTCATGCTGAGCTTGATCCACTGGGGCGACCATAGCGGTTAACAGGGCCGTCATCTTGTCTGTGAGATCCATCAGCACCTGAGCCGGCGAGGGCACAGGGCTTCTTGCCCCGGCGGCGGGGTTTTGAACAGGTTGTGCGCCAGCCATGAAGATTCCAACCCGGCTCGGCGGCTCAAAGGGGTCCGGAATGCTGTTGCCATCGGAACAGCGCCTGAGCCTGCCATCTTGAAGTTGGTATAACGAGTCAGCCTCCTCTGTGGATGACTCGCCGTCAGAGCGAGCGGCCGTCTCCTCTCCAGATCCAGATCTTTCAGAGAGTCCTCCATGGACACATCCCACGAACGCATGCTTCAAGGCAGGCAGAGTCCGGGCGGGTCGTGCACGCTGAGCCGTCTCGATGAGATCAGCGCAGAGGTCCAGCTCAAGGCCCGGCTCACCAATCTTGCCAATAAAGACATGGATTCCGCCTAAGGGGACCCGGTACCCGTACTCAATTGAGCCGGCGTCGGGGCTCCAGTTTGCATCGTTGATGTAGAGCTTGCCGCGACGACTCTTGGTCATTCAGCCCACAGCGTATCCCTTGAGCCCTTCGAAGCTGCCCTTCAAGAACTCAAATCCACATGCACTGGCCCCACAGTGGGTGCCAACTGTCGTGGAATTGTCACGGCAGATGTCCTCATGCAAGGACTTAGTCGTGGAGCCATCGCAGCTAGGAAGCTTAAAGGGGTTAAGCGGGACAAGGAATACGAGGGTTATACTGGTTCGGCCCCTTACGGTGAAGGTAGAAGCCTACGTCCAGTTGAGGTGGTATTACTTAGGGTTTCGATGACCAGGGAGCTTAATCGCTATGCCTGGCTCTTGATCTGTTGTTTTTCGTCCTGAACCGCCGCCGGGTCATCCCTTTATATAGAGAGGCTGACGCCCCGTGGCCCTCAGAGTCCCGGCCGGCTTATAACAGTGTCCGGCTCGGACTCTTAACTACTCTTGCCTTACATTACAAGTCTTGCCATAATGGCGGTTTATCACTACGGGCCTTAAGCCGCCTCCGAGTCTTAAGCCCATTATCGATCCGCCATCCTCTAGCCCGGTACTGGGCTTCACGTGATGATCAGTATGACGTAACCCGGCCCCTCCTGGGCGGGTGACTCTAATGGTTATATCTTCAACACCACCCGAAGACCATGGAGCAAGGCCTCGTACTCAGCTGCATTGTTAGTACAGGGAAACATCAACCGTAGTACGTAACAAAACTTGTCACCTCGAGGGGAAGCTAACACAACTCCAACCCCCGAGCCCTCCAATTGCCTGGACCCCTCGAAGTGAATAGTCTAGTATGTATTATCCGGTTTCTCTTTAGGCACCTGCAGCTCTGTCCAAACGTTGATGAAATCCACCAATGAAAAAAAACTTGAGATTTGATAGCAGTACGTGGCACGTACTTTAGACCATGAGGCCCAAGTTCTATGGCCCACTTAGCAACTCTTCCTGTGGCTTCTCTGTTTTGGATGATATCTCCTAGGGGAGCAGAACTAACCACAGTGATAGGGTGGCCCTGGAAATAATGCTTAAGCTTCCGGCTTGCCATGAACACCCCATAAACAAGCTTCTGCCAATGTGGATACCGTTGCTTGGACTCAATGAGTACTTCGCTGACGTAGTAAACCGGCCGCTGAACCGGATGTTCCTTACCCGCTTCCTTACGCTCCACCACCACAGCCACACGGACGGCTCATGTGTTAGCGGCTACATACAACAATAAAGGCTCCTTATCGACAGGAGCAGCAAGGACTGGCGGCTCAGCTAGCTGTCTTTTCAAATCCTCAAAAGCAGCATTAGCAGCATCATTCCAGACAAAGTCATCTGTTTTCTTCACCATCTGATATAGTGGCATGGCCTTTTCACCCAACCGGCTTATAAACCGACTCAAAGCAGCGATACGACCCGCCAGACGCTGGACGTCATTTATGCACGCCGGCTTAGCCAGAGAGGTGATTCCCTTGATCTTCTCCGGGTTAGCTTCAATGCCTCTGTGAGAAACCAGAAAACCCAAGAGCTTGCCGACAGGAACACCAAAAACACACTTGGCCGGGTTAAGCATCATCTTGTAGACCCGGAGATTATCAAAGGTCTCTCTCAGATCATCTATCAAGGTCTCCTTCTCTCTGGATTTGACCATGATATCATCCACATAGGCATGAACGTTGTGCCCAATCTGATTATGAAGACAATTCTGCACGCAACGCTGGTAAGTTGCCTGTGCACTCTTGAGCCCAAAAGGCATAGACACATAACAGAAGGCTCCAAACGAGCAACTAGCATAGCAATGATAGTAATGAGATCTAGGGTAACGGTCATCTTGCCTGAAATCCCGCTAGGAAGAAGAACGAGTCCATGAAGAAGATGAAGCCACGAAGACGAACGAATCCTCACGATCGCTACGACACGGGAACTATCGAGAAGAAGCACACAACATGGTAAACACACCACACATGAACAAAGCATGATGCTCAACCAAGTATGATGCATGACAAGGCTATATGAAGCTACTCATGACAAGAGATGATGCATAAAAGAACAACACATCAAAGCAAGTTTAAATGAGGCCGGAACTAACATATAACAACTCCGGTAAGTCCTCATATGCAAATTTCGAAATTGGTCCAGAACTGAATAAACCTTATGTTCAAGTTGTTAAAAAACAAGTTAAGACGCACCATGATGATCTACATGAAATTCTAGTCAAATTACATATAAAGTTCATTAGATTCGGAGCTACGGCCTAGAAGATATGAGCAAAACAAGTTAAACATGGCATTGATGCAACATGCATTCAAACATCAAACAAACACACTCAAGGCATGGATGCAACATGATACTATGAAACTACATGCAATTCTAAGCAAGTTTCATATAGAGCATGCTCAAAACGGAGCAACGGTGCAACACATACACTCCAAACAAGACATAGCAACAAACTGTCCAAAACAGCAACTAGGCTTCTAGCAAGCATCAAAACTACATGCTACAGCAACTCAACATGAAAACAAAAGGCATGGACATGAATCTACTAATTGCATAGAACAAAAGTCCCTTACTTAACATGAGCCAAAAAGGCACAGAAGATATGATGGCACCCATGTAAACATAGCAAGTTTTATTAACAGCTTCAGACTTAGAAGAAAACAGAGCATGGCAGAAATAATGATAAGTAGGCATGTTGGTGAGCTTGAACCACTCACCACGGAGCACTAGATGGCATGACAAGGTAACCAGAAGTAAGATGGCACAAATATCAAACTAAAAATGGCAATAGAAAGTTCATAGGGTGAATGGATCCTTATCAAAACACATGGCAAAAACTGGACTTAATGTTAACAGGCTGACAGAAACATTATTTAGCAACTTTGCAGCAATATTACAACAATCTAAAGTAGGCCATAAATGCAACCAAGGGCATGGATGGATAGCACATAATATGTATAACAAAACACCCTTAGTGAACATCTCCAGATTATGCATATAACTCATGATGGAAGTAGGTTTACATGGCAACAAAATATAACAGACTCAGACTTAGCAGAAATGACTAAGTCACAGAAATCAGCAACATCACAGAGGCTACTTTGCATGCTTGTGCTAGTCACCACATACATCCTAAAAATACAACGCTAGCACCACTGTAAAGATGGCATGATGTAGATCAAAACACATGTAGACATCAATCACATATGATGCACACACAAAATGCAATGAAAAAGAAAAATCGTCAAGTTCTGATAACAGACAGCAGATAACATCATATAGCACTCTTGCAACAATTATTAGAGCATCAAGATGACCTCAAACAAACATGGCACAATGTAAGAAAATGGAGAGCATCTCATGGTGAATATTTTGATATATTATATGCATGAATCAGAGCACCGAGCACGAAGTTATGACATGACAAATATGGCAACATGAGATGAAAATCCTGGGACTTGGAGAGATTTTTTACCCCGCGAAAGACTGGACGAGGGGGTGCGGGATGGAGGGATCCGGGAGGGGCGGAGGCGTGTTTGGATCACGGGACGGGTGGATCTCGCCCACCCACCCGGATCTGGCGACGAGGCGACGCCGACGAAGCTCCGGTGAGCTCCGACGAACGGGGACGGGCGGCAGGGGCGGATCTGGCCCCAGGGCGGCCGGATCCAGGCGCAGGGAGGCAATGCGGGCGCCGGGGCTCACCGGCCGGCGGTGAAGG
>NC_057807.1:633213077-633227893 GCF_018294505.1 Triticum aestivum
CGGGAGGAGCTGGGCGGCGCCGGCAGACGGAGTCGCGGGCTCGGGCATGGGGCACCCGCGGGTGAGCGGCAGCGCGCGGTTCGGGCCCCGCGGGCCTGACGCGGGCCGAGCGGGCTGGCGGCGGCGGACGGAGGAGGAGGCTAGTGGTGCGACGTGGTTGGCTGCGGGCGGCGGCGGGATCCGTCCGACGCGGGGCGGACATGTCCGGCGGCGAGAGGGAGGGGAAGGCTAGGGTTCATCCGCGAAATTTCGAGGGGGAGGTGCAAATATATACGCAGAGGGAGTTAGGAGTGTCCAAACGGAGTGCGGTTTTCGCCCACATGATCGCGATCGAACGACCGAGAGCATGGAGGGGGTTTGGATGGGCTAGTGGGCTGTTTGGAGGTTTTTTTTCTGCAACACACAAAAGCCCTTTGCGGTTACCCGGTTAACCATTGGAGTATTAAACGACCTCCAAATGGAACGAAACTTGACAGGTGGTCTGTCGGTGGTATACCAAGGCCACTTGGCAAGCCTCGGTCCATTCCGAGAACGTTTACCACCCGCTTACGAAAATAAACAAGAGGGGTACGCTGGTGCATGCGAGAGTGTCGGCTCGCAAAACGAACAATGGGGAAAAGGACCGGATGCAAGTTTTGAAAAACATGATGATGCAATGCAGATGATGACATGACAAAATGCAACACGCAAGCAAATGACATGGCAACAAAGGCGAATGACTGGCCAACACCTGGCGCATCGGATCCGGGGCGTTACAACACTCCTCCACTAATAAGAGATCTCGTCCCGAGATCTTAGAACCGAGACGGAAGGGAAAGGGATGAGGTGAAATAAGAACAAAACAGTGAGGATGAACAACGTCAAGAACACTGAGAAGAAGAGAGGAACGACGAGAATGACGAGAATCAAATGCTCACGGAATCAGATAGACTCTGAAACCACTCCGGTTAGAACGAGATAAGAAACGAATAAGACTAAAAGGATTTAGGCAGCACTCCAGCTAAACAAGGAAAGAATAGAACATGAACTTGAGAAATGGAACGATACTTGTAACGCCCCGGATGTAACATTCCATATTTGTAACTCTGACTCCTGCCATTTTTCGGCTATGTGCTATGATATTCCCTCCGTGGTTGGGTTTTGTCTCTCGTTTGAATTTTATTCATGTCATGCATTTCGTATCATGTCATCATGTGCATCTCATTTGCATACGTGTTCGTCTCATGCATCCGAGCATTTTCCCCGTTGTCTGTTTTGCAATCCGACACTCCCATCTCCTCCGGCGCACCCCTCTTGTTTCTTTTCGTGAGCGGGTGTTAAAAATTCTCGGGATGGATCGAGGTTTGCCAAGTGGCCCTGGTATACCACCGGTAGACAACCTGCCAAGTTTCGTGCCATTTGGAGGTCGTTGATACTCCAACAGTTAATTGGGTAACCGCGAAGGCCTTCTGTGTGTTGCAGCCCAACACCCCTTCAAAACAGCCCAAAACCCATCTAAGACACCTCCATGCTCTCGATCGTTCAATCACGATCCTCTGGGCTAAAACCGTGCTCAATTTGGAGTCTCCTAGCTCCCTCTACCTATAAATATGTGAGACTCCCTGTCGTGGAATTGTCACGGCAGATGTCCTCGTGCTAGGACTTAGTCGTGGAGCCATCGCAACTAGGAAGCTTAAAGGGGTTAAACGGGACAAGGAACACGAGGGTTATACTGGTTCGGCCCCTTACGGTGAAGGTAAAAGCCTACGTCCAGTTGAGGTGGTATTGATTATGGTTTCGATGACCAGGGAGCTTAATTTCTATGCCTGGCTCTCGATGAGAACTTACTTGTCCCTAAACCGCCGTCGGGTCGTCCCTTTATATAGAGAGGTTGACGCCCGACGGCTTTCAGAGTCCCGGCCGGCTCATAAGAGTGTCCGGCTCGGACTCTCAACTATTCTTGCCTTACACTACAAGTTTTGCCATACGGCGGTTTATCACTACGGGACTTAAGCCATCTCCGGGTCTTAGGCCCATCATTGACACGCCGTCTTCAAGCTCGGTACTGGGCTTCGCGTGATGACCATTATGAGTAACCCGGACCCTCCTGGCGGGTGACCTTAAGGGTTATATCCTCAACATTAGGCCCCAGATTGATTTGAACCGGTTCATGTCAATCTTCAATCCTCTTGAAAAAAAAATTTCCGGCTTACATCTGTGCAAAGGCTTTAACCCACCGTGATGTCATCTTCTGGATTTCTGGTAACCCGCCATGACGTCATCTTCCATTAAGTCCATTTTTTACTCCACCATATCCGCAACGGATCTTATCTTTAATTGCCGTCCCGAAAATCGATGCGTTTTTATGGTGAGATAACCACGCCGTGGCCTCCTCGTTTCTCGCGCCCACTTATGAGCCTCGCCTTATAAATAGCCCGGCCCATGAGCCTCATGCCACTCGTCGCCTCCATCCTCTTCCTTCTCTCGCCACTGTGCTGTCGCCCGAGCTCCGCCGCCGCCACCGCTGCGGGTTTCTTCATCTTCACCAACTCAGGCCGCTACATCACCCTGACGTGACCAGAGAAACGCGCCGGATCTCCGCCGTAACTCCGCACCTGTAAGTCCCTGCACTTCTCCACCATAGATCCACATTAGGGTTCCACTATTCTTCGCTGTTCTTCGCAAGTTCTTCGCAAGTTCCCTGTAGTTCTGCCACTATGGTTATGTTTCGATCCAAGATTAGCACAGAGCTCCTGCGGTAGTTGTTGCTCATCCATTTTGACACTAGTAGATCCCATTTGTTTGAAAGAAGATCCCATTCTGAATCCATGGGCTTCTTCTGCGTTAGTTCTAGGTCTAGAGATTTTTTCTCTTTTAGCCAACCGTTTGATCTAAAATAATTACTGCGATCAGTGAAACTTGTTTTCACCACACTTAGTGAAAAATTGCCTCTACTGAGCTATGGCGGCTCACATTTCCGGCTCAAAAGAAGCCATGCGCCGTAAATTTTCCGGCTCATTTATGATAAAGCTGTAGACAATTTGAATTACTCATGAATACTTGCAACGGCTTAGATAACCCGATGCACTTAACCATATGTCATTAGGCCCCTCTCATAAGCCGCCATTGGAATATTAAACTGTAAACGTCTGCCGGCTTATAATTGAACCGGACATTTTCCTTTTGTCATAGGCTTCGTCTTTCACAATGCCTCCCAAAGCTCCCACAGCACCCATCACGTGCAACTGGATGAGGTCCAACGTCACCGACGACACCTTAGCTGATTTCGTAAAGACGGGTTACTTGCCCAAGAAAGAAATCATGTCTTATCGTGCCCCTGATCCGTCGGAGGAGAGACCGCAACCAACGGATGGGGAGGTGGTGATATTTGCGGATGACATGAGCCGGGGCTTCGCACCGCCCGGCTCAAAATTCTTTAGAGATGTGCTGAATTTCTTTGATCTGCGGCCACAAGACATAGGACCCAACTCTGTGTCAAATATATGCAACTTCCAAGTATTCTGCGAAGTCTATCTTGGAGAAGAGCCCAGCCTGCTGCTCTTTAGAGAGCTCTTTTATCTGAACCGCCAGAATGAGTGCGCCAACGGGCCGAGCCTGGAACTTGGTGGAATCTCCATTCAACGCCGGAGAGACTGCCTCTTTCCTTACGCTGAGCCGCCAAGCCATCCGAAAGACTGGAACCAGACGTGGTTTTATTGCCAGGACACTTCTCCGGCTGACGAGAGCCCTCTGCCCGGCTTTCGTGCCCAGCGTCTGGAGCCAAGTCACTTGCTGCCGGATAAGCTAACTCAGGCCGAACGTCAACCTATGATCCCCACCAGCAATAAGATCAAGTCTCTCCTGGGAAACGGCCTCACCGGCATTGATCTAGTCCGGGTTTGGATTTCTTGGTGGGTGATCCCCTTGAGCCGCCGCCCCGGCATAATGTGTGCTTACACAGGCCGGAAGGATGACCTTCAGCGGCACAGCCCCAACGATCTTCCTGAGAACGTTGTGGACGATATGACCAAGTCTCTCCTGAATGAGAGCTTAGCCAACTGTGGGAGAACTGGCCTAAACCCCTTCTGTCAAGCTAACCCGGCTCCAGCGGTAAGCCACTGACCTGAACACCTTGGTTTTCCTTTGAATAGTTTCCATCTGAACTTTAATAAATCTTCATTGTATTTTTCAGGCTGATGATAAATTCTGGAAGGTCAAGTATGACCATGAGGCGGCTAAAAAAGCCAGAAAGGCTAAGAAAGCCGCCAGGAGAGCCGCTCCCCGCAAGAAGGGAAGCAGCCCTATTGCCTTAGAGATGCTTCAACTAAGTGACAGCTCCGAGTCAGAGGTAACCCCTGAATCTGTACGTTCTTGTTTTGTTTCTTGTTTATTCCTATCCACCTTATTGATACTGATCATTAGCAGGATGACACCGGAGCAAGTAACCCGGTGACTGAAGAGGTAATGACACTTTTCTCCGACTCGGATCCCTTGCCAAGGCTGAAAGTCCGAAGAGTAACCCGAAAAGTAAGATTTTCACATCCTTTAGCTTATCAAGATCCTCAATTTCTTTTGAAGCAACAGATTCATGAGAGCCGGCGGCACACCCGGACCAACAAGGATGCAGACCTCTCCTCCGGCTTACCTGAAGCTACAAGGAAGCGCCGGACCGAGGTTATCTCTAACCTATATCCTTTTCATCCTTTGGCGGGCGTTATACGTCAACCGCTCAACTCTTCTGATTCAAATTATCAGGAAACTTTACCTTCCTCTGGTGACTCTATGCAATCGAACTTGCCGGCTTTCAAGACCGTACCCGGGTAATAATGATCATCTCTTGTTGTGCTTATTTTCACTCATACTTTTGTACTAACCTTTTGTCCTTTCAGTGCCCAGGCAAAGCTCAGCAAGAGGGCGAAGAAGAATAAACCGGTCGAAGAGCCGGTCATGACTGAGCCGGAGGTTTCAGCTCAAGAGCCGCCAGCTGCCTCTGCTCCTGCCACCGCTCCAAGCGACGAGCCAGTCACAGAAACTTCTGCTAACCTGGAGACCTGCAGCCCGGCTCAGCCGGCCGATGACTCGGACGCGGTAATCACCCGAACGGAGTTTGTCGAGCCGGGGAGACCCACTGCGCTGCCCAAGTGCTCTGCTAAGGAAGAGTTGCTAGAGCGCCGCAGGGCCAAGCTGGACATCACCAACTACGCTAACTTGAGCATTGGAGATATCATCTCCGGCTATATCAATCAGGTGCACAGCAGCCGGGACTTGGAGATCAATATGGTGAAGCAGATACAGCAGAAGTCTGAGGTACCGCTCTATTGCTTACTGCATAGTCATCTTTACCATACTCTAGCCCCCAAGTCTACCACTTATGATAGAATATGTTGTAGACTTATCTTCCGGCTTACCCTCATGAACCGGTAATTTTGTAGATAGAAACTTTGAACATGCATTAGCCCCCAAGTGCCAAGTGTCTTTTCTTGGAAAGTGCTCAGGACTTTAAAATTTCATAATAATTATTCATACCATAACCCGGAAATTGTACAGGCTGCTTGCAAGAAGTTTGAGGCTGATATCTCTGAGCTGAAGAACCGCCTGAAGACTCAGGAAACTGAGACCCGGAAGGCCAACGCAAAATCTGAATCCAGCATTGCTGCTCAAGAGAAGCTGAAGAAGAAATTTGAAGCTGAAAGGAAGACTTGGGCCGAAGAGAAGGCTGCTCTGGTAAGCCGGGCCGAACAGGCGGAGAAAACTCTGACGGAGAGAACCGCCGAACTCTCCTGCTTAAAACGCCATGTGTCACAGATGGTCGCCACCATCTTCGGTAAGTCATTCTGCAGGCTTTGGACAAGTTTACAGTCTTTATGTCTCATAACTCCCATCATTGCTAACGGCTTATCTTATTTTGTTAAACAAGTCCCAGAAGCGCCAAACTCAATCAGAACGTGCTGACTAAGCTGAAGGCCGTGTACACCCTGGTGGAGCAACTCTACACCGGGTTACAGCGCGCCTTGGCCGTTGTGGCCCTATCCAATGAGGTTCCGACTCACCTGGCGGACGTACTTCGCCGGCTTGCCGTTCTTCCTCAGCATTTCCAAGAGCTGCGACGGGCCTCTGCAAGAGCCGGAGCCATAGCTGCTCTGAGCCGGGCCAAGGCTTTCCTTCTAGAGCTAGACCCGGCTGACATTGCACTTGGATACCCCAGCTTGAAGGAAGACGGCACCCCCTTCGACCAAAAAGATTTTGCTGCCTGTGTGAAGATCGTGCGCCCGGTGGCCACCCTGATTGGGAATGACACCGATCTGACCAAGTACCAGCCGGGCTACGACGCAAAGAATCAGAGGATCCCCACTCCGCGTTATGAAGCCATCAGCTTGGTCCCGCCGACTCATAAGCACACCTTTGCCCCAGACATTGACCCGGCCGGGTTAATTGACGATGAGGCTCAATTCAAAGCTTTGAGCGGCACTAACTGGAAATCGTCAACCTTCCAGGTCATGGGAATAGCCGGAGGAGCGGAGAGGGATGAGCCGGAAGCTTCAACTCGACAAGCATCTTGACTTGCAGGCGGCTCATGACTACATCTTAAAACAATGCCTCATCTTTTGGACTCGGGGAGTCTTGTAATAGAGTAGGACAAATACTTAATTTTGTCGTGCCGTCGAGCACGTGCTGAATGCTTAGCTCCATTGAAAACTGCTTCTTCTTATTCCACCGGGTTATAATTGATCAGTTATTTTCCTTAAGCTCGAATAGCTGTATTGAACCATCCTGCATAGAAAACAAGTCACAAGTCTCTGTGCGGCTTACCGCACTGAGAATTATAAACCATATATATAACCCGGAATATGAACAAAGTCACCGAAGACTGGTCCACAATTATATCTTTGATGTGACCATAATAGTATACTTACAAGCCTTCAAGTATGCTTCCGGTTTATGTAACCCGGATAATGAGGTTGGTACCTCAACTCCGGTTTATCAGTTTTGATAATGCTGATTGTGTGTGACTAACACTGTGAATCAAAGTTAAGTCGGCGGAATAAGAACCGCCGTACATACTATTGAGGCAACCAGAAGAACTTGTTGTAAATCAGAAAATCAAAACTCAGGGGCTTCCAGTTCGAATACGACCAGAGACCCGTCCCAAAGGGGTTAAGCTAAGATTCGAATGCGATCATATAGCCCCCGGTGGGTTTGGCGATGCCGATCAAGAGGGTACCGATAGCTATGTTCTCTTTGGTTCGAATACGACCCATGTTTGAACAGGAAGCCCCCAAATGACCTTAAAAGTTGTTTAACGACGCTGATTCGAATACGATCCACGTCGGTTCCCAAAGGGGGTTGAGCTATGATTCAAATATGATCAAGGAAAACTCCCCAATGAGCTCGACACTTTGCCAATGAAGTGGGTATCGACAGCTATGTTCTCTTTGGTTCGAATACGACCTATGTTTGAACAAGAAGCCCCCAGGTGACTATATTGTTTAACAGCAAGACTCGAATACGACCGTAAGCCAGATCCACCTCCAAGTTACCATGTGATCTTGTAATGGAAACAACACATGTACCTTTGGAGGAGAAAAAGGACAGAGGTCCTGCTTTATTGCTTATCATCATATATACATGGTTATAGAAATATGTACATTATGAGAGCCGATGGCTCAAGTGTAATAAGGCTGAAGTTGAGCTATGTTCCACGGCCGACGGGTCTCTTCCTCCGACTTACATGAATCTTTATGCTCCCGAACGTCAATAAGGTAGTATGACCCATTGTGCAAGTTCTTGCTGACCACAAAGGGCCCTTCCCAAGGCGGGGATAGCTTGTGCGCATCCGTTTGATCTTGGATGAGCCGGAGCACCAGATCACCTTCCTGGAAGACCCGGGACTTAACCCGGCGACTATGATAACGGCGCAGGTCTTGTTGGTAAATCGCTGAGCGAGCTGCTGCCACATCACGCTGTTCATCCAACAAGTCAAGAGCATCTTGGCGCGCCTGTTCATTATCCGCCTCAACATAAGCCGCCACTTGAGGCGAGTCCTAACGGATGTCACTAGGGAGGACTGCTTCTGCTCCATAAACCATGAAGAAAGGCGTGTAACCCGTAGACCTGTTAGGAGTAGTATTGATGCGCCATAACACGGAGTGTAACTCCTCCACCCAACAACCCGGCGTCCGTTGCAAAGGGACCAAAAGCCGGGGCTTGATGCCCTTCAAAATCTCCTGATTAGCCCTCTCAGCCTGACCACTGGATTGAGGGTGAGCCACTGATGAAACATCAAGTTGAATATGCTCTCGTTGACAAAACTCCTCCATGGCGCCTTTAGACAAATTGGTCCCATTGTTAGTGATAATGCTGTGTGGAAAACCAAAGCAAAATATCACCCTTTTCATGAACTGAACCACCGTGGCTGCATCACACTTGCTAACAGGCTCTGCCTCAACCCACTTTGTGAATTTGTCAACTGCCACCCAAAGGTGAGTCTTCTTATCCTTGGACCTCTTAAAAGGCCCAACCATATGAAGCCCCCAGACCGCAAACGGCCAAGTGATTGGTATCATCCTCAGCTCCTGAGCCGGCACATGAGCCCGTCGTGAGAACCTCTGGCAACCATCACATTTACTGACCAAGTCCTCCGCATCAGCATGAGCCGTCAGCCAATAAAAACCATGACGAAAAGCCTAGGCCACAAGGGATTTTGAGCCGGCATGATGGCCACAATCCCCTTCGTGAATCTCACGCAAGATTTTTTGACCTTCCTCAGGGGAGACACAACGTTGGAACGCTCCCGTAACACTGCGGCGATGTAGCTCACCATTGATAACAACCATTGACTTAGACCGCCAGGTTATTTGTCTGGCCAAAGTTTCGTCCTCAGGCAAATCTCCCCGGGTCATGCAAGCCAAGTATGGCACTGTCCAGTCCGGGGTGATGTGGAGAGCCGCCACCAACTATGCCTCCGGGTCAGGGACATCCAAATCTTCCTCTGTAGGTACCTTAACAGAAGGGTTATGCAAGATGTCCAGGAAAGTATTAGGCGGCACCGGTTTTCGCTGAGAGCCCAGCCGGCTTAATGCATCAGCCGCCTCGTTCTTCCTGCGATCGATGTGCTCTACTTGGTAACCTTGAAAGTGTCCAGCAATGGCATCAACTTCACTGCGATAAGCCGCCATGAGAGGGTCCTTGGAATCCCACTTGCCTGACACTTGTTGATCCACTAAGTCTGAGTCGCCGAAGCACCTTACCCGGCTCAAGCTCATCTCCTTAGCCATCCGAAGACCATGGAGCAAGGCCTCGTACTTAGCCGCATTGTTAGTACAAGGAAACATCAACCGTAGCACATAACGAAACTTGTCACCTTTAGGGGAAGCCAATACAACTCCAGCCCCCGAGCCCTCCAATTGCCTGGACCCGTCGAAGTGAATAGTCCAATATGTATTATCTGGCTTTTCCTCGGGCACTTGTAGCTCTGTCCAATCGTTGATGAAATCCACCAAAGCTTGAGATTTAACAGAATTGCGTGGCACGTATTTCAAACCATGAGGCCCGAGCTCTATAGACACTTAGCCACTCTTCCTGTGGCTTCTCTGTTTTGGATGATATCCCCAAGGGGAGCAGAACTAACTACAGTGATAGGGTGACCCTGGAAATAATGCTTAAGCTTCCGGCTTGCCATGAACACACCATAAACAAGCTTCTGCCAATGTGGATACCGCTGTTTGGACTCGATGAGCACTTCACTGACATAATAAACTGGCCGCTGAACCGGATGCTCCTTACCCTCTTCCTTGCGCTCCACCACCACCGCCACACTGACGGCCCGTGTGTTAGCAGCTACATACAATAATAAGGGCTCCTTATCAACCGGAGCAGCAAGTACTGGGGGCTCAGCCAGCTGTCTCTTCAAATCCTCAAAAGCAGCATTAGCAGCATCATTCCAGATAAAGTCGTTAGTTTTCTTCATCAACTGGTACAGCGGCATGGCCTTTTCACCCAAACGGCTTATAAACCGGCTTAAAGCAGCGATACGACCTGCCAGGCGCTGGACATCATTTATACACGCCGGCTTAGCCAGAGAGGTGATTGCCTTGATCTTCTCCGGGTTAGCTTCAATGCCTCTATGAGAAACTAAAAATCCCAAGAGCTTGCCTGCAGGAACACCAAAAACACACTTGGCCGGGTTAAGCATCATCTTGTAGACCCGGAGATTATCAAAGGTTTCCCTCAGATCATCTATCAAGGTTTCCTTCTCCCTGGACTTAACCACAATATCATCCACATAGGCATGAACATTACGCCCAATCTGGTTATGAAGACAGTTCTGCACGCAACGTTGATAAGTCGCCTGTGCACTCTTGAGTCCAAAAGGCATGGACACATAACAGAACACCCCAAAGGGAGTGATGAACGCTGTTTTCTCCTGGTCTTTAACTGCCATTTTAATCTGATGGTATCCAAAATAAGCATCCAAGAAACTTAAGCGCTCACAGCCCGCCATAGCATCAATGATTTGATCAATACGGGGGAGGGCAAAAGGATCAGCCGGACATGCCTTGTTTAAGTCCGTGTAGTCCAGACACATCCGCCAGGTGCCATTCTTCTTGAGCACGAGCACCGGGTTAGCTAACCACTCCGGGTGAAAGACTTCAACAATAAAGCCGGCCGCCAAGAGCCGGGCCACCTCTTCACCAATGGCTTTCCGCCTCTCCTCATTAAACCACCGAAGGAATTGCCTGACCGGCTTAAATTTTGGATCAACATTGAGGGTGTGCTCAGCGAGTTCTCTAGGTACACCTGGCATGTCAGAAGGTTTCCATGCAAAATGTCCCTATTCTCACGGATGAACTCGATGAGCGCGCTTTCCTATTTTGGATCCAGATTGGCACTGATGCTAAACTGCTGAGATGAATCACCTGGAACAAAATCAACAAGCTTAGTCTCATCGGCTGACTTAAATTTCATTGCCGGCTCATGCTCCGTAGTCGGCTTTTTCAGAGAGGTCATATTTGTTGGGTCAACATTGTCTTTGTAAAACTTCAACTCCTCTGTTGCGCAAACAGATTCTGCATAAGCCGCATCGCCTTCCTCACACTCCAAGGCCACCTTCCGGCTGCCATGAACCGTAATGGTCCCATTGTGACCCGGAATCTTGAGCTACAAATACACGTAACACGGCCGTGCCATGAACTTGGCGTAAGCCGGCCGCCCAAATATGGCATGATACGGACTTCTTATCTTGACCACCTCAAAGGTCAATTTTTCCACCCTGTAGTTGTACTCATCTCCAAAGGCCACTTCCAATTCGATCTTACCAAGTGGATAAGCCGACTTACCAGGCACCACGCCATGGAAAACAGTATTGGACTGGCTGAGGTTCTTATCAATCAACCCCATACGACGAAAAGTCTCATAATAGAGGATGTTGATGCTGCTGCCTCCATCCATGAGCACCTTAGTGAACTTATATCATCCCACCTGAGGAGCCACCACCCGGGCCAAGTGACCCAGATTATCAACCCGGGGAGGGTGATCCTCCCTACTCCACACAATAGGCTGCTCAGACCATCTTAAATAGCGTGGAATCGCCGGCTCAACAGCATTCACAGCCCTCTTATGAAGCTTCTGATCTCGCTTACACAGACTGGTGGTGAATACGTGATACTGTCCATCGTTAAGCTGCTTGGGGTTGGTCTGGTAACCCCCCTGCTGCTGTTGATGACCCTGCCCAGACTGCCGATTAAAGCCCCCTTGACCGTTCTAAGGATTAAAGTTTGAGCCGCCGCCCGGGCCATGAAAACCGACAGCGCCTGAGCCGCCGCCCGAGCCATTGTTGCCATTAAAGGCATTGGAATTCTAAGGCCTTCATGATTGCGCAATCCTTCCATAGATGAGTAGCTGGCTTCTCCCTAGAGCCATGCCTTGGACAAGGCTCATTCAACAGCTGCTCCAACGTCGGGCCTGACCCCCCGACTCGGGGAGGCGGCCTCCCCTTGCGTCGCTGGTTGTTTCCCTGTGAGCTGGCGTTGGCCACAAACTCTAGGCTGCCGTCGGCCTTACGCTTGCCACCTCCTTGGTTCGCTGGGTTATGCTGAGGACCCTTGCCATTGTCGTTCTTCTTTCCCTTCCCTGTCCTTTCATCATCTGACGCGGGGTCCTTGGTACTATCAGAGTCGGCATACTTGACGAGAGCCGCCATCAGCGTACCCATATCATTACAATCACGCTTGAGCCGCCCGAGTTTCATCTTCAGGGGCAGGAAGCGACAATTTTGCTCCAACATTAAGACTGCAGAGTCGGCATCCATCTTATCAGATGAGTGTATTATCTCCTTGACCAGGCGAACCCAATGGGTTGTAGACCCACCCTCCTACTGTTTACAGTTAGTCGAATCCACAATTGACATAGACTGCCTACAGGTATCTTTGAAGTTTTGGATGAACCGAGCCTTTAGCTCAGCCCAAGACCCGATGGAGTTTGGGGCAGCCCTTTCAACCAAGTGTGGGCAGTCCCATCTAACATCATGGTGAAGTACTTGGCCATCGCCGCTTCACTGACCTCCAGCAATTCCATGGCCATCCCATAATTCTCGATCCAAGCTCCAGGTTGCAAATCAGCCGTGTAATTAGGAACCTTCCTAGGCCCTTTGAAGTCCTTGGGTAGACGTTCATTCCGGAGAGCCGGCACTAAACAAGGGACACCTCCAGTCCTTGTAGGGATGCCCACGTCGATAGAAGCCGTCGGATAAGCCGGGGGTGTCTGGTAAGACGTCAACTGAGGCACCTGCTCCGGCTCTTGCCGTGCTCTGTCTTGGTCTGTTGCATGAAAGGCCCCGTTATGAGCCGGGCCATGGCCAGTTGGTAAGTCATGGCGTCGGACATTACTTGAGCCGGTCGCTGAAACCATGTGTCTGCTATAACTCGGGCTCCGGCCTGGACGAGGGGTTGAATGGATCCTGTCCCGGCTGTAAGAGTACGCCTCCTGCTGCGCCAGAGCTGTCTGAAGGAGCTCCCTGACCCGGCGGGTTTCAACCGCCGTTGGAGAATCGCCATCAATTGGGAGAGCCGCCAGCTGTGCCGCTGCGGCGACCATGTTTTCCAGCGGGTTGGCATAATGACCCGGTGGTATTGGCACGTACTGAGGCGGGGCAGGGTTCACCCGGGGCGGTCCCATTACCTGGGGCTAAATTGGTGTTCCAACTCCGGGTACTATGATCTCCAGCGGGTTACTAGACCCTGCACCTGGCGTGTTGAAGAGGTTTCGAGGATCGTAGACCGGAGGGAGTCGAGATTGGGCCTTTTGATGCCTCCTTCTCATGACCTCATTGGATGCGTTCTGATCCATCGTGAGCCGGAAGGACTGCGCCTGAATCAACTGAGTCTGGGCGTCGAGAGCCGCCCTCTCCGCAGCCATCCTGATCCCTTCCGCCGCCAGATCCTCCTTGGCTTTCACTAGATCTAACTTTAACTGCGCCACCTCCGCGTCATGCTGAGCTTGATCCGCCGGGTCAACCGTGGCGGTCAATAGGGCCGTCATCTTGTCTGTGAGATCCATCAGCACCTGAGCCGGCGAGGATACCGGGTTTCCTGACCCAGCGGCAGGGTTTTGAACAAGCTGTGCACCGGCCATGAAGATTCCAACCCGGCTCGGCGGCTCAAAAGGGTCCAGAATACTGTCACCATCGGAACAACCCCTGAGCCTGCCATCTTGAATTTGATACAACGAGTTTGACTCATCCATGGATGACTCGCTGTTAGAGCCGGCGGCCGTCTCATCACCAGATCCAGACCCTATAGAGAGTCCTTCATGAACACACCCCACGAAAGCATGCTTCAAGGCAGGCAAAGCCCGGGCGGGCCGTGCACGCTGAGTCGTCTCGATGAGGTCGGTGCAGAGTTCCGGCTCAGGGCCCGGCTCACCAATTTTGCCAATGAAGATGTGGATTCCGCCAAAGGGGACCCGGTACACGTACTCGATTGAGCCGGCGTCGGGGCCCCAGGTTGCATCGTCGATGTAGAGCTTGTCGCGACGACTCTTGGTCATCCGGCCCACAGTGTATCCCTTGAGCCCTTCGAAGCTGCCCTTCAAGAACTCAAATCCACCGTGCGCTGGCCCCATGGTGGACGCCAACTATCGTGGAATTGTCACGGCAGATGTCCTCGTGCTAGGACTTAGTCATGGAGCCATCGCAACTAGGAAGCTTAAAGGGGTTAAACGGGACAAGGAACACGAGGGTTATACTGGTTCGGCCCCTTACGGTGAAGGTAAAAGCCTACGTCCAGTTGAGGTGGTATTGATTATGGTTTCGATGACCAGGGAGCTTAATTGCTATGCCTGGCTCTTGATGAGAACTTACTTGTCCCTAAACCACCGCCGGGTCGTCCCTTTATATAGAGAGGTTGACGCCCGGCGGCTTTCAGAGTCCCGGCCGGCTCATAAGAGTGTCCGGCTCGGACTCTCAACTATTCTTGCCTTACACTACAAGTTTTGCCATACGGCGGTTTATCACTATGGGCCTTAAGCCATCTCCGGGTCTTAGGCCCATCATTGAGCCGCCGTCTTCAAGCTCGGTACTGGGCTTCGCGTGATGACCATTATGAGTAACCCGGCCCCTCCTCGCGGGTGACCTTAAAGATTATATCCCCGAAATTTCCGGATCCCCGAAACCCTAGCCTCTCCCTCCGCGCGCCGGACGTGTCCACCCGGCACCGGACGAAAGCCGCCGCCGCCCCTGCCCACTCACAGCGTGCCACGTGGAAGGCCGCCCCCGCACCGCCGCCGAGGCCCGCGAGCCCGTGGCCGGCCCCCCGAGCCCGTCTCCCGCGCCCCGCCGCCCG
>NC_057807.1:633228149-633237670 GCF_018294505.1 Triticum aestivum
CCGCGGCGCGCCTCCGCCATCCTCGCCGCCGCCGACTCCCGCGACCCCGACGGCGCCCGAGTCCCGCCGTCTCCTCCCTCTCCCTCCGGCCGGCCTCGTCCTCTCTCTCTCCTCCGGCGAGCAGCTCGGCAGCCTCGGCCCGATCTGGATCCAATCGCTACAGTTGACTTTTCCCCCCTCTCGAAGGATCCAACCGCTACGGTTGACTTTTTCCCCCTCTTGAATTTCTGCCAAGTCCCCGAAATTATTGCATTATGTGCTCATGTTCATCGCATCATAACTTTCGGTGCGTAGCTCCGTTTCGGCCGTGTAATATATCGAAATGTTCATTACGAGATGCTCTTCATTTTGTTCCATTGGGTCATGCTCCTTTGAGTTCAGCTTGTTGCCCAAATCTCTGATGCAAGAGTGCTAAGTGCTGTTTACTGTTGTCTGTTAACAGAACTTGGAGATTTGTTATTTTTGTTGTATTTAATCTGTGCATCTTATGAGCATGAGCTCTACATATGTTTTGATCTATGCCATGACATCTTCACAGAGGTGTATGCCATGTATTTTTGTGATCTATGTGGTGACTAGCACAAGCTTGCAAACTAGGTTTCGTGATGTTTCTGATTTCAGAGACGGTAATTATACTAAGTTTGTGTCTACTATTATTTTCATGCCATGTAAACTTGATGCTACAGAGAGATCCATGCTCCTTTCGGTGATGTTCAGTAAGGATATTTTGTAGGTATGGTTATGCTAGTTCCATTCGTGCCTCTGTTTGGAATTATGGAGTGCGCTGGCATGACTCAATCGTGCTCTACTTTTTCTACAAAATGTTTCTGGCAGAATGTTAACATGATATCCAATTTTGCCAAGTTTGTTGTAGTTGATCCATGCATGCTATGAACTTGCTCTTGCCATGGTTAGCTTCATAAACATGCCATCTTGCTGTAGGTATGGTTGGTTTGTCATGCATTGCTTTGTGTTGAGTGAATCAAGCTCACCAAGATGCCTTCATAATATTGTTTCTGCCATGCTCTGTTTTCTGCTAAGTCTGTAAACTGTTAACGAAACTTGCTATGTTTACATGAGTGCAAATTTATTTTCTGATCCCTTTTGGCTCATGGTAAGTAAGAGACTTTTGTTCTATGCATTTAGTAGATTCATGCCATGCCTTGTTTTGCTATGTTAAGTTCCTGTAGCATATGTTTTGCTTGCTCTGAACATTGCTACCTGCTGCTGTTTATGCCATGTCCAGTATTTTCACCAAGTCTGTTAAGCTGATATCTTTTGCACTTTTGCCATGCTTGTTTGAACCTGGTATGTTGTGATTTAGCCGTAGCTCAGTGTTGATCTTTTGTCAAGCATCTCCTGTAAATCACTACCATATGATTTGTTGCTATGTTGGGGTGCTGTAGCATAGTTACTTGATGTGTTCTTAGTAGCATCGTGCTGTTAATCGCAGTTTAGTGCCATCCTTGTTTTGCTTGTCATTTGCAAACCGTGCATCCGATTCCGGTGATCTTTATATCGATTTCAACCGAAATCATCTCATGTTTCTAGTGGCATACTTGGTTTGCCAAGTTACTTCCTTGTTCATCATTTTCCCTTCCGGAGCACACATAAGCATTGCATATCACTTCTCGCATATCATGCTTGTATTGCGTCATGTTGCTTGTGCATTGCACCGTGTTTGATCATGGTTCCGTTGCTTGTGTTCTTGCTTGGGTAGAGCCGGAAGACGAGTACGGGAACGAGGAACCTGTTGAGAATGTTTCCGAGGATCAAGCTTTCGACAACTCTGAAAACCTTGCAAGCAAGATGACCATACCGTCGAAATCACTTCTATCTTTGCTTTGCTAGCTGTCGCTCTATTGCCATGCTGCGTTACCTATCACTTTCTATATCATGCCACCCATTGTTGCCATGTCAAGCCTCTAACCATCCTTTCCTAGCAAACCGTTGTTTGGCTAAGTTACCGCTTTGCTCAGCCCTTCTTATAGCGTTGCTAGTTGCAGGTGAAGTTGAAGTTGGTTCCATGTGGGAACATGGATATTTTGTTGGGATATCACAATATCTCTTATTTAATTAATGCATTTATATACTTGGTAAAGGGTGGAAGGCTCGGCCTTATGCCTAGTGTTTTGTTACACTCTTGCCGCCCTAGTTTCCGTCATACCGCAGTTATGTTCCTTGATTTTGCGTTCCTTACACGGTTGGGTGATTTATGGGGCCCCCTTGATAGTTCGCCTTGAATGAAACTCCTCCAGCAAGGCCCATCCTTGGTTTTACATTTGCCTAACGACCTATACCTTTTTCCCATGGGTTCTGCAGACTCAAGGGTCATCTTTGTTTTAACCCCCCCGGGTCAGTGCTTGTCTAAGTGTTAGTCCGAAGCGAGCTGCCTGCGGGGCCACCTCGCGGAAACTCGAGGTTTGGTTTTACTCGTAGCTAGTCTCATCCGGTGTTGCCCTGAGAACGAGATATGTGCAGCTCCTATCGGGATTTGTCGGCACATCGGGCGGCTTTGCTGGTGTTGTTTTATCCTGTCGAAATGTCTTGTAAACCGGGATTCCGACTCTGATCGGGTCTTCTCGGGAGAAGGAATAATCCTTCGTTGACCGTGAGATCTTATAATGGGCTAAGTTGGGACACCCCTGCAGGGTATTATCTTTCGAAAGTCGTGCCCGCGGTTATGAGGCAGATGGGAATTTGTTAATGTCCGGTTGTAGAGAATTTGACACTTGACCTTAATTAAAATACATCAACCGCGTGTGTAGCCATGATGGTCTCTTCTCGGCGGAGTCCGGGAAGTGAACACGGTTTCTGAGTTATGATTGACGTAAGTAGGAGTTCAGGATCACTTCTTGATCACTTCTAGCTTCTCGACCGATGCTTTGCTTCTCTTCTCGCTCTCATTTGGTATGTTAGCTACCATATATGCTTAGTGCTTTGCCGCAGCTCCACCATATTACTCCTTGGCTTCCTACTAGCTTAAATAGTCTTGATCTCGCGGGTGTGAGATTGCTGAGTCCTCGTGACTCACAGATTCTACCAAAACAGTTGCAGGTACCGAGGATACCTATGCAGATGACGCAACCGAGCTCAAGTGGGAGTTCGATGAGGACCGTGGTCGTTACTATGTATCGTTTCCTGATGATCAGTAGTGGAGCCCAGTTGGGACGATCGGGGATCTAGCCAGTAGGGTTGTCTTCCTTCATTTTGGTTCTGTAGTGGGACCTTGATTGTACTCTGAATGATGGATATTTAAATTATGTTATTGTGTGAAGTGGCGATTGTAAGCCAACTCTTTATCCCATTCTTGTTCATTACAAGGGATTGTGTGAAGATGACCCTTCTTGCGACAATACCTACAATGCGATTATGCCTCTAAGTCGTGCCTTGACACGTGGGAGATATAGTCGCATCGTGGGCGTTACAAGTTGGTAATCAGAGCCATCCCCGACTTAGGAGCCCCCTGCTTGATCGAATCACTGGCGTTGTTGAGTCTAGAACAAAAATGTTTTGAGTCTTAGGACTATATATATCGGAGAGTAGGATTCTTTTTACTCCTCGGTCCCTTCGTCGCTCTGGTGAGGTCTCCTGACGTAGAAGTTTGACTCTTCTCTCCTCAAATTTCACTAAAAAATTTTTAGGATCACGCAGGTATCTTGGAATCGTTCCGATGGTTTTGTGATGAGAACATTTTTCTTGGTGCCTCCTGACATTTAGGGGTTGTGGCAGTGTCCCGGGCAATTGAGCTCCGAGGTGCTGTCGTCACAATTTTATCGTTGCAGTTCTGGAATACTTGAGTTTCGCCGACATCGAAAATCTCTTTTATGCAGTTGTTGGTGAGATAACCTCGATGCCACCCAGTACTGGGGCGGGTGATCGTGAGTATTGCCATAACTCATATAACGGATGCTTTTCGAAGGTTGAGGTAAATGATTTCCGAAGGTTTCTTGGTTATGTGTTGAAGGATGGATACGGCTGGATCTAGGTATTGTTAGTTTGGGTGATATATTTTGCGTCCCCTGTATCCCCAACACCTGATTGCATAACCAGAAAGTTTCGGGAGTTTATAGGTGGGATTCAAGTAGCTCTTAGCATTTCTTCCCGCAGATATTTGGTTTGTGATTGGGTAATCCTTACCACTTATTTGTTCCACTCGTATCTTGTTATTTTATTCATCAATCTCTTATCAAGTGGCTTCTTACCTTATTGGAAGTGTGTTGATTTACTATGGAATTCATTCGTTCGTCCTCGTTCGAATGTTTAATGTGAAGACTATATGTTGCAATTTCTATCCATTGATTCAACTTGTCTATCTGTCTATCAAGATGCTAATGGATGTCACCCTCTTCAGGATGGCTCCGCCAACGCATCAGAATCCAGAATGGAATGATGGGAATCAGTCGAACCCTCCGCCACCACCTCCGCCTCCGGAGGCATGGCAAGCTATCATGGCAGCCACCAACGCCAATGCTCAAATGATTTTGCAACTCTTGCAAGAGCGTACCCAAGGGCAAGGCAACCAAGGTTATCAAGGCCAAGGCAACCATCAGCCTCACTTCACTACCCTCAACCAGTTCCTTGCAAATCAGCCTAAGTCTTTCAGCTACTGTGCCGAGGCCATAGACGCCGATGATTGGCTCATGGACATCAACAAGCATTTTGAATGTAGCAATGTCAGGCCTGAGGACTATGTCAAGTTCGCTTCTTTTCAGCTCAAGGACCAAGCTGCTGATTGGTATCAACAATACAAAGATTCCAGAGGAGGTCGTGTGATCACTTGGACTGACTTCTGTCGAGACTTCAAAGCTCACCATATTCCACAAAGTGTTGTTGAGAGCAAGCGTGAGGAGTTCCGCAATCTCAAGCAAGGCAACATGTCTGTGTATCAATTCAACATCCAGTTTCAGAAACTTGCTTGCTTCGCTAAACAAGACGTTCCTGACGAAAAGAGTATGATCTATCACTTCAGAGGTGGTCTTAGAGAGGATCTGCAGTTAGCTCTCGTTCTTGTGGAGCCTACTCAGTTTGATCAATTCTATAACATGGCACTGAAGCAAGAAGCTGCTCAGCTCAAGTGTGAGGCTTCTAAGAAGAGAGTCAGAGATGCAGTTCAGTCTTCTTCTTCCTCACTTGTGGAAGCTAAGCAACAGAAGTTTTGGTTGCCTCCTCCTCCTCCGTTCCGTCAGCCTTTCCAGCAGAAGAACAAAGGTGGCCATGCATCTTCCCACCCACCCAACCCTGGCTATCAGAACAAGTCTCAGAATCAAGCTCCAAGGACGAATGCTCCTTATCATCGTCCACTCTCAGAGGTGACTTGCAACAAATGTCAGCAGAAAGGTCACTATGCTAACAAGTGTTTCAACCAAAGGCGCCTTCCTCCTCCTCCTCCTGTGAGATCTTCCAGTAATGCAGTGGTCAAGCATTTTCCCAAGTCTGCAAAGGTGAACATGATGAATGCAGCTCAAGCGGAGGAATCTACTGATGTGATAATGGGTAATCTTCCTGTTAATGACATTCCTGCAAAAGTCTTATTTGATACCGGTGCATCGCATTCTTTCATGTCATATCCTTTTGCATCGAAGCACAATTTTGACACAGTGGAATTGCCTAGAGCAATGCAAGTTATTTCTCCGGCTAAGCGTTTGAGCTCTACCATGTTGGTTCCAAATGTCAGTATCAAGATGGGCGACTATAAATTTATGTCTTCTCCAATTGTCCTTGGTGACTCTGATATTGATCTTATTCTCGGGATGGACTGGCTTTCTAAGCACAAGGCTCAGCTTGATTGTGCTGCCAAGGAAATTCATTTGACACACTCTTCTGAGGATGTGATCACCTATGCCGCTCGTGATGAGACCATTCGGTTATTCTCTCTCAATGAGAAGGGCGAGTTGGATGCTATCTCCCAGATTCCAGTCGTTTGTGAGTACCAAGATGTCTTTCCAGAAGAGCTTCCGGGTATGCCTCCTCACCGGCCAGTTGAGTTCGTTATCAACCTTGAGCCCGACACTGAGCCCGTTTGCAAGCATCCTTACAAGCTTGGACCCAATGAGGTGAAGGAATTGAAGAAACAGCTCAATGAACAAGAGCGTCTGGGTTTGATTAGACCGAGTTCATCTCCGTGGGGTTGTGGAGTTCTTTTTGTCCAGAAGAAGGATGGCACGGACCGACTTTGTGTCGACTACCGCCCATTGAACAAGAATACTATCAACAACAAGTACCCACTTCCCAACATCAATGAGCTATTCGAGCAACTTAAAGGTGCAAAGGTGTTCTCCAAGCTTGACCTTCGTATGGGTTATCATCAGATTCGCATTCGTGAAGAAGATATTCCCAAGACAGCATTCAGAACAAGCTTTGGTTCTTATGAATATACTGTCATGTCTTTCGACCTTGTCAATGCTCCTCCAACATTCTCTCGAATGATGAATTTCATCTTCAACCCCTATACCAATGAATTCGTGCTGGTGTATCTTGATGATATCTTGGTCTTCTCCAAAAATAAGAAGGACCATGCCAAACATTTGCGATTGGTGCTCGACAAGCTCAGAGAGTATCAATTCTATGCGAAGTTTTCCAAATGTGAGTTATGGCTTGATGAAGTTCTTTACCTTGGTCATATCATCTCTGCCAAGGGCATCGCTGTTAATCCCGCGAAGGTGTCTGCAGTTCTCGATTGGGAACCTCCTCAGAATGTCAAGCAGCTCCGCAGTTTTCTTGGTCTTGCAAGTTATTGCCGAAGATTCATTGAGAACTTCTCTAAGATTGCAAAGTCTCTTTCCAACCTCCTCCAGAAGCATGTGAAGTATGTCTGGTCTCCTGAGTGTGACGTTGCTTTCAACACTCTCAAAGAGAAACTTGTCACAGCTCCTGTCTTAACTCTTCCTGACGAATCCAAGCCATTTGAAGTTTTCTGTGATGCTTCTCTCCAAGGTCTCGGTGCTGTGTTAATGCAAGAGAAGAAAGTTGTGGCCTATACCTCTCGTCAGTTGAAGCCCAACGAAAAGAACTACCCCACTCACGATCTTGAGTTGGCGGTAGTTGTCCATGCATTAATAACATGGAGACATCTCTTGTTGGGAAGGAAAGTGGACATTTTCACCGATCACAAGAGTCTCAAGTATATCTTCACTCAGCCCAACCTCAACCTCAGGCAAACTCGATGGGTCGAAATGATTCAAGAGTACAATCCGAGTATTGAATATACTCCAGGCAAGGCCAATGTCATTGCAGATGCTTTGAGCAGAAAGGCTTAATGCAACAGCTTAATTCTCAAGCCTTTTCAGCAGGATCTTTCTGAAGCTTTCCGCAAGCTCAATCTCCAAGTTGTTCCTCAAGGTTTTCTTGCCAACCTCATAGTCTCTCCTACATTGGAAGGTCAAATTCGTGAGGCACAACTCCTTGATGCCATGGTGAAGAAGGTGAAACGTGGTATCGACAAGGGCATTTCCAAATACAAGTGCTATCGCATTGATGACAGAGACACTTTATTCTTCGAGGACCGGATTGTGGTTCCTAAAGGTGATCTAAGGAAGGTCATAATGAACGAAGCGCACAATTCTCTTCTCTCCATTCATCCTGGAAGTACGAAGATGTACCATGACCTCAAGCAGTCGTATTGGTGGACTCGAATGAAGCGAGAAATCGCTAAATTCGTGAATGAATGTGATGTCTGTAGAAGGGTCAAAGCAGAACACCAATGACCAGCTAGTCTCCTCCAACCTCTAGCAATCCCAGAATGGAAGTTTGATCATATCGAAATGGACTTCGTGACTGGTTTTCCCAAGTCCAAGCGTGGAAATGATGCTATCTTCGTTGTCATTGACAAGCTTACCAAAGTGGCTCATTTTCTTCCTATCAAAGAATCCATCACAGCAGCTCAGTTGGCAGAGCTATACACCTCCAGGATTGTCTCCTTGCACGGCATTCCACAATTGATTTTGTCAGATAGTGGAAGCATCTTCACTTCTAAGTTCTAGGATTCCTTTCAGACGGCAGCAACATTTGCTTCAACACAACTTTCCATCCTCAAACTAGTGGCCAAGTCGAGCGAGTCAATCAAATACTTGAAGATATGCTCAGGGCTTGTGTCATTTCCTTTGGCATGAAGTGGGAAGATTGTCTCCCATATGCCGAGTTCTCCTACAACAACAGCTTTCAAGTGAGTTCGGGCAAAGCCCCATTCGAAATTCTCTATGGCAGAAAGTGTCGTACTCCTCTCAATTGGTCAGAGACTGGTGAACGCCAACTTCTTGGCAATGACTTAATCATAGAGGCTGAAGAAATGTGTAAAGTCATCCGTGAAAATCTTAAAGCCGCGCAATCGCGCCAGAAGAGTTACTATGATAGCAAGCACCGTGATTTGGCTTTCGAGATCGGGGACCATGTCTACCTCCGCGTCTCTCCAATGAAAGGCACTCGTCGCTTCGGTATCAAAGGGAAGCTTGCCCCTAGATACGTGGGTCCTTTCAAGATCATTGGCAAAAGAGGCGACCTCGCCTATCAACTTGAGCTTCCCTCCAACTTTGCAAACGTGCACGATGTGTTCCACGTGTCACAGCTTCGCAAGTGCTTCAAGACTCCTGAGCACACCATCAACTTCGAAGAGTTTCATCCCCAGGAAGATCTGTCTTATCATGAGCACCCCGTTGCTATTCTTCAGGAAACTGAGCGCAAGACTTGCAACAAGTCGATCAAATTCCTGAAAGTGAAATTGTCGCACCATTCCGACCGAGAAGCCACCTGGGAACGCGAGGACCACCTCCGTTCCGAATATCCGGAGTTCTTTCAATCCTAGATCTCGGGACGAGATCCTCTCGTAGTGGTGGAGTGTTGTAACGCCCCGGATGTAACATTCCATATTTGTAACTCCGACTCTTGCCATTTTTCGGCTATGTGCTATGATATTACCTTCGTGGTTGGGTTTTGTCTCTCGTTTGCATTTTGTTCATGTCATGCATTTCGTATCATGTCATCATGTGCATATCATTTGCATACGTGTTCATCTCATGCATCCGAGCATTTTCCCCGTTGTCCGTTTTGCAATCCGACACTCCCACCTCCTCCGGCGCACCCCTCTTGTTTCTTTTTGTGAGCGGGTGTTAAACATTCTCGGGATGCACCGAGGTTTTCCAAGTGGCCCTGGTATACCACCGGTAGACCACCTGCCAAGTTTCGTGCCATTTGGAGGTCGTTGATACTCCAACGGTTAACCGGGTAACCGCGAAGGCCTTCTGTGTGTTGCAGCACAACCCCCCTTCAAAACAGCCCAAAACCCATCTAGGACACCTCCATGCTCTCGGTCGTTCGATCACGATCGTGTGGGCGAAAACCGTGCTCAATTTGGAGTTTCCTAGCTCCCTCTACCTATAAACATGTGAGACTCCCCGAAATTTCTGGATCCCCGAAACCCTAGCCTCTCCCTCCGGGCGCCGGACGTGTCCGCCCGGCGCCGGACGAAAGCCGCCGCCGCCCCCGCCCACTCACAGCATGCCACGTGGCAAGCCGCCCCCGCGCCG
>NC_057807.1:633237989-633269344 GCF_018294505.1 Triticum aestivum
GCCATCCTCGCCGCCCGCCGACGCTCGCTGGCGCCCGAGTCCCGCCGTCTCCTCCCTCTCCCTCCGGCCGGCCTCGTCCTCTCCCTCTCCTCCGGCCGGCTCCGCCCCGAGCTCCGGCGAGCAGCTCGGCAGCCTCGGCCCGATCTGGATCAAATCGCTACGGTTGACTTTTTCCCGCTCTCGAAGGATCCAATCGCTACGGTTGACTTTTTCCCCTCTCGAATTTCTGCCAAGTCCCCGAAATTATTGCATTATGTGCTCATGTTCATCGCATCATAACTCTTGGTGCGTAGCTCCGTTTCGGGCATGTAATATATCAAAATGTTCATTACGAGATGCTCTTCATTTTGTTCCATTGGGTCATCCTCGTTTTAGTTCATCTTGTTGCCCAAATCTCTGATGCAAGAGTGCTAAGTGCTGTTTACTGCTGTCTGTTAACAGAACTTGGAGATTTGTTATTTTTGTTGCATTTAATCTGTGCATCTTATGAGCATGAGCTCTACATATGTATTGATCTATGTCATGCCATATTCACAGAGGTGTATGCCATGTATTTTTGTGATCTATGTGGTGACTAGCACAAGCTTGCAAACTAGGCTGCGTGATGTTTCTGATTTCAGAGACTTGGTAATTTTACTAAGTCTGTGTCTGCTGTTATTTTCATGCCATGTAAACTTGATGCTACAGAGAGATCCATGCTCCTTTTGGCGATGTTCAGTAAGGATGTTTTATAGATATGGTTATGCTAGTTCCATTCATGCCTCTGTTTGGAATTATGGAGTGCCTAGCATGACTCAATCGTGCTCTACTTTTGCTATAAAATGTTTCTGGCAGAATGTTAACATGATATCCAACTTTGCCAAGTTTGTTGTAGTTGATCCATGCATGCTATGAACTTGCTCTTGCCATGGTTAGCTTCATAAACATGCCATCTTACTATAGGTATGGTTGGTTTGTCATGCATTGCTTTGTGTTGAGTGAATCAAGCTCACCAAGATGCCTTCATAATATTGTTTCTGCCATGCTCTGTTTTCTGCTAAGTCTATAAACTGTTAACGAAACTTGCTATGTTTAATGAGTGCAAATGTATTTTCTGATCCCTTTTGACTCATGGTCAGTAAGAGACTTTTGTTCTATGCATTTAGTAGATTCATGCCATGCCTTGTTTTGCTATGTTAAGTTCCTGTAGCATATGTTTTGCTTGCTCTGAACATTGCTACCTGCTGCTATTTATGCCATGTCCAGTATTTTCACTAAGTCTGTTAAGCTGATATCTTTTGCACTTTTGCCATGCTTGTTTGAACCTGTTATGTTGTGATTTAGCCATAGATCAGTATTCATCTTTTGTCAAGCATCTCCTGTAGATCACTGCCATATGCTTTGTTGCTATGTTGGGGTGTTATAGCATAGTTACTTGATGTGTTCTTAGTAGCATCGTGCTGTTAATCGTAGTTTAGTGCCATCCTTGTTTTGCTTGTCATTTGCAAACCGTGCATCCGATTCCGGTGATCTTTATATCGATTTCAACCGAAATCATCTCATCTTTCCAGTGGAATACTTGGTTTGCCAAGTTACTGCCTTGTTTATCATTTTCCCTTCCGGAGCACACATAAGCATTGCATATCACTTCTCGCATATCATGCTTGTATTGCATCATGTTGCTTGTGCATTGCATCGTGTTTGATCGTGGTTCCGTTGCTTGTGTTCTTGCTTGGGTAGAGCCGGGAGACGTGTACGGGAACGAGGAACCTGTTGAGAATGTTTCCGAGGATCAAGCTTTCGACAACTCTGAGAACCTTGCAGGTAAGATGACCATACCATCGAAATCACTTCTATCTTTGCTTTGCTAGCTGTCGCTCTATTGCCATGCTACATTACGTATCACTTTCTATATCATGCCGCCCATTGTTGCCATGTCAAGCCTCTAACCATCCTTTCCTAGCAAACCGTTGTTTGGCTAAGTTACCGCTTTGCTCAGCCCTTCTTATAGTGTTGCTAGTTGCAGGTGAAGTTGAAGTTGGTTCCATGTGGGAACATGGATATTTTGTTGGGATATCACAATATCTCTTATTTAATTAATGCATTTATATACTTGGTAAAGGGTGGAAGGCTCGGCCTTATGCCTAGTGTTTTGTTACACTCTTGCCGCCCTAGTTTCCGTCATACCGCTGTTATGTTCCTTGATTTTGCGTTCCTTACACGGTTGGGTGATTTATGGGGCCCCCTTGATAGTTCGCCTTGAATGAAACTCCTACAGCAAGGCCCATCCTTGGTTTTACATTTGCCTAACAACCTATACCTTTTTCCCTTGGGTTCTGCAGACTCAAGGGTCATCTTTGTTTTAACCCCCCCGGGTCAGTGCTTGTCTAAGTGTTAGTCCGAAGGGAGCTACCTGCGGGGCCACCTCGCGGAAACTCGAGGTCTGGTTTTACTCGTAGCTAGTCTCATCCGGTGTTGCCCTGAGAACGAGATATGTGCAGCTCCTATCGGGATTTGTCGGCACATCGGGCGGCTTTGCTGGTGTTGTTTTATCTTGTCGGAATGTCTTGTAAACCGGGATTCCGAGTCTGAACGGGTCTTCTTGGGAGAAGGAATAATCCTTCGTTGACCATGAGCGCTTATAATGGGCTAAGTTGGGACACCCCTGCAAGGTATTATCTTTCGAAAGCCGTGCCCGCGGTTATGAGGCAGATGGGAATTTGTTAATGTCCGGTTGTAGAGAATTTGACACTTGACCTTAATTAAAATACATCAACCGCGTGTGTAGCCGTGATGGTCTCTTCTCGGCGGAGTCCGGGAAGTGAACTCGGTTTTTGAGTTATGATTGACGTAAGTAGGAGTTCAGGATCACTTCTTGATCACTTCTAGCTTCTCGACCGATGCTTTGCTTCTCTTCTCGCTCTCATTTGTGTATGTTAGCTACCATATATGCTTAGTGCTTTGCCGCAGCTCCACCATATTACTCCTTGCCTTCCTACTAGCTTAAATAGTCTTGATCTCGCGGGTGTGAGATTGTTGAGTCCCCGTGACTCACAGATTCTACCAAAACAGTTGCAGGTACTGAGGATACCTATGCAGATGACGCAGCCGAGCTCAAGTGGAAGTTCGATGAGGACCATGGTCATTACTATGTATCGTTTCCTGATGATCAGTAGTGGAGCCCAGTTGGGACGATCGGGGATCTAGCTAGTCGGGTTGTCTTCTTTCATTTTGGTTCCGTAGTCGGACCTTGATTGTACTCTGAATGATGGATGTTTAAATTATGTTATTGTGTGAAGTGGCAATTGTAAGCCAACTCTTTATCCCATTCTTGTTCATTACATGGGATTGTGTGAAGATGACCCTTCTTGCGACAATACCTACAATGTGATTATGCCTCTAAGTCGTGCCTCGACACGTGGGAGATATAGTCGCATCGTGGGCGTTACAATACTTGACTTGAGGAACAACAGAAAACCTCCGGAAGACTTGAAAGAGTGGAATGAGAAGAACGGGGAAGAAAATGACAACTTCTACCATGAATGAAATAGAGAGCATCCTTAGAAGGAAACATTGAACGGAGTTGTTGGAAATGCAACAACAAAAGAATAAGCTTATTGTGGACTTATGGATAACATCTCAAAATCATAACGTGATAACCGGCCATAAACGGAAATGACTGGATAGCTGAGAAGAACAAAGAAATGCAAAACTCCACTTCAAAAGAATACGGAGAATTAATTGCACTTCGAAAAGCAAGAAGGAAAGATACTTGAGTTCCTTCGATAAGAATCTTGATGAACACTTGAGGAATGAATAAAATCAAGATGAGCCACCGTGATGAATTCCGGTAACAAAAGAGTGACGAGATAAAATTGAGGATGAAAGGGATAATATTAAATCCTTGCGATGATTTGGATGGAGGTTCACGACAAAATCGGCGAGAAGCTTGGAACTCCGGAAAAGAAAAGATGAAAACACTTGAAGAAAGAAGAATAAGAATTATGTTATGCGTATCCTCCATCGATTAAATCGATGAGAAACAATGGATTTGCATACCACTTATTCGTGTTGGAAAAGATTAAGGAGGGATATAGCGCAAAATTTGGGAAAGTCTTCATGAACCACCGTGTCGTGGAATTGTCACGGCAGATGTCCTCGAGCTAGGACTTAGTCGTGGAGCCATCGCAGCTAGGAAGCTTGAAGGGGTTATGCGGGACAAGCAACACGATGGTTTATACTGGTTCGGCCCCTTACGGTGAAGGTAAAAGCCTACGTCCAGTTTGAGGTGATATTGATTAGGGTTATGATCACCAGGGAGCTAAACAGCTATGCCTGGCTCTCGATGAGATTGTTGTCGCCTTTAAACCGTTGCCGGGTCGTCCCTTTATATAGGGAGGCTGACGCCCAGCAGCCCTTAGAGTCCCGGCCGGCTCATAAGAGTGTCCGGCTCAGACTCTCAACTATACGTGCCTTACACTACAAGTTCTACCATAATAATGATTGTAACTACGAGCCTTAAGCCATATCCGGGTCTCAGCCCATCTCTGGACCATCGTCTTCAAACTTGGCTCCGGGCTTCTGGCAATGACCACGCGAGTAACCCGGCCCCTCCTGGCGGGTCACTCTAAGGTCTATATCCTCAACATTAGGCCCCAGATTGATTTGAGCCGGCTCATGTCAATCTTCAACTCTTCTGACAGAAAAATCTCCGGCTTACCGTTCATGTGAAGGCCATAACCCGAAGTGACGTCATCCTCTGTGTTGGGGAACGTAGCAGAAATTCAAAATTTTCTACGCATCACCAAGATCAATCTATGGAGTAATCTAGCAACAAGGGGAAGGGGAGTGCATCTACATACCCTTGTAGATCGCGAGCGGAAGCGTTCAAGAGAAAGGGGTTGATGGAGTCGTACTCGTCGTGATCCAAATCAACGATGATCCTAGTGCCGAACGGACGGCACCTCCGCGTTCAACACACGTACGGAGCAGCGACGTCTCCTCCTTCTTGATCCAGCAAGGGGGAAGGAGAGGTTGATGGAGATCCAGCAGCACGACGGCGTGGTGGTGGAAGTAGCGGGATCCCGGCAGGGCTTCGCCAAGCGCAAGCGGGGAGGACGAGGTGTCACGGGAGGGAGAGGGAGGCGCCAGGGCTTGGATTGCTGCTGCCCTCCCTCCCCCCCACTATATATAGGGCCAAGGGAGAGGGGGGCGCAGCCTTGGCCCTTCCTCCAAGGAAGGGTGCGGCCAGGGAGGAGTCCTTCCTCCCCAAGGCACCTCGGAGGTGCCTTCCCCTTTTAGGACTCTCCATTTATCTTATCTCTTCGCGCATGGGCCTCTTAGGGCTGGTTCCCTTGGCCCATATAGGCCAAGGCGCACCCCCTACAGCCCATGTGGCCCCCCGGGGCTGGTGGACCACCGGACCCCTTTCGGCACTCCCGGTACAATACCGATAAAGTGCGAAACTTTTCTGGCGACCAAAATAAGACTTCCCATATATAAATATTTACCTCCGGACCATTCCGTAACTCCTCGTGACGTCCGAGATCTCATCCGGGACTCCGAACAACTTTCGGGTTACCGCATACTAATATCTCTACAACCCTAGCGTCACCGAACCTTAAGTGTGTAGACCCTACGGGTTCGGGAGACACGCAGACATGACCGAGACGACTCTCCGGTCAATAACCAACAGCGGGATCTGGATACCCATGTTGGCTCCCACATGCTCCTCGATGATCTCATCGGATGAACCACGATGTTGAGGATTCAATCAATCCCGTATACAATTCCCTTTGTCTATCGGTATGTTACTTGCCCGAGATTCGATCGTCGGTATCCCGATACCTTGTTCAATCTCGTTACCGGCAAGTCTCTTTACTCGTTCCGTAACTCACATCATCCCGTGATCAACTCCTTGGTCACATTGTGCACATTATGATGATGTCCTACCGAGTGGGCCCAGAGGTACCTCTCCGTTTACACGGAGTGACAAATCCCAGTCTTGATTCGTGCCAACCCAATAGACACTTTCAGAGATACCTGTAGTGTACCTTTATAGCCACCCAGTTATGTTGTGACGTTTGGTACACCCAAAGCATTCCTACGGTATCCGGGAGTTGCACAATCTCATGGTCTAAGGAACTGATACTTGACATTAGAAAAGCTCTGAGCAAACGAACTACACGATCTTGTGCTAGGCTTAGGATTGGGTCTTGTCCATCACATCATTCTCCTAATGATGTGATCCCGTTATCAACGACATCCAATGTCCATGGTCAGGAAACCGTAACCATCTATTGATCAACGAGCTAGTCAACTAGAGGCTTACTAGGGACATGGTGTTGTCTATGTATCCACACATGTATTTGAGTTTCCTATCAATACAATTCTAGCATGGATAATACATGATTATCATGAACAAGGAAATATAATAATAACCTATTTATTATTGCCTCTAGGGCATATTTCCAACAGTCTCCCACTTGCACTAGAGTCAATAATCTAGTCCACATCACCATGTGATTAACACTCATAGGTCACATCACCATGTGACCAACATCCAAAGAGTTTACTAGAGTCACCAATCTAGTTCACATCACTATGTGATTAACACTCAATGAGTTCTGGTTTGATCATGTTATGCTTGTGAGAGAGGTTATTAGTCAACGGGTCTGAACCTTTCAGATACGTGTGTGCTTTACGAATATCTATGTCATCTTGTGGATGCTACCACGCGCTATTTGGAGCCATTTCAAATAACTGCTCTACTATACGAATCCGGTTTACTACTCAGAGTCATCCGGATTAGTGTCAAAGTTCGCATCGACGTAACCCTTTACGACGAACTCCTTTTCACCTCCATAATCGAGAAAATTCCTTAGTCCACTAGGTACTAAGGATAAGTTCGACCGCTGTCATGTGATCCATTTCCGGATCACTATTGTACCCCTTGACCAACTCATGGCAAGGCACACTTTATGTGCGGTACACAACATAGCATACTGTAGAACCTACGTATGAAGCATAGGGGACGACCTTCGTCCTTTCTCTCTCTTCTATTGTGGTCAAGTCTTGAGTCTTACTCAATACTCACACCTTGTAACACAGCCAAGAACTCCTTCTTTGCTGATCTATTTTGAACTCTTTCAAAATCATGTCAAGGTGTGCGTTCTTTGAAAGTATCATCAGGCGTCTTGATCTATCTCTATAGATCTTGATGCCGAATATGTAAGCAGCCTTATCCAGGTCTTCCTTTGAAAAACTCCTTTCAAACAACCCTTTATGCTTTCCAGAAATTTTACATCATTTCGGATCAACAATATCTCATTCACATATACTTATCAGAAATGTTGTAGCGCTCCCACTCACTTGATTGTAAATACAAGTTTCGAACAAACTTTGTATAAACCCAAAAACTTTGATCACTCCATCAAAGCGTATATTCTGACTCCGAGATGCTTGCTCTAGTCCATGGAAGGATCGCTGGAGCTAGCATACCTTTTAGCATCCTTAGGATCGACAAAACCTTTCTGATTGTATCACATACAACCTTTCCTTACGAAAACTGGTAAGGAAACTTGTTTTGACATCCATCTGCCAGATTTCATAAATGCAGCTAATGCTAACATGATTCCGATGGACTTAAGCATCGCTACGGATGAGAAAATCTCATCGTGGTCAACTCCTTGAATTTGTGGAAATACTCTTTGCCACGAGTCAAGCTTCATGGATGGTAACATTACCGTACACGTCCGTCTTCTTCTCAAAGATCCATTTATCTCGGATTTCATGGCTTCTAACCATTTGTCGGAATATGGGCCCACCATCGCTTCTCCATAGCTCGTAGGTTCAGTATTGTCCAACAACATGATTTCTCAGACAGGATCACGTACCACTCTGAAGTAGCACGCATCCTCGTCGTCCTACGAGGTTTGGTAGTGACTTGATCCGAAGTTTCATGATCACTATCATAAGCTTCCACTTCAATTGCTGTAGGTGCCACGGGAACAACTTCCTGTGCCCTGCTACACACTAGTCGAAGTGACGGTTCAATAACCTTATCAAGTCTCCACCATCCTCCCACTCAATTCTTTCGAGAGAAACTTTTCCTCGAGAAAGGACCTGTTTCTAGAAGCAATTACTTTTGCTTCCAGATCTGAAATAGGAGGTATACCCAACTGTTTTGGGTATTCTATGAAGATGCATTCATCCGCTTTGGGTTCGAGCTTACCAGCTTGAAACTTTTTCACATAAGCATCGCAGCCCCAAACTTTTAAGAAACGACAACTTAGGTTTCTCTAAACAGTGTCGTCTCAACGGAATTGCGTGGTGTCCTATTTAAAGTGAATGCGGTTGTCTCTAATGCCTAACCCATAAACGATAGTGGTAATTCAACAAGAAACATCATGGTATGCACCATATCCAATAGGGTGCAGTTATGATGTTCGGACACACCATCACACTATGGTGTTCCAGGCGGTATTAATTGTGAAACACTTTCCACAATGTCTTAATTGTGTGCCAAACTCGTAACTCAGATACTCATCTCTATGATCATATCACAGACATTTTATCCTCTTGTCACGACGATCTTCAACTTCACTCTAAAATTACTTGAACCTTTCAATATTCAGACTTGTGTTTTATCAAGTAAATACACTCAGCATCTACTCAAATCATCTGTAAAGTAAGAACATAACGATATCCACTGCATGCCTCAGCACTCATTGGACTGCATACATCAAAATGTATTACTTCCAATAAGTTGCTCTCTTGTTCCATCTTACTGAAAACGAGGCCTTTCAGTCATCTTGCCCATGTGGTATGATTTGCATGTCTCAAGTGATTCAAAATCAAGTGAGTCCAAACGATCCATCTGCATGGAGTTTCTTCATGCATATATACCAATAGACATGGTTTGCATGTCTCAATCTTTTCAAAAACGAGTGAGTCCAAAGATCCATCTACATGGAGCTTCTTCATGCGTTTTATCCCAATATGACTCAAATAGCAGTGCCACAAGTATGTGGTACTATCATTACTTTTGGCATGAACATGTGTATCACTACGATCGAGATTCATTTTAGGTGCAAGACCATTGAAGGTATTATTCAAATAAACAGAGTAACCATTATTCTCCTTAAATGAATAACCGTATTGCGATAAACATAATCCAATCATGTTTATGCTCAACACCAAATAACAATTATTTAGGTTTAACACCAATCTCCATGGTAGAGGGAGCATGCGATGCTTGATCACATCAACCTTGGAAACACTTCCAACACACATCGTCATCTCACCTTTAGCTAGTCTCCGTTTATTCCGCAGCTTTTATTTCGAGTTACTAACACTTAGCAACCGAACCGGTATCTAATACCCTGGTGCTGCTAGGAGTACTAGTAAAGTACACATTCATATAATGTATATCCAATATACTTCTGTCGACCTTGCCTGCCTTCTCATCTACCAAGTATCTAGGGTAGTACTGCTTCAGTGACCATTCCCCTCATTACAGAAGCACTTAGTCTCGGGTTTGGGTTCAACCTTGGGATTCTTCACTAGAGCAGCAAATGACTTGTTGTTTCATGAAGTATCCCTTTTGCCCTTGCCCTTCTTAAACTAGTGGTTTTACTAACCATCAACAATTGATGCTCCTTCTTGATTTCTATTTTCGCGGTGTCAAACATCGCGAATAGCTCAAGGATCATCATAACTATCCCTGATATGTTATAGTTCATAACGAAGCTCTACTAGCTTGGTGGCAGTGACTATGGAGAACCATCACTATCTCATCTGGGAGAGTAACTCCCACTCGATTCAAGCGATTGTGGTACTCAGACAATCTGAGCACATGCTCAACGATTGAGCTTTTCTCCCTTAGTTTGCTGCCTTAAGAAACTTGTCAGAGGTCTCATACCTCTTGACGTGGGCACTAGTCTGAAATCCCAATTTCAGTCTTCGGAACATCTCATATGTTCTGCGACGTTTCAAAACCGTCTTTGGTGCCACAATTCTAAACCGTCAGCATTACGCACTGAACTATCACGTAGTCATCAAAACGTGTATGTCAGATGTTTCGCAACATCTACAGACGACGATGAGGTTCAGCACACTGAGCGGTGCATTAAGGACATAAGCCTTCTGTGCAGCAATGAGGACAATCCTCATCTTACGGACCCAGTCCGCATAATTGCTACTATTAACTTTCAACTAAATTTTCTCTAGGAACATATCTTAAACAGTAGAACTAAAGCGGATGACATAATTTGCAAAGACCTTTTGGCTATGTTCACGATAATGAAGTTCATCTGATTATTGAACTCCCACTCAGATAGACATCCCTCTAGTCATCTAAGTGATACATGATCCGAGTCAAACTAGGCCGTGTCCGATCATCACGTGAGACGGACTAGTCATCATCGGTGAACATCTCCATGTTGATCGTATCTTCTATACGACTCATGCTCGACCTTTCGGTCTCTTGTGTTCCGAGGCCATGTCTGTACATGCTAGGCTCGTCAAGTCAACCTAAGTGTTTCGCATGTGTTCCGAGGCCATGTCTGTACATGCTAGGCTCGTCAACACCCGTTGTATTCGAACGTTAGAATCTATCACACCCGATCATCACGTGATGCTTCGAAACAACGAACCTTCGCAACGGTGCAAAGTTAGGGGGAACACGTCTCTTGAAATTTTAGTGAGGGATCATCTTATTTAAGCTACCGTCGTTCTAAGCAAATAAGATGTAAACATGATAAACATCACATGCAAATCATAAAGTGACGTGATATGGCCAATATCATCCTGCGCCTTTGATCTCCATCTTCGAGGCGCGACATGATCACCTTCGTCACCGGCATGACACCATGATCTCCATCATCATGATCTCCATCATTGTGTCTTCATGAAGTTGTCTTGCCAACTATTACTTCTACTACTATGGCTAACGGTTAGCAATAAAGTAAAGTAATTACATGGCGTTTTCATTGACACGCAGGTCATACAATAAATTAAGACAACTCCTATGGCTCTTGCTGGTTGTCATACTCATCGACATGCAAGTCGTGATTCCTATTACAAGAACATGATCAATCTCATACATCACATATATCATTCATCACATCCTTTTGGCCATATCACATCACATAGCATACCCTGCAAAAACAAGTTAGACGTCCTCTAATTGTTGTTGCATGTTTTACGTGGCTGCTATGGGTTTCTAGCAAGAACGTTTCTTACCTACGCAAAAGCCACAACGTGATATGCCAATTTCTATTTACCCTTCATAAGGACCCTTTTCATCGAATCCGATCCGACTAAAGTGGGAGAGACAGACACCCGCTAGCCACCTTATGCAACTAGTGCATGTCAGTCAGTGGAACCTGTCTCACGTAAGAGTACGTGTAAGGTCGGTCCGGGCCGCTTCATCCCACGATGCCGCCGAATCAAGATAAGACTAGTAACGGCAAGTAAATTGACAAAATCGACGCCCACAACTACTTTGTGTTCTACTCGTGCATAGAAACTACGCATAGACCTAGCTCATGATGCCACTGTTGGGGAACGTAGCAGAAATTCAAAATTTTCTACGCATCACCAAGATCAATCTATGGAGTAATCTAGCAACGAGGGGAAGGGGAGTGCATCTACATACCCTTGTAGATTGCGAGCGGAAGCGTTCAAGAGAATGGGGTTGATGGAGTCATACTCGTCATGATCCAAATCACCGATGATCCTAGCGCCGAACGGACGGCACCTCCGCGTTCAACACACGTACGGAGCAGCGACGTCTCCTCCTTCTTGATCCAGCAAGGGGGAAGGAGAGTTTGATGGAGATCCAGCAGCACGATGGCGTGGTGGTGGAAGTAGCGGGATCCCGGCAGGGCTTCGCCAAGCGCAAGCGGGGAGGAGGAGGTGTCACTGGAGGGAGAGGGAGGCGCCAGGGCTTGGATTGTTGTTGCCCTCCCTCCCCCCCCACTATATCTAGGGCCAAGGGAGAGGGGGGGCGCAGCCTTGGCCCTTCCTCCAAGGAAGGGTGCGGCCAAGGAGGAGTCCTTCCTCCCCAAGGCACCTCGGAGGTGCCTTCCCCTTTTAGGACTCTCCGTTTATCTTATCTCTTGGCGCATGGGCCTCTGGGGCTGGTTCCCTTGGCCCATATAGGCCAAGGCGCACCCCCTACAGCCCATGTGGCCCCCCGGGGCTGGTGGACCCCCGGACCCCTTTCGGCACTCCCGGTACAATACCGATAAAGTGCGAAACTTTTCCGGCGACCAAAATAAGACTTCCCATATATAAATCTTTACCTCCGGACCATTCTGTAACTCCTCGTGACGTCCGGGATCTCATCCGGGACTCCGAACAACTTTCGGGTTACCGCATACTAATATCTCTACAACCCTAGCGTCACCGAACCTTAAGTGTGTAGACCCTACGGGTTCGGGAGACACGCAGACATGACCGAGACGACTCTCCGGTCAATAACCAACAGCGGGATCTGGATACCCATGTTGGCTCCCACATGCTCCTCGATGATCTCATCGGATGAACCACGATGTTGAGGATTCAATCAATCCCGTATACAATTCCCTTTGTCTATTGGTATGTTACTTGCCCGAGATTCGATCGTCGGTATCCCGATACCTTGTTCAATCTCGTTACTGGCAAGTCTCTTTACTCGTTCCGTAACTCACATCATCCCGTGATCAACTCCTTGGTCACATTGTGCACATTATGATGATGTCCTACCGAGTGGGCCCAGAGGTACCTCTCCGTTTACACGGAGTGACAAATCCCAGTCTCGATTCGTGCCAACCCAACAGACACTTTCGGAGATACCTGTAGTGTACCTTTATAGCCACCCAGTTACATTGTGACGTTTGGTACACCCAAAGCATTCCTACGGTATCCGGGAGTTGCACAATCTCATGGTCTAAGGAACTGATACTTGACATTAGAAAAGCTCTGAGCAAACGAACTACACGATCTTGTGCTAGGCTTAGGATTGGGTCTTGTCCATCACATCATTCTCCTAATGATGTGATCCCGTTATCAACGACATCCAATGTCCATGGTCAGGAAACCGTAACCATCTATTGATCAACGAGCTAGTTAACTAGAGGCTTACTAGGGACATGGTGTTGTCTATGTATCCACACATGTATCTGAGTTTCCTATCAATACAATTCTAGCATGGATAATACACGATTATCATGAACAAGGAAATATAATAATAACCTATTTATTATTGCCTCTAGGGCATATTTCCAACACTCTGGACTCCGGATAATCCGTCGTGACGTCATCCTCCATTATTCCGTTTTTTACTCTGTCAGATCCGCAACGGATCTTTGCTTTTACTGTCATTCCGAAAATCGAGGCATCATGGGGGGAGATAACCACGCCGTGGTCTCCTTGAATCTCGTGCCCACTTATGACCTTGCCTTATAAATAGGCCGGCCCGACGGGCTCTTGTCATGCTCCCTTCTTCCTCCTCGCGCCGCTGCCTTTCTCACTGAGCTCGCACTCCGCCGCCGTCGTCTCGCCTCCGGTCTTCGTCAATCTCGGCCGCTGCATCACCCTGACTCGGACCAGATAAACGGCGGTGACTCCCGCACCTCTTCGGCTCCGGTAAGTTCTCACCACCCCGTAGAGTAGATCTGCAGTAAAGTTCATCCACGTTCTTCGTGTTCGTCACCATTGCCCGTAAGTTCGGTAGTTCTCCTAGTTACTGCTCCTGCTTGATGTTAGTCCTGCATAGAACTAGTGCGGTGGTTGCTTAAGATCCATTTCACATGCAAATAGCCTTCCTTGAACTTCATAAGAACTCTGTTTGAACCCAAGAACTCCCTCACTGCTGTTTCTAGGTCTAGAAATTTTTTCTTTTGCCCGACCATTTTGATCCAAAAAAGTTACTGCAAAATGTGAAACCTGTTTTACCACACTTAGTAAAAGCTGCAACCATTGAATCTTGGCGGCTTACAATTCCGGTTTAAAGAAACCACGCGATGTAGAATCTTCCGGCTTAAAAGGAAACCATGCTTCATAGAATCCTCCGGCTTAAATAACCCACTGTATTTGAGTATATACCATTAGTCCCCTTCATAAGCCGCCACCGTAGTTTTGAACTGTAGATCTCCGGCTTATAATTAACCCGGACATTTTTCCTTTTTGTCATAGACCACCAACTTTCACCATGCCTCCCAAGGCTCCCATCACTTGTAACTGGATGAGGTCCAACGTCACCAACGAGACCCTAGCCAATTTTGTTAAGTCCGGATATTTGCCTAAGAAGGAAATCATGTCCTACCGTGCCCCTGACCCGTCGGAAGAGAGACCACGACCAAAGGACGGGGAGGTGGTGATTTTCGCAGATCATATGAGCCGAGGCTTCGCACTGCCCGGCTCAAAGTTTTTCAGGGACGCGCTCAACTTCTTCGACTTGCGGCTTCAAGATATAGGACCCAACTCCGTATCCAACATCTGCAATTTTCAAGTCTTCTACGAAGTTTACCTAGGAGAAGAACCTAGTCTGCTGCTCTTCAGAGAGCTTTTTTACTTAAACCGCCAGAATGAGTCCGCCAACGGGCCAAGTCTGGAGCTAGGTGGCATTTCCATCCAGCGGCGTAGGGACTGTCTGTTCCCTTATGCAGAGCCGCCGAGCCACCCCAAGGACTGGAACATGACTTGGTTCTACTACCAAGATACGTCCCCGGCTGACGAAAGCCCGCTGCCCGGCTTTCGCCCAACACGTCTAGAGCCGACTCACCCACTGTCGGAAAAGCTGACTCCAGCAGAGCGCCAGCCTCTGCTTCCTACTATCAATAAAATCAAGGCCCTCCTGGGCAACGGTCTGAACGGAATCGACCTGGTCCGGGTCTGGATCTCATGGCGGGTGATCCCATTGAGCCGCCGCCCCGGCTTAATGTGTGAGTACACCGGGCGAAAGGATGACCCTCAGAGGCACAGTCGCAATGATCTTCCAGAAGACATTGCGGAGGAAGAGACCAAGGCTCTTTTAAACGAGAGCCTGGCAGATTGCGGAAGGACCGGGTTAGCCCCCTTCTGCAAGACCAACCCAGCCCCAGCGGTAAGCCGCTGACTTTAATTTATTCTCCTTTTCTGCATATAATCTTCATCTGAACCGTTGTAAGAATTCACCATTGTATCTTTTAGGCTGATGATAAGTTCTGGCGGGTCAAATATGACCATGAGGCGGCCAAGAAGGCCAGGAAGGCGAAGAAAGCCGCCAAGAAAGCCGCCCCTCGCAAAAAAGGAAGCAGGCCTACTGCTTTGGAGCTAATGCAATTAAGCGACAGCTCCGAGTCAGAGGTAACCCCCAAGCCTTTAAATTCTTGTTGTACTTGTTATTTGTTGCTGTTTTCCTTATCAACACTTGCTCATTGACAGGATGACACCGACGCCAGTAACCCGGTGGTTGAAGAGGTAATGTCACTTTCCTCCGACTCGGAGCCCTTGCCACAGCTGAAAGTCCGAAGGGTAACCCGGAAAGTAAGCTTTTCACATCCTTTTGAAGCGACAGGTTCATGAAAGCCGGCGTCACACCCGGACCAACAAGGACACCGATCTCTCCGCCGGGTTACCCGACGCAACAAGGAAGCATCGAACTGAGGTTTGTTCTCACTTGCACCCTTTTCATCTGTTGGCGGGTGTTATCCGTCAGCCACTCAATTCTTCTGACTCCAATTATCAGGAGACCTCCCCTTCTTCGGGCGACTCTATGCAGTCGAGTCTTCCGACTTTCAAGACCGCGCCCGGGTAATGACAACCATCTTACATTATCTTTGTCTGTACTTACTCTTTGTGTGCTTAACACTTCTGTCTTTTTAGTGCCCAGGCAAAACTCACCAAAAGAGCAAAGAAGACCAGATCAGCCGGAGTGCCGGATTTGCCTGAGCCGGATGTGATGGTTCAAGAACCACCAGCTGCCTCCGCCCCCGAAGCTACCACTCCAAAGGACACAGCACCTGAAGCCACTGCCCCAACTACCAAGGCAACGACCGAAGCTTCGGTTAACCCGAAGGCCTCCGGCTCAGCTCCACCAGCAGACGATCCGGACGTGGTAATCACCCGGACGGAGTTTGTTGAGCCGGGGAGACCGACCGTGTTGGCCAAGTGCTCCGCTAAGGGGGAGTTGCTGCAGCCCCACCGGGCGAATCTGGACCTCTCCAACTACAGCAACCTGAGCATTGGAGAGCTTGTCTCTGGCTACATCAACCAAGTACACAAGAGCCGGGACGCCGAGGTCGCCATGGTAAACCAGATACAACAAAAATCTGAGGTATCCTTCTGCTATCTTCTTACTTACTGCATAGTTACCTTTGCCATGCTAGCCCCCAAGTCGACAACTTATGATTTGAATATGTTGTAGACTTAGGTTCCGGCTTACTCAATTGAGCCGGCAGTATGTAGATAGATACGTTCAATATGCATTAGCCCCCAAGTGCCAAGTGTCTTTGCTTGGAAAGTGCTTGGGACTTACATAGTAACTGCTCATGCCATAACCCGGAAATTTATACAGGCTGTGGGCAAGAAGCTAGAGGCGGACCTTGCGGATCTCAAGAGCCGGCTGAAGATGCAGGAGATGAAGACCCGGAAGGCAAACGCCAAGTTTGTATCCAGCATTGCCACGCAAGAAAAGTTGAAGACCGAGTTTGATGCTGAGAGAAAAGCCTGGGCCGAAGAGAAGGCCGCACTGGTAACCCGGGCGGAACAGGCGGAGAAGGCTCTCTCTGAGAAGACCGCCGAGCTCTCCGTCCTAAAGCGCCAGGTTTCCCAAATGGTGGCCGCCATCTTCGGTAAGTCACCTCACCAGCTTTCATCCATGTTTGAATGTTTACATCTCGTGATTCATCCTTGTCGCCGGCTTATCTGATTCTGTTAAACAGGTCCCAGAAGTGCCAACCTCAACCAGAGCGTGGTCACCAAGCTAAAGGCCGTGTACACCCTAGTGGAGCATCTCTACACCGGGTCACAGCGCGCCTTAGCTGTGGTGGCCCTATCCAACGAGGTGCCGACTCACCTAGCAGAAGTCCTGCGCCGGCTCGCCATTCTGCCTCAGCGGATCCAAGAGCTGCGACGGGCCTCTGCAAGAGCCGGAGCAATCGCCGCGATGAGCCGGGGCAAGGCATTCCTGTCGGAGTTAGACCCGGCGGACATCGCCCTTGGCTATCCAAGTCTGAAGGAGGACGGCTCAGCTTTCGACCAGAAGGACTTCGCAGCGTGCGTGAAGGTTGTACGCCCGGTGGCCACCCTTATCGGGAACGACACGGATCTGACCAAGTACCAGCCGGGTTATGATGCGGAGAATCAGAGGATTCCAACCCCTCGCTATGAAGCCCTCAAACTGATCCCTCCGGCTCGTCAGCACACCTTCGCCCCGGAGATTGATCCGGCCGGGTTAATTGACGAGGAAGCCCAATTCGAAGCTCTCAGCGGCATCGACTGGAAGTCATCAACCTTCCAGGTGTTGGGATCAGCCGGAGGAGAAGACAGGAATGAGCCGGAGACTTCAACTCAGCGAGCATCGTGACTCGGCTGGCGGTTTACCAAACAATGTTCCACCCGTCTTAGACTTGATGAGTTTTTGTAATAAAATAGGTGCAACAGTTCATTTCTGCCGTGCCATCATGCACATATTGAATGCAAAAGTCCTTTGAAGTTGTCTCTTTGATATTTCTCCAGGTTATAACCATCCCTTTGTTTTTCTCAACCTCAAAGAGGTGCCTTTAAATAACCTGCATAGAAAGGCAAATCACAAGTCCCAAGGCAGCTTACCGCCCTGAGAATCAGGTGTTTTGGATAGATAACCCGGAATATGAATTAAAAAAGACTGGTCCTCAATTATATCCTTAACACAGCCGTAATAATAAACCTAGCGGCCTGTAAGCATACTTCCGGTTTAGATAACCCGGGTAACAAGGTTGGTATCTTAACTCCAATTTACTTGTCGTAATGACACCCATGGTGTTCAACGAACACTGTAAACCAAAGTTAAGCCGGTAAAGTGAGACCCGGCCGTACACACCTTGACATAATCAGAGTAAACTTGTGATAAAGCAACGGAACTTTAGGGGCTTCCGGTTCGAATACGACCAGAGACCCGGCCCAAAGGGGTTAAGCCAAGATTTGGATACGATCATATAGCCCCCCAGTGGGTGTGGCGATGCCAATCAAGAGGGTACCGACAGCTATGTTCTCTTTGGTTCGAATACGACCCATGTTTGAACAGGAAGCCCCCAAGTGACTTTTAGAATTGTTTAACGACGCTGATTCGAATACGATCCACATTGGTTCTCAGAGGGGGTAAACCATGATTCAAATATGACCAAAGGTAACCTCCCAATGAGCTTGGCACTTTGCCAATCAAATGGGTATCGACAGCTATGTTCTCTTTGGTTCGAATATGACCCATGTTTGAACAGGAAGCCCCCAAGTGACTTTACCGCTTACGGCTAGATTCGAATACGATCATAAGCCGGGTCCTCCTTTAAGTCATCATGTAAACAACACGTGCATATTTGGAGGAGAAAAAAGGACAGAGGTCCTGCTTTATTGCTTATCATAATATATACATGGCTAAGAGAAATATGTACACCACGAGAGTCGGTGGTTCAAGTGTAGTAAGGCCGAAGCTGAGCTATGTTCCACGGCCGACGGGTCTCTTCCTCCGACTTACGTGAATCTTTGTGCTCCCGAATGTCAATGAGGTAATATGACCCGTTGTGCAAGTTCTTGCTGACCACAAAGGGCCCTTCCCAAGGTGGGGATAACTTGTGTGCATCTGTTTGATCCTGGATGAGCCGGAGCACAAGGTCGCCTTCCTGGAAGACCCGGGATTTGACCCGGTGGCTATGATAACGGTGCAGGTCTTGTTGGTAAATCACTGAACGGGCTGCTGCCACATCACGCTGTTCGTCCAACAAGTCAAGAGCATCTTGACGCGCCTGTTCATTATCCGTCTCAACGTAAGTTGCCACGCGAGGTGAGTCGTGACGGATGTCACTAGGAAGGACTCCTTCTGCTCCATAAACCATGAAGAAAGGTGTGAAGCCTGTAGACCTGTTAGGAGTAGTGTTGATACTCCTTAAGACGGAGGGCAACTCCTACACCCAACAACCCGGCGTCCGCTGCAAAGGGACCAAAAGCCGGGGTTTGATGCCCTTCAGAATCTCCTGATTAGCTCTCTCAGCTTGACCATTGGATTGATGATGAGCCACTGAGGAAACATCAAGTCGGATATGCTCTCGTTGACAAAACTCTTCCATGGCGCCTTTGAAAAGATTGGTGCCATTGTCAGTTATAATGCTGTGCGGAAAGCCAAAGCGGAAAATCACCTTTTTCATAAATTGAACCGCCGTGGCTGCATCGCACTTGCTAACTGGCTCAACTTCCACCCACTTTGTGAATTTATCAACTGCCACCAGGAGGTGGGTCTTCTTATCCTTGGACCTTTTAAAAGGCCCAACCATATCAAGCCCCCAGACCGCAAAGGGCCAAGTGATTGGGATCATCCTCAACTCCTGAGCCGGCACGTGAGCCCATCGTGAGAACCTTTGGCAACCATCACATTTACTAACCAAGTCCTCTGCATCAGCATGAGCCGTCAACCAATAAAAACCATGACGGAAAGCCTTGGCCACAAGGGATTTTGAGCCGGCATGATGGCCACAATCCCCTTCATGGATCTCACGCAAGATCTCTTGACCTTCCTCAGGGGAGACACAACGCTGAAATGCCCCTGTAACACTGCGATGATGCAACTCGCCATCGATAACGATCATTGATTTAGCCCGCCGGGTTATTTGCCAGGCCAAAGTTTCATCCTCAGGCAACTCTCCCCGGGTTATATAAGCCAGATATGGCATTGTCCAGTCTGGTATGACATGAAGAGCCGCCACCAATCATGCCTCCGGGTCAGGGATAGCCAAATCTTCCTCTGTAGGCAACTTAACTGAAGGGTTATACAGGACGTCCAAGAAAGTGTTAGGCGGCACCGGCTTTCGCTGAGAGCCCAGCCGCCTTAGAGCATCAGTCGCCTCGTTCTTCCTGTGATCAATGTGCTCCACTTGGTAGCCCTGAAAGTGCCCAGCAATGGCATCAACCTCGTGGCGATAAGCCGCCATGAGAGGATCCTTAGAATCCCACTTTCCTGATACTTGTTGAGCCACCAAGTCTGAGTCACCAAAGCACCTTACCCAGCTCAAGCTCATCTCCTTAGCCATTCGAAGACCGTGGAGCAAGGCCTCGTACTCAGCCGCATGTTAGTGCAAGGGAACATCAACTATAGCACATAATGGAACTTGTCACCCTTAGGGGAGGCCAATACAACGCCAGCCCCCGAGCCCTCCAACTGCCTGGACCCATCAAAGTGAATGGTCCAATATGTGTTATCCGGCTTTTGCTTGGGTACTTGTGACTCTGTCCAATCATTGATGAAATCCACCAAGGCCTGAGATTTAACAGCAGTGCGTGGCACATATTTGAGACCATGAGATCCAAGTTCTATAGCCCACTTAGCAATTCTCCCTGTGGCCTCTCTGTTTTGAATGATATCGCCAAGGGGGGCAGAGCTGACCATAGTGATGGGATGACCCTGAAAATAATGCTTAAGTTTCCGGCTTGCCATGAACACACCATATACCAGCTTCTGCCAATGCGGGTACCGCTGCTTGGACTCAATGAGTACTTCGCTGACATAATAAACCGGCCGCTGAACCGGATGCTCCTTACCCTCCTCCTTGCGCTCCACCACAATAGCCACACTGACGGCTCGTGCGTTTGCCGCCACATACAGTAGTAAGGGCTCCTTATCAATCGGAGCCGCAAGGACTGGGGGCTCTGCCAGCTGCTTCTTCAAATCCTCAAAGGCGGTATTAGCTGCATCATTCCAGACAAAGTTATCAGTTTTCTTCATCAACTGATATAAGGGCATGGCCTTCTCACCCAAACGGCTTATAAACCGGCTTAACGCAGCGATGCGACCCGCCAAGCGCTGAACGTCATTTATAAACGCCGGCTTAGCCAGGGAGGTGATGGCCTTGATCTTCTCCGGGTTAGCCTCAATGCCTCTGTCAGAAACCAAGAAGCCCAAGAGTTTGCCTGCAGGAACACCAAAGACACACTTGGCCGGGTTAAGCATCATCTTATAGACCCGGAGATTATCAAAGGTTTCCCTTACATCATTTATCAGGGTTTCCTCTTTGATGGATTTAACCACAATGTCGTCCACGTAAGCGTGAACATTGCGTCCGATCTGTTTATGAAGACAGTTCTGCACACAACGCTGGTAAGCCGCCTGTGCACACTTGAGTCCAAAGGGCATAGACACATAGCAAAAGGCTCCAAAGGGAGTGATGAACGCCATCTTCTCCTGGTCCTTAACTGCCATCTTGATCTGATGATAACCAGAATAAGCATCCAAGAAACTTAAACGTGCACAACCTGCCGTCGCATCAATGATTTGATCAATACGGGGGAGGGTAAAAGGATCAGCCGGACACGCCTTGTTCAAGTCCGTGTAGTCCACACACATCCGCCAGGTGTCGTTCTTCTTGAGTACGAGCACCGGGTTAGCCAACCACTCTGGGTGAAAAACTTCAATGATAAACCCGGCCGCCAAGAGCTAGGCTACTTCTTCACCAATAGCTTTCCGCCTTTCCTCATTAAACCGCCGAAGGAACTGTCTGACCGGCTTAAATTTCGGATCAACATTGAGAGTATGCTTAGCGAGTTCTCTAGGTACACCTGGCATGTCAGAAGGTTTCCACGCGAAGATGTCCCTATTCTCACGGATGAACTCGATGAGCGCGCTTTCTTATTTTGGATCCAGATTTGCACTGATGCTAAACTGCTGAGATGAGTCACCTGGAACAAAATCAACAAGTTTAGTCTCATCAGCTGACTTAAATTTCATTGTCGGCTCTTGTTCTGTGGTTGGCTTTTTCAAAGAGGTCATATCTGTTGGGTCAACATTGTCTTTGTAAAACTTCAACTCCTCTGTAGCACACACAGATTCTGCATAAGCCGCGTCGCCTTCCTCACACTCTAGAGCCACTTTCCGGCTGCCGTGAACCGTAATAGTCCCATTGTGACCCGGCATTTTGAGCTGTAAGTACACATAACACGGCCGTGCCATGAACTTGGCGTAAGCCGGCCGTCCAAATATAGCATGGTATGGACTTCTTATCTTGACCACCTCAAAGGTCAATTTCTCCACCGTGTAGTTGTTCTCGTCACCAAAGGCCACTTCCAATTCGATCTTGCCAACTGGATAAGCCGACTTACCAGGTACTACACCATGGAAGATGGTGTTTGACTGGCTGAGGTTCTTATCAACCAACCCCATACGGCGAAAGGTCTCATAATAGAGGATGTTGATGCTGCTGCCTCCATCCATGAGCACCTTTGTGAACTTATATCCTCCCACTTGAGGAGCCACCACTAAGGCCAAGTGGCCCGGGTTATCCACCCGGGGAGGGTGATCCTCCCTACTCCACACTATAGGCTGCTCAAACCACCGCAAGTAGCGTGGGACCGCCGGCTCAACCGCATTCACATTCCTCTTGTGAAGCTTCTGATCTCGCTTGCACAAACTAGTGGTAAACACATGATACTGTCCACCGCTAAGCTGCTTTGGATTGGTCTAATAACCCCCCTGCTACTGTTGATGACCCTGGCCAGACTGCTGATTAAAGCCCCCTTGACCACTCTGAGGACCAGAATTTGAGCCGCCGCCCGGGCCATGAAAGCCGCCAGCGCCTGAACCGCCGCCAGGGCCATGAAAGCCGCCAGCGCCTGAACCGCCGCCCGGGTCATTGTAATTCTTAAAGGCCTTCATGATCGCACAATCCTTCCACAGATGAGTCGCTGGCTTCTCTCTAGAGCCATGCCTTGGACAAGGTTCATTCAATAGCTGCTCCAGTGTTGGACCTGACCCGCCGCCTCGGGGAGGGGGCCTCCCCTTGCGTCGCTGGTTATTACCTTGGGAGTTGGCGTTGGCTACAAACTCTAGGCTGCCATCGGCCTTGCGCTTGCCTCCTCCTTGGTTCCCCGGGTTAAAGTGAGGACCCTGGCCATTGCCGTTCTTCTTTCCCTTCCCTGTCCTTTCATCATCTGAAGGGGGATCCTTGGTACCATCGGAATCGGCGTACTTGACAAGAGCCGCCATTAGTGTACCCATATCGGTGCAGTCGCGGTTAAGCCGCCCGAGTTTCATCTTTAGGGGCACAAAGCGACAGTTCGGTTCCAACATTAAGACTGCAGAGCCGGCATCCATCTTCTCTGATGAATGTATGATCTCCTTGACCCGGCGAACCCAATGGGTCGTGGATTCACCCTCCTGCTGCTTACAGTTAGTCAAATCCACAATTGACATGGACTGCCTACAGGTATCTTTGAAGTTTTGGATGAACCGGGCTTTCAGCTCAGCCCAAGACCCAATGGAATTCGGTGGTAGCCCTTTCAACCACGTGCGGGCAGTTCCATCTAACATCATGGTGAAATACTTGGCCATGGCCGCCTCACTGACCTCCAGCAATTCCATAGCCATCTCATAACTCTCAATCCAGGCTGCAAGCTGTAAGTCAGCTGTGTAGTTAGGTACCTTCCTAGGGCCTTTGAAGTCCTTAGGTAGACGTTCATTACGGATAGTTGGCACCAAACAAGGGACACCCCCGGTCCTGGTAGGGATACCCACATCAACGGAAGTCGTCGGATAAGCCGGGGGGGGGGGTCTGGTAAGCCGTCAATTGAGGCACTTGCTCCGCCTCTTGGCGCAATTTGTCCTGGTCTGCTGCATAAAAGGCTCCATTATGAGCCGGACCATGGCCAGGGGGCGGGTCATGGCGTCGGACGTTACTTGAGCCGGTTGCTGAGACCATGTGCCGGCTATAACTCGGGCTCTGCCCCGGACGAGGGGTCGAGTGGATCCTATCCCGGCTGTAGGAGTACGCCTCCTGTTGTGCCAGTGCCGTCTGCAGGAGTTCCCTGACCCGGCGGGTTTCAATAGCCGTCGGAGAATCGCCGTCAACTGGGAGAGCCGCCAGCCGTGCTGCCGCAGCGACCATGTTCTCCAGCGGGTTATTATAATGACTAGGGGGTATTGGCACATACTGAGGCGGGGTAGGGGGCACCTGGGGAGGCCCCATCACTCGTGGCTGAATGAGGGGTCCAGACCCGGGCGCTATGACCCCTGGCGGGTTACTAGACCCTGCACCTGGCGTGTTGAAGAGGTTGCGTGGATCGTAAACCGGCGGGAGTCGAGACTGGGCCTTTTGATGCCTCCTTCTCATGACCTCATTGGCCGCGTTCTGATCCATCATGAGTTGGAAGGACTGCGCCTGAATCAGCTGAGTCCGGGCATCGAGAGCCGCCCGCTCCGCAGCCAGCCTGATCCCTTCCGCTGCAAGATCCTCTTTAGCTTTTATCAGATCCAATTTTAACTGCGCCACCTCCGCATCATGCTGAGGTTGATCCGCCGGGTCAACCGTGGTGGTCAACAGGGTCGTCATCTTGTCCATGAGATCCATTAGCACCTGAGCCAGAGAGGGCACCGGGTTTCCCGCTCCAGCAGCGGGGTTCTGAACAGGCTACACACCAGTCATAAAAACTCCAACCTGACTTGGCGGCTCAAAAAGGTCCGGAATACTGTCACCATCGGAACAACCCATGAGCCTGCCATCTTGAAGTTGGTACAACGAGTTTGACTCATCGGTGGCCGACTCGCCGTCAGAGCCGGCGGCCGTCCCATTACCAGATCTAGATTGATCGGAGAGTCCTTCATGGATACGCCCCACAAAAGCATGCCTTAAGGCAGGCCGGGCTTGGGCGGGTCGCACAAGCTGAGCCGTCTCGATGAGATCAGCGCAGAGACCCGGCTCAGGGCCCAGCTCACCAATCTTGCCAATGAAAACGTGAATTCCGCCGAAGGGGACCCGGTACTCGTACTTAATTGAGCCGGCGTCGGGGCCCCGGTTTGCATCATCGATGTAGAGCGTGCTGCGACGACTCATGGTCATCTGTCCCACAGCGTATCCCTTGAGCCCTTCGAAGCTGCCCTTCAAGAACTCAGATCCACCGTGCGCTGGCCCCACGATGGGCGCCAACTATCGTGGAATTGTCACGGCAGATGTCCTCGAGCTAGGACTTAGTCGTGGAGCCATCGCAGCTAGGAAGCTTGAAGGGGTTATGCGGGACAAGGAACACGAGGGTTTATAGTGGTTCGGCCCCTTACGGTGAAGGTAAAAGCCTATGTCCAGTTTGAGGTGATATTGATTAGGGTTACGATCACCAGGGAGCTAAACAGCTATGCCTGGCTCTCGATGAGATTGTTGTCGCCTTTAAACCGCTGCCGGGTCGTCCCTTTATATAGGGAGGTTGACGCACCGCAGCCCTTAGAGTCCCGGCCGGCTCATAAGAGTGTCTAGCTCGGACTCTCAACTATACTTGCCTTACACTACAAGTTCTACCATAATATGATTGTAACTACGGGCCTTAAGCCATATCCGGGTCTCAGCCCATCTCTGGCCCATCGTCTTCAAACTTGGCTCTGGGCTTCTTGCAATGACCACGCGAGTAACCCGGCCCCTCCTGGCGGGTGACTCTAAGGTCTATATCCTCAACACACCGGTAGGGCTGGAAAGAACGAATGAATTCATATGATAACAACAGAAAGAATCTTGAACGATCCACCGTAGGAATTGAAACGAATGACGAAAAGAGAATGAATCACCGGAAAGAATTAGTAGAGCGCAAAGATACTCGAGGGAATCTAGAGACAAGAGAACAAAGAGATCGCAAACTGATGAAAGAGCAAAACACCAGAAGAATATGGAGACGAACGAAAGGGCATGAATATAGAATAATCGGAGAACGGATTTGAAAACTTAGAATGAGGAAATATTCTGAAATTGTCGTCGGATTGTCACGACAGATGCCCTCATGCAAGGACTTAGTCGTGGAGCCATTGCAGCTAGCAAGTTTAAAGGGGTTAAGCGGGACAAGGAACACGAGGATTATACTGGTTCGGCCCCTTACGGTGAAGGTAAAAGCCTACGTCCAGTTGAGATGGTATTACTTAGGGTTTCGACGACCAGGGAGCTAAATTGCTATGCCTGATTATCGATCTGTTGTCTTCGACCTGAACCGCCGCCGGGTCATCCCTTTATATAGAGAGGTTGACACCCAGCGGCTCTCAGAGTCCCGGCCGGCTTATAACAGTATCCGGCCCGGACTCTTAACTACTCTTGCCTTACATTACAAGTCTTGCCATAACGGCGGTTTATCACTACGGGCCTTAAGCCGCCTCCGGGTCTTAAGCCCATTATTGATCCGCCATTCTTAAGCTTGGTACTGGGCTTCACGTGATGATCATTATGACGTAATCCGGCCCCTCCTGGGCGGGTGACTCTAATGGTTATATCCTCAACATTAGGCCCCAGATTGATTTGAATCGGTTCATGTCAATCTTCAATACATTTAAGAGAAAATCTTCCAGCTTCTGCTTGTGGGAAGGTTATAACCCGCCGTGACGTCATCTTCTGGATTCTTGGTAACCCGCCATGACGTCATCTTCCATTAAATTCATTTTTTATTCTGTCATATCCCAACGGATCTTATCTTAATGACCATCCCGAGAATCGAGGCGTTTCTACGGCAAGATAATCACGTCTTCGGCTTCCTTGTTTCTTGCGCCCACTTACCAGCCGTCCCTTATAAATAGGCCCGACCCATAAGCCTTCATCACTCTTCTCCTCCATCATCTTCCTCCTCTGACGCTCCAGAGCCCGAGCTCCACCGCCGCCGCCGCGCCTCTCGTCTTCCTCAACCTCGGCCGCTGCATCACCCTGAACTGGTCCAGAGAAACGGCGGCGACCTCCGCGGCTCATTAGCGCCAGTAAGTCCTCGCCACTCCATACAGTAGATTTGCATTAGGGTTCTGTCGTTCTCCCTTGTTCTTCGTAGTTTCATCTCAAGTTCTTCACAGTTCCTCCACCACGGCTCCTTTTGATACGAAAATGGTACAAAACTCCCGCGGTAGTAGTTTCTCACCCATTCTTATGCTAGCAGATCCCTCTTGCCCGCAAAAAGATCTCGTTTAGAGCTTATGAACTTCTCCGTATCAGCTTTTTAGGTCTAGAAATTTTTCCTTTCTGGACGATCGTTTGATCCAAAATAATCCCTGCGATCTGTGAAACTTGTTTATGCACCTCTTAGACAAAACTGCATCTGTCAGCCATAGCGGCTCATATCGCCGGCTTAAAAGAAGCCATGCTTTGTGAAATTTCCGGCTTACTCATAATAGAGTTAAATAACTTAAATTGCTTATAATACCCATGGCGGCTTAAATAACCTGACACAATTAGTCATATATCATTAGGCCCCTTCATAAACCGCCGTCCTGAATACTGAACTGAAACTCCGGCTTAAATTTGAACCAGAAATTTTCCTTTGTCCTAGGCTTCCATCTTCCACAATGCCGCCCAAGGCTCCCAAGGCACCCATTACGTGCAACTGGGTGAGTTCCAACGTTACTGACAGCACCTTAGATGACTTCGTAAAAACGGGTTACCTGCCCAAAAAGGAAGTCATGTCCTACCGTGCGCCTGACCCGTCCGAAGAGAGACCTCAACCAAAAGACGGAGAGGTTGTTGTATTTGCTGACCACATGAGCCGGGGCTTTGCTCCTCCTGGCTCAAAATTCTTCAGAGATGTTCTGAACTTTTTCGATCTACGACCTCAAGACATTGGACCCAATTCCGTGTCGAACATTTGTAACTTTCAAGTGTTCTGTGAGGTATACCTTGGAGAGGAACCCAGCTTGCTACTCTTTAGGGAGTTATTTTACCTGAACCGCCAGAATGAATGCGCCAACGGGCCTAGCTTGGAACTTGGTGGAATATCAATTCAACGACGGAGGGATTGTCTCTTTCCTTATGCTGAGCCGCCAAGCCACCCAAAGGACTGGAATCAGACATGGTTCTACTACCAGGATACTTCTCCGGCTGATGAGAACCCTCTGCCCGGCTTTTGCGCCCTGCGTCTGGAGTCAAACCACCCCCTGTCAGACAAATTATCTCAAGCTGAGCGTCAACCACTTATCCCCACCATCAACAAAATCAAAGCTCTTCTGGGGAAACGGCCTTAATGGCGTTGATCTGGTCCGGGTCTAGATTGCTTGGCGGGTGATTCCTCTAAGTCACCGCCCCGGCATAATGTGTGATTACACGGGCCGGAAGGATGATCCTCTTCGGCACAGCCCCAACGACTTACCTGAAGACGGCATTGATGACATGACCAAGTCCCTTCTGAATGAGAGCTTAGCAGATTGCGGGAGGACCGGCTTAAGTCCCTTCTGCAAAGCTAACCCGGCTCCGGCGGTAAGCTACTGATCTGGGCACTTTACTTTCCATTTTAATAATTTTCGTCTTAACTTCGAGAAACCTTTGTTGTATTTTTCAGGCTAATGATAAGTTCTGGAAGGTCAGGTATGACCATGAGGCTGCTAAAAAAGCCAGGAAGGCTAAAAAAGCCGCCAGGAGAGCCGCTCCCCGCAAGAAGGGGAGTAATCCTAGCGCCTCAGACCTGCTTCAGCTAGATGACACCTCCAAGTCAGAGGTAGCCCTTGATTCTTATGCTCTTCTTTGTTTTTTGTTTGTTCTTAGCCACCTTATTGACACTGATTATCAGCAGGAAGACACCGGAGCCAGTAACCCGGTGACTGAAGAGGTAACTATACTTTCCTCCGACTCGGAGCCCTTGCCAAGGCTGAAAGTCCGAAGAGTAACCCGGAAAGTAAGATTTTCACATCCTTTAGCTTATCAAGATCCTCAATTTCTTTTGAAGCGATAGATTCATGAGAGCCGGAGACACACCCGGACCAACAAGGATGCAGACCTCTCCTCCGGCTTACCTGAAGCATCAAGGAAGCGCCGGACCGAGGTTATCTCCAACTTATATCATTTTCATCCTTTAGCGGGTGTCACTCATCAACCGCTTAATTCGTCTGATTCAAACTATCAGGAAACTTCACCTTCCTTCGGTGACTCCATGCAATCTAACTTGCCGGCTTTCAAGACCGCACCCGGGTAATGATGATCAGCTTATTTTGTGCTTATCCTACTCATGTTTTTGCACTAACCTTTTGACTTTCAGTGCACAAGCAAAGCTCAGCAAGAGGGAAAAGAAAAGTAACCCGGTCGAAGAGCCGGTCTTGACTGAACCCAACGCCTCTGCCTCTGAGCCGCCGTCTGCACCATCTCCAGAAACCACCGCTCCAACTGAAGAACAAGCCATGGGGGGTTCTGACAACCCGGAGATTCCCAGCCCAGCTCAACTGGCCGATGACCCGGATGTGGTGATTACCCGGACCGAATATGTTGAGCCGGGAAGACCCACTGTGCTGGATAGATGCTCTGCTAAGGAAGAACTGCTGGAGCGCCACAGGGCTAGACTGGATATCACTGACTATGCTAACTTGAGCATTGGAGATATTGTTGCTGGCTATATTGGTCAAGTGCACAACAGCCGGGACCTGGAAATTGACATGGTGAAGTAGATACAGCAAAAATCTGAGGTATAATTCCCCTGTTTACTCCATAGTCATCCTTACCATGCTATCCCCCAAGTCTATTACTTATGACAAAATATGTTGTAGACTTAATACTGGCTTACCTGATAAAACTCAAGGGCCTAGGTGAACCTGTCTTTTACCTTATGTTTTAATCAAGTATTTGAGCAACTTTGCCCATTAGCCCCCAACTCCCAAGCACCTTTGCCTGCAGAGTGCTTGGGACTTATTTTCATGAACCGGTACTGTAAATAAAGCTTCTCAGCCTACATTAGCCCCCAAGTGCTAAGTGTCTTTGCTTGCAAAGTGCTTGGGACTTTAATGTTGCATGATAATCACTCAAACTGTAACCCGGAACTTGTACAGGCTGCCTGCAAGAAACTTGAGTCGGAAATCTCTGATCTGAAGACCCGCCTGAAGACTCAGGAAAATGAGACCCAGAAGGCCAATGCAAAGTTTGAGTTCAGTGTCTCTGCACAAGAAAAACTGAAGAAAAGATTGGAAACAGAAAGAAAAGCCTGGGCCGATGAGAAGACTGCCTTGCTCAGCCGGGCCGAACAAGCGGAGGCTGCTCTTACTGAAAGAACCGCCGAACTCTCCGGCTTAAAACGCCATGTATCGCAGATGGCCTCCACAATCTTTGGTAAGTTACTCTATAAGCCTTAAATAAGTTTACATCATTTATGTCTTATAAGCCCCTCCATTGCTATCAGCTCACCTGACTTTGTTATACAGGCCCCAGAAGCTCCAATCTCAATCAGAACATGCTGACCAAGCTGAAGGTTGTTTACACCTTGGTGGAGCAACTCTACACCGGGTCACAGCGTGCTTTAGCCGTTGTGGCTCTATCCAATGAGGTTCCCACTCACCTGGCAGACGTACTCAGGCGGCTTGCCGTACTTCCTTAACGCTTCCAAGAGCTGAGACGGGCTTCTGCAAGAGCCGGAGCTATAGCTGCTCTGAGCCGAGCCAAGGCATTTCTACCGGAGCTAGACCCGGCCGACATCGCTCTTGGATACCCCAGCCTGAATGAAGACGGCACCCCCTTTGACCAGAAAGACTTCGCCGCCTGTGTGAAGAGCGTGCGCCTGGTGGCCACCTTGATTGGGAATGACACAGACCTTACCAACTATTAGCCGGGCTATGACGCGGAGAATCAGAGGATCCCAACTCCACGCTATGAAGCAGTCATCCTGATCCCTCCGACTCGTAAGCATACCTTCGCCCCAGAAGTTGACCCGACCGGGCTAATTGATGATGAGGCTCAATTTGAAGCTTTGAGCGGCATTGACTGGAAATCATCTGTGACGCCCGGGTAATTATGCTACAGTAATCCCCACTAATGTTGCCACGTCACCTCGGTTACTGTGGATAAACTCGCGTTAGTTCGAAACCGGTTCGAATTAAAAATCAAAACAAAAGCAAAGATAAAAGGTTTCAAAACAAAGACTAAAAATGTTCGGGGGTTGTCTAAAATAGCTAACCTAATTATGGTGGGGTGCACTAATTTTGGTAAAATGCTTTGGCATTTTAAGTAAACTAAAAACAGAAAAGAGAAATAATAAAAGAAAAAGGAAAGACAAAAAAAGGGGGGGAAGGGAAAACCCCTGGCCCATTCCCCCTGGCCCATTCCCCCTCCCCACTTGGCCCCTCCCCCCCTGGCCCATTCCCCCCCTGGCCCGGCCCAGCGCCGGTCGCTTATCCCCTCACCCCCCGCGGCAAACCCTAGCCGCCCCACACTTTCCCCCCACGCGCCCCGACCCACGCTCCCCTGCTCCCTCGCCCG
>NC_057807.1:633269903-633277304 GCF_018294505.1 Triticum aestivum
CCCCCCGGTCACCGGACCGCTCGACCCTCCGTCTTGGGCGCCGCTAGCCCCGGTTGCGGCCCCGTTCCCTCTTGGCCGTGCCTTGCCTCGACCTTGCGCCGGCGACCGTTGGCCGGCGCCCCACTGTGCCCCGGTGGCCTGCGCCGACCGCCCTCGCCGCGCCCATGGCCACGCCTCCCTGGTGCTCCTGGTGCCCCGCTGCGGCAACCCCGCCGTGGCCACGGCCACGCCCCGCCCCGGGCAGGCTACGGGCTCCCTGTCGCCCTGGCCGGTTGTCCGCTCCAGCGCCCGAACCCACCGAACCCGTTTGGCCCTGGGCCAATGATATGGGGGCCCCACCCCCCTAAAAAGAACGGTTTTTATTAAAACAAAAACAAAAATAAAATGAAAATGAATTAAAACTAATTAACTAATTAGTTAATTAATTAATTAATTAAGTATTTAATTAATCTAATTAATTCTGTTTAATTAACCCTAACCACTAATTAACCTAATTAACTAAGGTTAATTAACTTTGATTAGGCTAATTAAGTTAATAGAGTATGACGAACGGGACCCACATGTCAGGGTTGACTCAGTCAACCCCTGTTGACTGCTGACGTCAGCATGACATCATGCTGACGTCATTAATACATTTTTTCGAATTAATTAAATAAATAATTAAATTTTAGAAATTAATAAAATCTTTAGAAAATCATATCTTTTAATCCGTAACTCGGATTAAAATGTTTTCAACATGAAAGTTGCTCAGAACGACGAGACGATTCCGGATACGCAGTCCGTTCGTCCGCCACACCCCTCTAACCTATCGAACCCGCAACTTTCCCCCTCCGGCTCCTCTGCCCGAAAACACGAAACACCGGGAATACTTTCCCGGATGTTTTCCCCCCTTCACCGGTATCACCTACTACCGCGTTAGGGCACACCTAGCACCGCTCATTGTCACGTCACGCATCGTCGTGTTTATGTTTGCATTGTATTCATTGTTTCTTCCCCCTCTTATCTCCGGTAGACTACGAGACCGACGCTGCTGCTGACCAGTTCGACTACGGAGTTGACGACCCCTCTCTCTTGCCAGAGCAACCAGGCAAGCCCCCCCCTTGATCACCAGATATCGCCTATTCTCCTCTATACTGCTTGCATTAGAGTAGTGTAGCATGTTACTGCTTTCCGTTAATCCTATTCTGATGCATAGCCTGTCATTGCTGCTACAGTCATTGATACCTTACCCGCAATCCTAAATGCTTAGTATAGGATGCTAGTGTTCCATCAGTGGCCCTACACTCTTGTCCGTCTGCCATGCTATACTACTGGGCTGTGATCACTTCGGGAGGTGATCACGGGCATATACTATATACTTTACACAGTTACATTACCTGTGATACTGATTGGAGATGGGGCTGAAGGGGCAGGTGGCTCCATCCAGGTAGTGGTGGGCCTGAGTTCCTGACGGCCCCCGACTGTTACTTTGTGGCGGAGCGACAGGGCAGGTTGAGACCACCTAGGAGACAGGTGGGCCTGGCCCTGTTCGGCGTTCGCGGATACTTAACACGCTTAACGAGATCTTGGTATTTGATCTGAGTCTGGCTACGAGCCTATACGCACTAACCATCTACGTGGGAGTAGTTATGGGTATCCCGACGTCGTGGTATCAGCCGAAGCACTTCGTGACGTCAGCGACTGAGCGGCGCGCGCCGGGTTGGACTGCGTTAACGCAACTTCCTTTGTAATGGAGGTTGCTAGGTCTGCTCACCGGCCGCGTACGCAACGTGCAGGTGTGCTCAGGGCGATGGGCCCAGACCCCTGCGCGCTTAGGTTTAGACCGGCGTGCTGGCCTCTCCGTTGAGCCTAGGTGGGGTTGCGACGTGTTGATCTTCCGCGGCCGGGCATGACCCAGGAAAGTGTGTCCGGCCAAATGGGATCAAGCGTGTTGGGCTATGTGGTGCACCCCTGCAGGGAAGTTAATCTATTCGAATAGCCGTGATCTTCGGTAACAGGACGACTTGGAGTTGTACCTTGACCTTATGACAACTAGAACCGGATACTTAATAAAACACACCCTTCCAAGTGCCAGATACAACCGGTGGTCGCTCTCCCTCAGGGATATGAGGAGGGGATCGCCGGGTAGGTTTATGCTATGCGATGTTACCTGGATATGCTACTTGGAGATGCTACTTGGAGGACTTCAATCTACTCTCTTCTACGTGCTGCGAGACGGAGGCTGCCAGAAGCGTAGTCTTCGATAGGACTAGCTATCCCCCTCTTATTCTGGCATTCTGCAGTTCAGTCCACCGATATGGCCTCCTTACACATATACCCATGCATATGTAGTGTAGCTCCTTGCTTGCGAGTACTTTTGATGAGTACTCACGGTTGCTTTTCTCCCTCCTTTCCCCCTTTTCCCTTCTACCTGGTTGTCGCAACCAGATGCTGGAGCCTTGGAGCCAGACGCCACCATCGACGACGATTCCTGCTACAATGGAGGTGCCTTCTACTACGTGTAGGCCGCTGACGACGACCTGGAGTAGTTTAGGAGGATCCCAGGAAGGAGGCCTGCGCCTCTTTCGATCTGTATCCCAGTTTGTGCTAGCCTTCTTAAGGCAAACTTGTTTAACTTATGTCTGTACTCAGATATTGTTGCTTCCGCTGACTCGTCTATGATCAAGCACTTGTATTCGAGCCCTCGAGGCCCCTGGCTTGTATTATGATGCTTGTATGACTTATTTATGTTTTAGAGTTGTGTTGTGATATCTTCCCGCGAGTCCCTGATCTTGATCGTACACATTTGCGTGCATGATTAGTGTACGATTGCATCGGGGGCGTCACAAGTTGGTATCAGAGCCGACTGCCTGTAGGAATCCCCCTTTCCAACTCCTTGGCCGAAGTCGAGTCTAGTCGTTGAAAAACTTTTACTAACATGGCTGTGTGGCCCATGGGCCCACGTCGCCATCGGGAGGTATTAGGATCTTTTATTCCTCGACCTTTACTCTGGGATTCTGAACTCTCTTCTATTCGGGTTAAACGATTTTTTACTAAAAACTAACTTTAGGTTTTCGAAAATACTTTCTCCCGGAGAGCCCCTTCAGTCCAGATGGTCACCGACTGCACCAGAAGATTTCGGAGATACTCTTTGATATTCTCTCGAGACTTTGTGCCCATCACTTTTGCTATTCCCGACCACCGATAAATCCTTATGGATAACTACTTACACTTGCCATTCTTACGATCATTCCCCATTGTTCTTGTTATTACAAGATACCCGAAGTTTTCTCTATTGTTCCGAGAATACTTCGTGCCTACTGCCTAGCAGTTCTTTGCCACATGAATACCCCTTCGAATAAATCCTCGCACTTGTCGAGTATCCGCTCATCCCTAGTTGTTCATGTGTTTCACAAGAGTCTTCGAAATAATATTCGATCTTCCGAAAATCCTTTGGGGCCTTTGGCTCTTGAAATTCTTGCTTGCTCGCATTATGGTTAATCCCATAAGTCTCGTAGTCTTATTGACATTCCTTGTCATTATCATTTTGGGTCTAATGACTCAATATGTTTGCGAATACACGCAATCATCATTGATCCTTATAAATTACCTTTCCGGCTGAGCTGCCATTCTTTTAACTGGAATTGGTTCTCGACCAGTCCAATTGTCATTGATTGTATCCCTAATTCTATTCAGCTTATCCATTCTTGATCAGAGCATTTGCTCCTGATCCCTTGATTTGAAAATCATAATTACTTTGCTAATTAAGCGTTGAACTATTCAGCTGTTCTATAAACCGATGCATTTGCAATCTTTCTTCCTCTGATTGGGTATCGATACTCATATCAGTCCCATCGTGGATCGCCATATCCACTGTTGGATTATTATCTGACAGTGTCCTTCATAATTAATCACTTTGTGAGTTCCTTCTCCGATACATAATGCCTTTGGTAAATTGTATCCTTTCCTTTTGCCAACCATGCTCTGCTTTCGAGCTGGTGGTATTTACTATTGAAGCTTGTGGTATATGTTTCCATGATACCCTGCCGGGTTGAACCTATGCCTTCCTTTATATGTGTGAACTCGGAAGTTCTCACGAGTCGTACTCATCTGGTATTTCACCAGGTAAAACTTTCAACACCAATGCCTTTATCAAAGCGAGAAGTGAATGGAAGGTTATACATTGAAGAAGTGGGAGTCGACCTTGAACTTTGTGTTCATGCCCATGGACACGATGTAGATCCTATCATGGAAACTTCTTGTAATAATAACTATTTTCTTGATAAATATCATCTGGTATCTGTGAATTGATCCTACGCAACCGTGGTTCCGACCATGTTGTTCTCCCTTGATTCTATTTCTCAGACAAGTTAGAGTACTTGTCTTCTGCAGAGCATTACCCCAGTCCAACCTCTACTTTGATCTGTCGTTGAGTGTTACCCCTGGTATCTCGAGATTATCATGGAACTGCATGACTTTTTTTTATGAGTTCTTCATCAAGTGCTACCTTCCCACTGATTCCAATTTTCACGGGCTCTGAGTTATTGAACACTCAAAGACACCGATAACTGAACCGAGTCCGCTCTACGGTTCAACAACTCTTCAGTAAGCTTCTATAAGTATGAGTTTGTACCCAATCACGCCATTCCTAGCCTGTTTGGCTATATCATTGTCGTGACGATTCTAACTGTGCTACCTGGTCCTTATTCTCGGAGCACCAATTTTCGACGATGGGCTAAGCTTACGCCGATCTTCCTTGTCTTATTGTTACACCTCAAACAACAAACTTGATTTCAAGTTTGTGTCGTACCCATGGTTCCAATAACCTTTCGCTTCATCATTCCTTGGACTAGATGCCATCACCGATTGATTACTTCTTCATGAAATCTCTCGACAAATGTGTTGTGATCATCATCAGCATTCCGAGCTCTTCCAAGATATCAATTGAGTTCATGATGAAGTAATACCATCCTTACCCTCGATGATTTGTGTTACCATCGACCACTTTATTGCCTTCCGTTCAACACAAACTTGTTCGTGTTTTGTGTTATACCTTGAGATCCTTGCTATCCAGCATTTGTTCTTCTTTACCTTGGAATGTTACCACCTTTTATGTCAAGAAATTCGTGGTAATTTTACCACCTCTTGAGAATTCTTGATATAGTAATATCTCTCGCCTTTTGCGATCATTTCTTGGTCTCTGTGTTGTTTCTAACCGGAATACCGAAAAATGGTCTGTGATGTGTAAATTCTAAACTTCTAGCAACCCTATTGCCTTGAAGTATTGGTCTACAGTTTCATTCTAAGTCTACTGATTATTGAATCATCATTCAAACATTGATCGTGCTACCTAGTCCAGATTCCTGGGTGCACCCTTCTATCATTGTTCAGTTGTGTATGTTTCCCTCGAGCATACATCATTATGACATTTGATCCGACAAATGATATTTCCTTGTTCACATAATTGTGGAAATCAATCCTTTGGAAATCTCGATGATTTGTTGCTGAGCCTATCAGCCACCTCCTCGTCCTCTCCTTGGTTTACTTGTGAACCCTTGTTTCAGAGCTCACTTACATAGATCATTTCTGATAATCTCACAATGTCATCTCGTCAAATTGTGTTGCACCTTTTCTTCTCAGGCATCCCAAGTCTGAGGTATCCTGACACCAATCAATTCTGAATCTCGGCCAGATATGGTGGTTGGAACATATTTCCAAAAGTTATAATGTTGGTCGTTATATGACCCGGTGAGGTGGTATCATACCTAGACCACCTGGCCGGAGGCCCTATTGTTATATATTTCTTTTCAGCAAGGTTATCCATTCTTCCATGAGGAAATTGTAAGACTTATTCTACAAGTTGTTTCCGATGGATCCTTTGTGTCCAAAGTCTAGCCTTTGATTGAAGACCATGTCAATGCTATCTCGAAGCATGTCTGTGGTACTCCGAATTTCAACAAGACCATTTGAAGCCAATGCTAAATGTTTCTTACTAAATTATCCAAACACCGTTGTATGGGTAATGCCATGATATTCTCTCCCCTTACCTCAAGAGTTTTCGACATAATATCCTTTCATGGATATCGTGCTCTGCTTGTCCTTGGGAAGGATATACCCTCGAAATATGTGTTTAAACATATTTTCCTTTCCATTGTTCTATTTAATCTGATGATCATATTTTCCTTCCATTGGTTTGTTTAAACCTTTTCTATGATCTATATGATATAAGCAGTAATAATCCACTACTTGTGCAAACACCTCGATGTACAACTCGGTCAGCAAGACCTTGTTACTATTGTTGATGACATTCCGGTAACCACCGATGGACGGGAACCTTGCCTATTGTTCCGCCTCGTTTCAACAAGCAGGAAAATGGTTCTCTTCGTCCCTCGCCCTTGGTACCAACGTTGTTGCCGACATAGCTAACATGGTACTCCCTGACATGCCTTGCTATCATGACCGTGCAAGATGTCACTGCTCCTATAAAAAAAAGAACCACATGGTGGGCCCATAACCCACAGTTTCACAGGATCGAAACCTGACTCTCCTATACACCCTGTTGCCAAAGTTATTCCTATAGCTTGACTTCGTATGTAATTTGCGAGCCACCTTCCTAGTGATCAATTCTGGTATCGGACACAATACTTATTCCTGTTGCTCTGAACCCCATTCACACTCTGTTTCAGGCAATGAACGATTGCCTATCCGCTTGAAACTTCTTATTGCACCGTATTACTTTGCTCTCGATGTGTTTCATTTGTTCAACTCGAGAGATACTCATATGTTCATACTTGGGAAACCCCCAGAAGATTTTCCCTTGTAACATCCTATCGGTGTAGAGCTGCCCCTTACCTATTCGTAAGTACGATGGAGATCCCGAAGAAAGGATGACAAATTGATCATGGTGACTTGAAGCAGTGAAATGAAGACATCAACGAAAGGGATCAACCTCTTTGAAAGGGAAGCCAAGACCGAGAAGACTCGTTAGGTTTTTCGCTACCAACACCTTCGCCCCTTGCTCCACCGCTTAAATCTCGGGACGAGATTTCTTGTAGTGGAGGAGAATTGTGACGCCTGGGTAATTATGCTACAGTAATCCCCACTAATGTTGCCACGTCACCTCGGTTACTGTGGATAAACTCGCGTTAGTTCGAAACCGGTTCGAATTCAAAATCAAAACAAAAGCAAAGATAAAAGGTTTCAAAACAAAGACTAAAAATGTTCGGGGGTTGTCTAAAATAGCTAACCTAATTATGGTGGGGTGCACTAATTTTGGTAAAATGCTTTGGCATTTTAAGTAAACTAAAAACAGAAAAGAGAAATAATAAAAGAAAAAGGAAAGACAAAAAAAGGGGGGGAAGGGAAAACCCCTGGCCCATTCCCCCTGGCCCATTCCCCCTCCCCACTTGGCCCCTCCCCCCC
>NC_057807.1:633278435-633303768 GCF_018294505.1 Triticum aestivum
AAAATGAATTAAAACTAATTAACTAATTAGTTAATTAATTAATTAATTAATTAAGTATTTAATTAATCTAATTAATTCTGTTTAATTAACCCTAACCACTAATTAACCTAATTAACTAAGGTTAATTAACTTTGATTAGGCTAATTAAGTTAATAGAGTATGACGAACGGGACCCACATGTCAGGGTTGACTCAGTCAACCCCTGTTGACTGCTGACGTCAGCATGACATCATGCTGACGTCATTAATACATTTTTTCGAATTAATTAAATAAATAATTAAATTTCAGAAATTAATAAAATCTTTAGAAAATCATATCTTTTAATCCGTAACTCGGATTAAAATGTTTTCAACATGAAAGTTGCTCAGAACGACGAGACGATTCCGGATACGCAGTCCGTTCGTCCGCCACACCCCTCTAACCTATCGAACCCGCAACTTTCCCCCTCCGGCTCCTCTGCTCGAAAACACGAAACACTGGGAATACTTTCCCGGATGTTTTCCCCCCTTCACCGGTATCACCTACTACCGCGTTAGGGCACACCTAGCACCGCTCATTGTCACGTCACGCATCGTCGTGTTTATGTTTGCATTGTATTCATTGTTTCTTCCCCCTCTTATCTCCGGTAGACTACGAGACCGACGCTGCTGCTGACCAGTTCGACTACGGAGTTGACGACCCCTCTCTCTTGCCAGAGCAACCAGGCAAGCCCCCCCCTTGATCACTAGATATCGCCTATTCTCCTCTATACTGCTTGCATTAGAGTAGTGTAGCATGTTACTGCTTTCCGTTAATCCTATTCTGATGCATAGCCTGTCATTGCTGCTAGAGTCATTGATACCTTACCCGCAATCCTAAATGCTTAGTATAGGATGCTAGTGTTCCATCAGTGGCCCTACACTCTTGTCCGTCTGTCATGCTATACTACTGGGCTGTGATCACTTCGGGAGGTGATCACGGGCATATACTATATACTTTACACAGTTACATTACCTGTGATACTGATTGGAGATGGGGGCTGAAGGGGCAGGTGGCTCCATCCAGGTAGTGGTGGGCCTGAGTTCCTGACGGCCCCCGACTGTTACTTTGTGGCGGAGCGACAGGGCAGGTTGAGAACACCTAGGAGACAGGTGGGCCTGGCCCTGTTCGGCGTTCGCGGATACTTAACACGCTTAACGAGATCTTGGTATTTGATCTGAGTCTGGCTACGAGCCTATACGCACTAACCATCTACGTGGGAGTAGTTATGGGTATCCCGACGTCGTGGTATCAGCCAAAGCACTTCGTGACGCCAGCGACTGAGCGGCGCGCGCCGGGTTGGACTGCGTTAACGCAACTTCCTTTGTAATGGAGGTTGCTAGGTCTGCTCACCGGCCGCGTATGCAACGTGCAGGTGTGCTCAGGGCGATGGGCCCAGACCCCTGCGCGCTTAGGTTTAGACCGGCGTGATGGCCTCTCCGTTGAGCCTAGGTGGGGCTGCGACATGTTGATCTTCCGCGGCCGGGCATGACCCAGGAAAGTGTGTCCGGCCAAATGGCATCAAGCGTGTTGGGATATGTGGTGCACCCCTGCAGGGAAGTTAATCTATTCGAATAGCCGTGATCTTCGGTAACAAGACGACTTGGAGTTGTACCTTGACCTTATGACAACTAGAACCGGATACTTAATAAAACACACCCTTCCAAGTGCCAGATACAACCGGTGGTCGCTCTCCCTCAGGGATATGAGGAGGGGATCGCCGGGTAGGTTTATGCTATGCGATGTTACCTGGATATGCTACTTGGAGATGCTACTTGGAGGACTTCAATCTACTCTCTTCTACGTGCTGCGAGACGGAGGCTGCCAGAAGCGTAGTCTTCGATAGGACTAGCTATCCCCCTCTTATTCTGGCATTCTGCAGTTCAGTCCACCGATATGGCCTCCTTACACATATACCCATGCATATGTAGTGTAGCTCCTTGCTTGCGAGTACTTTGGATGAGTACTCACGGTTGCTTTTCTCCCTCTTTTCCCCCTTTTCCCTTCTACCTGGTTGTCGCAACCAGATGCTGGAGCCTTGGAGCCAGACGCCACCATCGACGACGATTCCTGCTACAATGGAGGTGCCTTCTACTACGTGTAGGCCGCTGACGACGACCTGGAGTAGTTTAGGAGGATCCCAGGCAGGAGGCCTGCGCCTCTTTCGATCTGTATCCCAGTTTGTGCTAGCCTTCTTAAGGCAAACTTGTTTAACTTATGTCTGTACTCAGATATTGTTGCTTCCGCTGACTCGTCTATGATCGAGCACTTGTATTCGAGCCCTCGAGGCCCCTGGCTTGTATTATGATGCTTGTATGACTTATTTATGTTTTAGAGTTGTGTTGTGATATCTTCCCGTGAGTCCCTGATCTTGATCGTACACATTTGCGTGCATGATTAGTGTACGATTGAATCGGGGGCGTCACATCATCAACCTTCCACGTCATGGAAACAGCCGGAGGAGCGGAGAGGGATGAGCCGGAAGCTTCAACCCAACAAGCACCTTGATTACTTAGGCAGCTCATGGTTACAGCTTATAAACAATGCCTCACCTTTTGGACTCGGGGAGTCCTGTAATAGAGTAGGAAAAACAGTTAATTTTGCCGTGCCATCGTGCACGTGTGCAGCACTTAACTCTGTTGAAGCTGCTCTTTCATGTTCCTCCGGATTATGTTTGATCATTTACTTTCCTTAAGCTTGAAGAACTATCTTTAATTGTTCTGCATAGAAAAATAAATCACAAGTCTCTAGGCGGCTTACCGCATGGAGAGTCATATATCTTACATATAACCTGGAATATAAACCAAGGTCATAAAAGACCGGCTCTCAATCATATCTTCGGGATAACCACAATAGCATACCTGCAAGCCTTGCAAGTACACCACCGGCTTATGTAACCCAAATAATGAGGTTGAGAACGCAACTCCGGTTCATCAGCACCTATAATGCCTATTGTGTGCTATCAACATTATTAATCAAAGTTAAGCCGGCGGAGTAAGAACCGCCCGTGCACACTTTTGATTTGATCCAACGAACTTGTTGCAAACCAAAAGATCAAAAACTTAGGGGCTTCTGATTCGAATACGACCAGAGAACCGTCCCAAAGGGGTTAAGCTAAGATTCGAATGCGATCATATAGCCCCCAGTGGCTTTGGCGTTGCCGATCAAGAGGGTACCAACAGCTATGTTCTCTTTGGTTTGAATATGACCTATGTTTGAACAGGAAGCCCCCAAATGACCTTGAGAATTGTTTAACGATGCTGATTCGAATATGATCCACGTCGGTTCCCAAAGGGGGTTGAGCTATGATTCAAGTATGATCAAGAAAACTCCCCAATGGGCTCGGCAATATGCCAATCAAGTGGGTATTGATAGCTATGTTCTCTTTGGTTCGAATACGACCCATGTTTGAACAGGAAGCCCCCAAGTGATCATATACTTAACGGCTAGATTCGAATACGATCATAAGCCGGATCAACCTCCAAGTGATCATATGATACCATAATGAAAATAACAATGACACATTTACCTTTGGAGGGAAAAAGGACGGAGGTCCTGCTCTATTATTCATCATAATATATACATGGCTATAGAAATATATACATTACGAGAGCCGATGGCTCAAGTGTAATAAGGCCGAAGCTGGGCTATGTTCCACGGCCGACGGGTCTCTTCCTCCGACTTACGTGAATCCTTGTGCTCCCGAACATCGATAAGGTAGTATGACCCGTTGTGCAAGTTCTTGCTAACCACAAAGGGCCCTTCCCAAGGCGGGGATAACTTGTGTGCATCTGTTTGATCTTGGATGAGCCGGAGCACCAGATCACCTTCCTGAAAGACCCTGGACTTAACCCGGCGGCTGTGATAACGGCACAGGTCTTGTTGGTAAATCACCGAGCGAGCTACTGCCACGTCACGCTGTTCGTCCAACAAGACAAGAGCATCTTGACGAGCCTGTTCATTATCCGCCTCAACATAAGCCGCCACTCGAGGCGAGTCATGACGGATGTTGCTAGGGAGGACCGCTTCCGCTCCATAAACCATGAAGAAAGGCGTGTAACCCGTAGACCTGTTAGGAGTAGTATTGATGCTCCACAACACGGAGGGTAACTCCTCCACCCAACAACCCGGCGTCCGTTGCAAAGGGACCAAAAGCCGGGGCTTGATGCCCTTCAAGATCTCCTGATTGGCTCTCTCAGCTTGACCATTGGATTGAGGGTGAGCCACTGATGAAACATCAAGTCGAATATGCTCTCGTTGACAAAACTCCACCATGGCACCTTTAGACAGATTGGTACCATTGTCAGTTATAATGCTGTGCAGAAAACCAAAGCGAAATATCACCCTTTTCATGAACTGAACCGTTGTGGCTGCGTCACACTTACTAACTGGCTCTGCTTCAACCCACTTTGTGAACTTGTCGACCGCCACCAAGAGGTGGGTCTTCTTATCCTTGGATCTTTTAAAAGGCCCAACCATATCAAGCCCCCAGACCGCAAATGGCCAAGTAATTGGAATCATCCTCAACTCTTGAGCCGGCACATGAGCCCGTCGCGAGAACCTCTGACAACCGTCACATTTACTGACCAAGTCCTCTGCATCAGCATGAGCCGTCAGCCAATAAAAACCATGACGAAAAGCCTTGGCCACAAGGGATTTTGAGCTGGCATGATGGCCACAATCCCCCTCGTGAATCTCACGTAAAATTTCTTGACCTTCCTCAGAGGAAACACAATGCTAGAAAATTCCAGTGACACTGTGACGATGCAGCTCGCCATTGATAATTATCATTGACTTAGACCGCCGGGCTATTTGTCTAGCCAAAGTTTCATCCTCAGGCAATTCTCCCCGAGTCATGTAAGCCAAGTATGGTACTGTCCAGTCTGGGGTAATGTGGAGAGCCGCCACAGACTGTGCCTCCAGGTGAGGAACAGCCAAGTCTTCCTTTGTAGGCAACTTAACAGAAGGGTTATGCAAAATGTCCAAGAAAGTATTAGGCGGCACCGGCTTTCGCTGAGAGCCCAGGCGGCTTAATGCATCAGCCGCCTCGTTCTTCCTGCGATCGATGTGCTCCACTTGGTAACCCTGAAAATGTCCAGCAATGGCATCAACTTCGCGGCGATAAGCCGCCATGAGAGGGTCCTTGGAATCCCACTTGCGTGACACTTGTTGGGCCACTAAATCTGAGTCGCCAAAGCACCTTACCCGGCTCAAGCTCATCTCCTTAGCCATCCGAAGACCATGGAGCAAGGCCTCGTACTCAGCCGCATTGTTAGTACAGGGAAACATCAACCGTAGCACATAGCAAAACTTGTCACCTCGAGGGGAAGTTAATACAACTCCAGCCCCCGAGCCCTCCAATTGCCTAGACCCGTCGAAGTGAATAGTCTAGTATGTATTATCCGGTTTCTCTTCAGGCACCTGCAGCTCTGTCCAATCGTTGATGAAATCCACCAATGCTTGAGATTTGATAGCAGTGTGCGGCATGTATTTTAGACCACGAGGCCCAAGTTCTATAGCCCACTTAGCGACTCTTCATGTGGCTTCTCTGTTTTGAATGATATCTCCTAGGGGATTAGAACTAACCACAGTGATAGGGTGACCCTGGAAATAATGCTTAAGCTTCCGGCTTGCCATGAACACACCATAAACAAGCTTCTGCCAATGTGGATACCGATGTTTGGACTCAATGAGTACTTCGTTGACGTAGTAAACCGGCCGCTGAACCGGATACTCCTTACCCGCTTCCTTACGCTCCACCACCACAGCCACACTGACGGCTCGTGTGTTAGCGGCCACATACAGCAATAAGGGCTCCTTGTCAACGGGAGCAGCAAGGACCGGTGGCTCAGCTAGTTGTCTTTTCAAATCCTCAAAAGCAGTATTAGCAGCATCATTCCAGATAAAGTCATCTGTTTTCTTCATCATCTGGTACAGTGGCATGGCCTTTTCGCCCAACCGGCTTATAAACCGGCTCAAAGCAGCGATGCGACCCGCTAGACGCTCGACATCGTTTATGCACGCCGGCTTAGCCAGAGAGGTAATTGCCTTGATCTTTTCCGGGTTAGCTTCAATGCCTCTGTGAGTAACCAGAAAACCCAAGAGCTTGCCTGCAGGAACGCCAAAAACACACTTGGCCGGGTTAAGCATCATCTTGTAGACCCGGAGATTATCAAAGGTCTCTCTCAGATCATGTATCAAGGTCTCCTTCTCTCTGGATTTAACTACGATATCATCCACATAGGCATGAACGTTGCGCCCAATCTGGTGATGAAGACAATTTTGCACGCAACGTTGGTAAGTCGCCTGTGCACTCTTGAGCCCAAAAGGCATAGACACATAACAGAAGGCTCCAAAGGGAGTGATGAACGTTGTCTTCTCCTAGTCCTTAACTGCCATTTTGATCTAATGGTATCCAGAGTAAGCGTCCAAAAAGCTTAAACGCTCACAGCCCGCCGTAGCATCAATAATTTGATCAATACGGGGGAGAGCAAAAGGATCAGCCGGACAAGCTTTGTTTAAATCCGTATAATCCACACACATACGCCAGGCGTTGTTCTTCTTGAGCACAAGCACCGGGTTAGCTAACCACTCTGGATGAAAGACTTCAACAACAAACCCGGCCGCCAAGAGCCGGCCTACTTCCTCACCGATGGCTTTCCGCCTCTCCTCATTAAACCGCGAGAGGAATTGCCTGACCGGCTTAAATTTCGGATCAATGTTGAGAGTGTGCTCAGCGAGTTCTCTAGGTACACCTGGCATGTCAGAAGGTTTCCACGCAAAGATGCCCCTGTTCTCACGGATGAACTCGATGAGCGCGCCTTCCAATTTCGGATCCAGACTGGCACCGATGATGAACTACTGAGATGAGTCACCTGGAACAAAGTCAACAAGTTTAGTCTCATCAACTGATTTAAATTTCATTACCGGCTCATGCTCTGTGGTTGGCTTTTTCAAAGACGTCATATCTGCCGGGTCAACATTGTCCTTGTAAAACTTCAACTCCTCTGTGGCACAAACAGATTCCGCATAAGCCGCGTCACCTTCCTCACACTCCAAGGCTATCTTTCGGCTGCCATGAACCGTAATGGTCCCATTGTGACCCGACATCTTGAGCTGCAAATACACGTAACACGGCCGTGCCATGAACTTGACATAAGCCGGCCGCCCAAATAAAGCATGATACGGACTTCTTATCTTAACCACCTCAAAGGTTAATTTTTCCGCCCTGTAGTTGTACTCATCTCGAAAAGCCACTACCAGCTCGATCTTACCAACTGGATATGCCGACTTATCAGGCACCACCCCATGGAAAACAGTATTGGACTGGCTGAGGTTCTTATCAATCAATCCCATACGACGGAAGGTCTCATAATAGAGGATGTTGATGCTGCTGCCTCCATCCATGAGCACTTTAGTGAATTTATATCCCCCCACCTGAGGAGCCACCACCAGGGCCAGGTGACCCGGATTATCAAGCCGGGGAGGATGATCTTCCCTACTCCACACAATAGGCTGCTCAGACCATCTTAAATAGCATGGAACCGCCGGCTCAATAGCATTCACAGCCCTTTTATGAAGCTTCTGATCTCGCTTGCACAGACTGGTGGTAAACACATGATACTGTCCACCATTCAGCTGCTTTGGATTGGTCTGGTATCCCCCCTGCTGCTGATGATGACCCTGGTCGGACTGCTGATTAAAGCCCCCTTGAACATTCTGAGAATTGGAACTTGAACCGCCGCCCAGGCCACTGTTGCCATTGAAAGCATTGGAATTTTTAAAGGCCTTCATGATTGCGCAGTCCTTCCATAGATGAGTGGCCGGCTTTTCCCTAGAGCCATGTGTCGGGTGGTTGGTGCGACATATGCCAAGGGATGGCTTATCATTGTGGGAGCCAATAAAACGTCGCCGGTGCCTGGAAACGGGATCAGGCGAAGGCATGCATGCCGGCGAATCTTACCCAGGTTTGAGGCTCCCCGAGGAGATAACACCCCTAGTCCTGCTCTGCGGGGTCTCCGCATGATCACTAGATCGATAGGGGGTAGCTACAATCGCTCCTAGAGCTGTTGAGATCAAGGGAGAAGAAGAACAAGGCTAGCTCTTGCTTCTCTCTATCTATGGTGTGTGTGCTATGTGTGGGTGTTAACCTAGAAGCCAACTATGCTCAAAGGCCAAACCAGAAGCCAACTATGCTCAAAGGCCAACCCAGAAGCCAACTATGCTCAAAGGCCAACCCAGAAGCGAACCCTTTGCATGGGTGCTCCGGGGGGTTTATATAGGCCTACCCCCAGGGGTACAATGGTAATCCGACTGGGAACGGGTCCCAGCCATCAGTGTCTACGCTAGCCGGCTTCTCCGCCGGCTGCTGGGTCCCGCCGGCTGCCGGCTACTTGGTCGACAGGCCGGTCCCATCGCCTAGGGTCTTGTCGGCGGCTGCTTACTGTAGCCGCGCCTCTGATGATGAGGGCTTTGTCGAGGTGAGCGTGGCTATAGTGGGTCGCCTTGGGGGCTATCACTGTAGCCTCACCTTGTCTTGTCTCCTTAATGGGGCTCCTACTTCGAGGAAGGGAGTAGCCGGCTTCTGGAGGCCGGCTATACTCCTGGCCGACTAGGAAAAGCCGGGCCCCCTTCACGCCTCTCTCTGGCTGAAGGGGCCCGCAACCCTTGGGCCGTACAGGAGTGGGTCGTGGATGATGTTGAGGCTAGCGTGGCTACAGTTCCGAGCCGCACGGGGGACGTCCCTCCCATACGGCCTCCTGTAGCCACGCCCGCCTCGGGTTTCGGGGGTCGTGGGCCGCACTGTGGCCACACCCCGTCATGTCGCCGTTATGTAGGAGTGGTTGTGGTCTTGGCCAGCTTCTAGGAGTCGGCATCCTTCTTGGCCGGCTTCTTGGAGTCGGCCACCCCCCAGTCGTCCTAGGGAGGAGTCGGTGAGGCTGGGTCGCCTTCCGGGAGTCGGCTTTAGTGGTAGCCGGCCGGGGAAGGCGGCCCAAATGCTTGGAGTGCTTGAAGGCCCAAAGGCCTAATAAATTTCCTGAAGAGCCAGGGGTAGTCGGTTAGGCTACCCGTGGCCACTTACTCCGACAGTAGTCCCCGAAGCTGATTGGGCTTCAAGGTGGAGTGGGGTTCAAGAAGCTCGATCAGCTTCCTATCGTGACGAGCCGGCAGCTGGGAGCCGGCCTTGGTCAGGCGGGGGCGGGAACCTGCAGGGACGTGAACCGGGCCGCGGGCCGGCCTCGGGCCATTGGCGTGCCACGTAGCCGGAAAGCCTCCCAGCCCACGCGCGTGACGGGACGTCGCTGCAGGGAGGGGGCCCGCCACGTCCGCGCCCCGGCCCAGGTGCGGATCCTTTGTATCCCGAAACCGCCCGCACGTTCCGTGCGGCAGTTTCGGCTCGCACTTATGCGTAATAAATGCGAGACGTGGGGGGAGTGGGCGCAGTTAATCCCACGTATCCCCCCCACGTCCGGCCTCTTCGGCCGCGTGAGGCTATAAGTAGGGGGAGGTGGAGGGCGGCAGGCCCTCGCACACTCCTCCTACTTCCTCCGTCTTCTTGCCTTGCTCGTTCTCGCCACAGCGCCTCGCCGTCGCGCTCTTCCTCCGCACGTTCCTCCGCCGCCGTGCTAGCTTCCGCTATGCCTCCACACGTAGAGCAGCTTGGCGGGGATTGGGATGGCTCCATCGTCCATAACGACCACATCGACTTCCTCCGTGATACCCGGCGTCTGCCCAGCGCGGACAAAGTGGAGGTCCGCCTCGCGCCGGAGAAGGAAATTAGGCCGGCGCCGCGGGATAGCGAGCGGGTGGTCTTCCGCTCGCACTTCCTGTGCGGCTTCGGCCTGCCAGTGAGCGCCTTCTTCCGCTCCTGGCTGGAATTCTATCAGCTCCAGTCGCACCACCTCACCCCCAACACGGTGGTGCTGCTATCGGCCTTCGTCACCCTTTGCGAGGGCTATCTCGGCGTCCTCCCCATCCTTGAGCTCTGGGGGGAGTTCTTCCAGTCGAAGCTGGGCACGCGCAGTAAAGGCGTGCCGGCTCATACTGGCGCCTTCATCGCGTCGTGGAGATCGGGCGCCGACAACCCCTTCCCCGTCATCACGCTGATCCAATCGGTGAAGAAGTGGCAGAAGTCGTACTTCTACGTGCGGAACATCGCTCCACGGGGCGACTACATCAACCTGCCGGCTTACGTAGCCGGCCCACCAGCGGGGAGGCTGCCCCAGTGGTCCTTCCGGGCGGTGACGCTGTCGCAGGGAGGAAACGCTGCCATCGCCCGCCTGCGGGTGATGGTCCAGCCGGAGGGCCTGACGGGGCCCGACCTCCTGGCCGCGTCCGTCACGCGCCGGGTCCTTCCGCTCCAGAGCCGGCCTCATCTGATCTGTCAGATGAGCGGCCAGCTCGATCCGAGCCGGATGTGCACCAAGGAGATGCCACAGCCCGACGCCGCCGACATGGTGAATTACCTCGCCAACTGCCAACTTTCCGAGGACTGGCAATTCGGCAAGGAGCCATACAGCCGCGCCAATCCTCCGCCTACGGTACGCTCCCCTCGTCTCTTCTTCTCTTTCTCTCTCAGCTTTGTCGCCGAGTTCCTCTGGGCCGACACTAACTCAGTCGGCTTGCTCTTTTGACAGAGTCCTTTGCTCCGGCCGGCCGGCGGGGCAGACATGGAGTGCCGCTTCGTCCCTGACCGGACCGAACACGACCAGGAGGACCCCAACCTGGGGGCGGTCCATATGGAGGATGCCGCCGAGCCGGCCGACGGCCAAGCCGGCGGCGAAGCAGGCGGCTCCAGGTTCACCGCTACCTCTGACGACTGGCCGGACGAGGACGAAGCCGAAGCCGTCCCGCATCGCCAGCCAGCATCCGGACGCGGCGCGGGCTCCTGCGGCGCGCAGCCTGCTCCGGGTAGAGGCCAGAAACGTCGCGCCACCCAGGGCATGTTCGGTAGCCGGACGAAGAAGCCCAGGGGTGGGGCGGCGGCCACCAGGCGGGAAGAGGCGGCCGCGAAGGCGGTTCGCTTCCGCAAAGTGGTGAAGCAGCCGCAGACTGTGTCAGCGTAAGTTCTCTCTTTCTATGTACTGTCCTTCTTTCTTTCCTTTGGTGGTTCTTGAATCTTCGTCTTCTTTTTCAATGGTCAGAGCTCCGCTATCACTTGAGCGGGCGGCTGCCGGCTCCGTCGTCGAGTCGCCAGGGGGCTCTGGGAGCACCACCCGCCACGTAGATCCTCGTTCCGCCCTCCTGGAGGCGACGGAAAGGAACGCGCGGGAGGCGCGGGAGGAGCAGGAAGCGCGGGAGGCGGAGGCATGGAGGGCTGCTGCCGCCTAGGCAGTTCAGGAGGAGGAGGCGGCGAAGGCACTCGCCGAGGCCGCAGCCAAGGCCCAGGTAGAGGCCGAGGCCGAACCGGCGGCAGGGGAGGCTTTGATGGTTAGCCCCCTGCACACCATGGCACCCGGGGATGTGGATCCCTCGCCAGGGGGAGCCAGCAGTTCCCAGCCGGGGCTGGGAGGAAGCGGCGACGATGTCATCATCTTGGGGGAGGCACCGGGGCCGACTCCTCCGACTAGGGCGACCCAAGGCCGCCAGCCTGAGCCTGCGCCCGCACAGTCGGCGGAGGGCGAGCCGGCCGGAGGGGCTGAGGTGGCGGTCCGTGTTCCGCCAAGCCGGCGTGCAGGGAAGGCCGCGTCTGAACCGCAGAAGGCTGCGTCGGAGCCACAGCCGGACGTGGGCTCCAGCTCGTCGGCCCGAGATGCGGAGGCGGCCAGCACTACCTCAGGGTGGACGCCGGGCGGAGGGATAGTCGTGGTGAACGTCGCTGCACAAGACGTCCGGACCCGGCTGCAAAGCCAAGCCGCGGCGCTGAGGCAGTTCACTGATGAATTCCTCGCCACGCGGGCAGCCATCCGGGTTAGTATTCTCATCTTGTTCTTTCCTGATCTTGATTTCTCTCGTGGGGGTGCGTCAGCGCACCCACTGGGTGTAGTCCCCGAGTTCCGAGTCGGCTGCTGAGCAGGCGGCTTAGAACTTCTTGGATATTTTGTTTTTGCTGCTTTTTTCTCACTTCGGTCTTCTGTCCGTCTTGCAGGACTACCACAACCTCCGAGCGGCCGCCTTCAACTCCCAGGCTCGGGAGCTGACTCAGAAGACCGCCGATCTCACTGAAAGCCGAGGTATGTGACTTGATCTTTATCTCATGTGGGGGCACGTCAGCGCACCCACTGGGTGTAGTCCCCGAGATTCGGGCCGACTGCTGAGCAGTCGGCTCGGATCTTCCTTGATGATTTCTCATTGTTCTTCTTCTTCTTATATCTCTGCAGCGGCCAACGCCAGTCTGAGGCACAGCTGGGGGAGTCCCAGACTGCTCTTCGTGCCAAGTACGCGGAGCTCGCCGCCTTGGTGCAGGAGCGCGACCGCCTGGTCAAGAAGTTGGCCGACCAGGAGGAAGGCCACGAGGCGGCGCTGGAGGCTGCGCAGGATCGCGAAGCCACCCTCCAGGCCGAGTTCGAGACGGAGGCGGCCGGCTGGGCAGAGGCCAGGCAGACTCTGGTCTCCGGCTATGGCCAGATCGAGGATCTGGTTGACGGTAAGTCGTCTACCCCTTCGTCCTTTCTTGCCATCTGCCATTTTGACTTGTTTTTCTGATTTTGGTGTTTTTCTTTCCTTTTCTTCTTCGCGCAGAGTACTTCCCCGGCTATTCCACTGCTGCCAACCAAGCCATCGAAGCCCGTCGCCAGGCGAAGAGGCAAGCCGGCTTCGAGATCTCGCCAACCGCCGGCCGCTCGCTGGAGGAACAACTCCTGGCGATCCAGGATCGCATCCAGCTGGCTCACAGGCTACTCCGCCGGCTTCAGCGCGTGGGATCACAGGTCTTGGCCGCCCTCTGGCCCGGTCAAGTGGTCCCTCGCACCCCCAGTCGGACCGCCGACTGGCTGGAGGTGGCAGTCGGCCGCTTCGAGGCTTGGAAGGCGTCAGCGGATCGCTCCGGCGCCAGGCGGGCGCTGGAGTTTGTCAAGGCCTGGTATCCCGGCCTGAACCTGGACCAGCTAGCGACCTGGCGGCAGCAAGCCGACACGGAGCTGGAGCCGGCGCGGCCGGCCATCATTCGGCGGGCTTCAGTGATCGCCGACTACACTGACGCCAACGTCTTCGCCCCCGAGGTGGACGACAATGGAGTCGCCCAGCCGGAAGATTGGTTTGGGCTGGACCCGGCGTATGGCGAGGACTCAGCGGAGGAGATCGACTCCAGCGACGAGGGCGAAGAGGAGGAGGAGGAGGGTGAAGACGCTGAGCCGGCTGGTAGAGTAGCCGGCCAGCCTGACCGTGCCTCTAGCACTACGTCGCGTGCGAGTGCGTCTCCTGTCGTGGGAGGTGGTCAAGCCAGGACCAGCTAGGCGGCCACTCCTTCAGCCGGCGAGCTGCCTTCACCGACCATGTCGGCCTTCAAGTCGCGCCTTAGTCTTCTTTCTTTTGTTTTCCTGTCTTGTTACTTTTGAACACTGTTTGGTTAAGTCTGCACAATTCCACCCACTGGGTGTATTCAAACTTAAGTCTGTTGCCGGCCTGTGGGCGGCTTTATGTATATAAGTTATGTAATCGGTCTTTCCTTGTACTTTCGCTTTTTGTCCTTCTGCTTTTTTCCTTCGCCGCCCTCCCTTGGTTGCCGCCTCCCTAGTCAAACAGTTGCTCTGCAATCTGTAGCCGGGGAGTGCCTGGCCGATTGGGGAGGGGGAAGTATTTTTAGCTCTGCCGGACTTAAGCTAAGTTTTTTAGGAAGCCGGCCAGCCGGCTGCTGTGACAGCCGGCAGGCATATATGGAGGCCGTCTTTTTGCCATATAGGTTAGTTGTTCCTTAGCCGTTTTTCGTGTGGGCGTCCTTTCTGTCTTCTCTCTTGCTATTCGGACAGTCAGTTCTTTGAGCTGCGACTTTCAACAAGAGAGGACTTGGGAGCCGGCGCACTACTTTGCTGACTTCGGGAAGAACTTAGAATATAGCTCAAAGCGGCCAGTCCCCGGGCCGACTAGTCGGACCCGGTGCCGGACAGGAATTCAAAATGTAATAATACATTCATGGATATGACACTCATCATTCATAGATAAATAAAAGGCAGTTCCCGAGTACTGTTCGGGGGGCCTGTTGGTTTGTAACTTAATACAAAAGGGGTAGCGTGATACATACTGCTTTTCAGCTGTAAAATTGTCTTAGGAGGTTTGCGTTCCATGGTCGCTCCGACTCCTTGCCGGAGTCGTCTCTCTTGCGTGCTCTTGGCTTTTGCGCGTCGATCAAGTAGTAGGAGTCGTTGTCGAGTGCCTTGCTAACGACGAAGGGGCCTTCCCAAGGGGCCGAGAGCTTGTGCTGGCCGGCTGTTCGCTGGATTAGCCGGAGCACAAGGTCGCCCTCTTGGAAGGATCTTGGCTTGACCTTGCGGTTGTAGTAGTGGTGCAGGCCTTGCTGGTAGATGGCGGACCGGCTGAGGGCTAACAGCCGGCCTTCTTCCAGTAGGTTGACGCCGTCTTCTCTTGCTTCTTTCGCTTCCTCCTCCGTGTACATGGTGATCCGAGGCGAGTCGAACTTGATGTCTGTTGGGATGACAGCCTCGGCACCGTACACAAGGAAGAATGGAGTGAAGCCGGTTGACTTGTTGGGTGTAGTGCGCAGACTCCAGAGGACAGCCGGCAACTCTTCGAGCCAGCAGCCGGCCAATCGCTCCAGTGGTACAACCAGTCGGGGCTTGATGCCGGAGAGGATAAGTCCATTTTCTCGCTCGACCTGGGCGTTTGACCGCGGGTGGGCAACGGACGCTAAGTCCAGTCGGATGCCCTGTGTCGCGCAGAAACGTGCCAGTGCGCCTTTGGCGAAGTTCGTGCCGTTGTCGGTGATGATGCTGTGCGGCACGCCATACCGAGTAGTGATGTCGGTGATGAATGTCACGGCAGTCGGCCCGTTCAGCTTCTTAATTGGCTTGGCTTCAATCCACTTTGTGAACTTGTCCACAGCAACGAGTAGATGTGTCAAGTCACCGCGGGCTGTCTTGAAAGGGCCCACCATGTCCAGTCCCCAGACGGCAAAAGGCCAGGTAAGGGGAATGGTCTTGAGGGAAGAAGCCGGCAGGTGTTGTTTGGAACTGAAGACTTGACATCCTCTGCAGCTCTTGACTATTTCTTTAGCATCCTCCAAGGCAGTCGGCCAGAAGAACCCATGGCGGAAAGCCTTGGCCACGAGGGATCTTGAGGCGGCGTGATGGCCGCATTCGCCTTGGTGGATGTCTTTGAGGATTGCCACTCCTTTTTCTGGCTCGACGCAACGCTGGAAGACTCCAGTGATGCTGCGCTTCACAAGCTCCCTGTTGATTATTGTGTATGCTGCGGCTCGTCGTTGCACTAGTCTTGCTGCGATCTCATCAACCGGCAGCTCTCTGCTGACTAGGAACTTGAGGATGGGTTGGGCCCATGAGGGAGCTGTGACTTCTTCTGCTGTTAATGTGGCCACCATGACTCGGGTGGGTGGGTTGGGTGTTGCATTGGAGTCGACCACCGCTTCTTGTGTCGTTGCAGTCCCCGGGCCGACTGCTGCAGTCCCCGGGCCGGGTTCTAAAGTCCCTGGGCCGGGTGCGACTGCGTCAGTCCCCGGGGCAGTCGTCGAAGTCCCTGTGCCGCCTGCGGGATTTCTTGAGCCAGATCCGGCTGTTTCTGGCGCAGGCAGTACGAAGATGGAGTCTGACTCTGGAGACGGCTTGATGGACGGCTTGAGGAGGCGCTGGAGGGAGACGCCAGTCGGTATGGCTTGTCGGGTGGAGCCGATCCATGCTAGGGCATCTGCTTGGTCGTTGTCGGCCCTTGGTACGTGAAGGAACTCGCACCCTTCGAAGTATCCGCTCATCTGCTGGACGAGGAAACGGTAGCTTGCCATGTTTGCGTCCTTGGCGTCCCAGTCGCCAGATGATTGCTGGACCACCAAGTCTGAGTCGCCGTAGCACAGGATCCGGCGTATGCCGAGTTCTTTGGCTAGCCGGAGCCCATGTACGAGCGCCTCGTACTCGGCCACGTTGTTGGAGGCGGCGAAGTGGATCTGCAGCGTGTACTTGAGCTTGTCGCCTTTGGGAGAGGTGAGGATGATGTCGGCTCCCAAGACGGTGCGCATCTTGGACCTGTCAAAGTGCATCCGCCAATGGGTAGAGTCGGGAGCCGGCGGTAAGTATTGGGTCTCGGCCCAGTCGATAAGGAAGTCGGCCAATGCTTGCGACTTGATGGCGGTGCGGGGTTGATAGAAAATCGTGTAGGGCGCCAAGGCAATGGCCCATTTGGCCACCCGGTCGGATGCATCCCGGCTGCCTATGATCTCGGTGAGCGGGGCAGTGCACACGACCGTGATGGGGTGCTCTTGGAAGTAGGGCTTCAATTTCTTCGCAGCAAAGTACACCCCATAGCACATCTTCTGGTAGTGCAGGTAGTTTTGCTTTGAGCTGGACAGTACTTCGCTGAGATAGTAGACCGGCCTTTGGACCAGCTGGGCTCGGCCTTCCTCCGGGCGCTGGACCACAACAACAGTGCTGACGACTCGGCTTGTCGCGGCGATGTAGAGGAGCATGGGCTCCTTCTCAGTCGGCGCAGCCAGGACAGGCGGAGTGGTCAACATTTTCTTCAACTCATTGAAGGCTTGGTCGGCTTGATCATTCCACTCAAAGTGAGTGGACTTCTTCATGAGTCGGTACAGGGGGAGAGCCTTCTCTCCTAGTCGGCTGATAAAACGGTTCAGGGAGGCTAAGCAGCCAGTGAACTTCTGCACATCTCGCAGCTTGGTGGGGATCTCCATCCTCTCGATGGCTTTGATCTTGACAGGGTTGCACTCAATGCCGCGTTCGGAGACCAAAAAGCCTAGCAGCTGGCCGGCTGGCACTCCGAACACGCACTTCTCGGGGTTGAGCTTGATCTGGAATCGGCGCAAGTTGGCAAATGTTTCCTTCAGGTCTTCCAGCAAGGTACCGCGCTTCTCTGTCTTCACCACAATGTCGTCTACGTAGACGTGGGCATTTCTGCCGAGTTGTTTCAAGAGACATTTCTGCATGCAACGCTGAAAAGTGGCACCGGCGTTTCTCAAGCCGAATGTCATTGTCAGGTAGCAGAAAGCTCCAAAGGGTGTGATGAAGGCAGTCTTCAGATGGTCAGCCGGGTCCAACTTGATCTGATGATACCCTGAGTATGCATCCAAAAAACTTAACAGCTCGCATCCGGCTGTGGAGTCTATCACTTGGTCAATCCATGGCAAAGCAAGCGGATCCTTTGGGCAGGCCTTGTTCAAACTTGTGTAGTCTATACACATGCGCCACTTGTTATTCTTCTTCAAAACCAGAACTGGATTGGCAAGCCATTCTGGAAAGAACACTTCCATGATGAAGCCGGCTGCAAGGAGCCGGGCTATCTCTTCTCCCACGATTCTTTGCTTCTCTTCTGATAGTCGGCGGAGGGGTTGCTTGACCGGCTTCGCATCAGCTCGGACATGTAATTTGTGCTCGACGAAATCCTTCGGGACACCCGGCATGTCCTTTGGGGACCATGCAAAAATGTCTCGATACTCACGGAGGAAGTCGGCGAGCTCGCCTTCCTATTTACTGTCCAAGTTCGCCCCAATCACGGCGAACCTCTCCGGGTGCTCCGGGTCTAGAGGTATCTTCTTCGTCTCTTTGGCAGGCTGGAAGGAGCCCTGCGCATCACAGTCCTTGGGGTTGGGGGACAAGGCCGGCTGCTTGCTGGCCATGGCCACAACCCGCTCCAACATCTTCTTCTCTTCAGCCACCACGAGGGACTCGGCCAGCCGGCTGCTGGCCATGGCACACTCGATGGACTTCTTATAGTCGCCGGCTACCGTGATGATCCCCTTCGAGCTAGGCATCTTCATCTTCAGGTAGGCGTAGTGGGGCATAGCCATGAACTTGGCCAAAGCAGGTCGGCCAAGTAGTGCATGATAGGGGCTCTCCAAATCCACCACCTCGTACCATATTGCTTCCCGGCGAAAGTGATCTTTGTCTACGAAGAGAACATCCATTTTGATCTTGCTGATTGGAGAGCAAGATAGGCCGGGTACGATACCATGGAAGACGGTGCGGCTCGGCATGAGCTGCTTTGCTTTGATGTTCAGCTTGTCCATGGTATCGCGGTACAGTATGTTGATACTGCTTCCGCCGTCTATCAGGATGCGGGAAAATCTGGCAGCTCGCCTCTCTGTCGCAAGGGTGACGTCCAAGACCATAGCATAGGAGCCAGGCGATGGCATCACCTCTGGGTGGTCTGCCTGGCTCCAGCTGATGGGCTTTTTCAACCAGTGCATGAACTCGGCGGTGCTAGAGGCGACTGCATTTACTTCTTGGTGCTGCCGGCGTCGGCTGCGCTTGCCGTCGACTTGACTTGTGAAGACGACGTAGGTGTCGCGCACTTCGGGGAACTCGTCTTGGATGGCGCCGACTGTCGGCCGGGCCGCCGGCTGTTGGGGAGCTGGAGGCGGCGGGCCGGGAGGCGGAGGCGGCACCATCCCTTCGCCCTTGGTGATGCGGGTGAGCCAGTGGCATTTCCGTGTTGTATGGTTGGACGGCTTTGCGCCGCTGTGGAACTTGCAAGGAGCATCGAGTGCTTGTTCATAGGAGAAGGACGGCTGCCAGGGCGGCCGGCCACCCTTCTTCTTGGGAGCGGGCCGCTCCTCGGGCTGCTTGTCTTCAATTGTGGCCACCTGCCGACTGGAGGAAGTCGGCATGGGGCCCTTGCGCTTGTGGTCGTTCTGGTAGGGGCGCCGGTTAGGGTCGCCAGCCGGCGTCTTGGGAGCCGGAGCAACTACTTTCCCCGAGGCGTCCACTTGGAGCTCGGTCTTCATGGAGGAGTCGGCAGTGGCATACTTGTCGGCGGTGATCAGCAACTCATCGAGGGTAGCCGGCTCGTCGCAGAGGAGTCAGTGCTTGAGGAGGGTGCCCTCTCGGCACTCGGCGGTGAAATACTCGATGGCCTGGACCTCGTGCACTCCCTCGCAGGAGTTGCGGAGCTCGGCCCATCACGTGAGGTAGTCGCGGGTCGACTCATTGGGCCCTTGGACGCAGAGGGAGAGCTGGCGAGGCTTGGGAGGCCGCTTGTAGGTGCTGGTGAAGTTGCGGACGAAAACTTCAGTGAAGTCCAGCCAGCTGTTGATGCTGTAGGGCTTGAGGCTGTTGAGCCACGTGCGCGCCGTGCCTTGCAGCATCAAGGGGACGTACTTCACGGCGACGCGTCGATTGCCATTGGCGATGCTGACGGCTGTGGAGTAGTCGATGAGCCAATCTTCCGGCTTCACTGAGCTGTTGTACTTGGGTGTGTCTCCGGGGAGTGAGAACCCTTTGGGAAAGGGCTCGTCGCGGATGCGGGGGCCAAAGCATGGCGGGCCAACATCGTCTTCTTCTTCTAACGCCAAGGATCGAGCAAGGCGGTCGATCCTATGGCGGGCGTCATTCTCGCCGACTCCTTCTCGGCGGCCGAGTCGGTCGCCAAGAGTCGGATGCATGACAGGCGGTGGAGTGAGGCGTCTTTCTCTTCGAGGCGGGGGAGGAGGCAGGTTTCCCTAGTGCTCTACAACTCGAGGGCGGCCATCCGCGTCGCGCTCGATGGTAATGCGAGTCCGGCTGCGGCTGGCAGCCGGCTCCTTGTCTTTCTTCTGGCGCGCACCGCTCGCAGTCGGCGAGCGGGACGTCGCAGCGTGCTCCCGGCGCGGGGGATGGCTATCAGCTAGGGCGCCGGCTTCGTGCCGTTCCGCAGCCGCGTCGATCAGCTGCTGGATCTGTCTTGTCATGTAGGGGAGCTCATCGGCTCCCAGCCCATTGAGCTCTTCTGCAGCCGCCTGAGCGGCTCGCAGATTCTCGAGCGGGGTGGCGTAGACGGGGCGATATGCGCCCAGCATGCTGGCAACGGCTGCGCCGCGCTTCTGGACGAAGCCGGCTCGGCTCGGGCCGCTAGGCGGCGGTGTCCCGAAGGCGGCACGGTCGACTTCGCACTGGTGGGCCTCGGTGAGGCGTCTCATCGAGGCCATCTTCTTGCCCTCCGCGATGAGGGCGAGGCGGCGTGCCTCCAGGGTCTCGGTGTCGGCGTCGGCCGGGATGGGGACGGAGAGGTCGTGCATCGCCGCTTGCTGAGCGTCGCGGGCGTTCTCGCCCGAATTGGAGACGTGGCTGATGACCAGCACTTCGGTGACAGCGCTGCTACCGCTGTCAGCTCGAGGGAGGGGGTCGTCGAAGACCACCACGTCGGAGGGGTAGGCGTCGAGCGACGCGGTGTCGGAGTCGATGAGCATCGGGTCGGTGGAGCCGACCGACTCCATGTCCGCAGCGGGCTCGCTGGAGACGTGAAGTTGGTCGAGGAGGCTGACGAGGCGGCTCTCGGGGTAGTCGGTGCCTGTGTCGGACGCAGGCTCGTCGGAGATGCGAGTTTCGCCGAGCAGATCGGCGAGGCGGCTCGCTGCGCAGGCGTCGTCGACGCCTTGCAGCGCATCGAGGCAAACGCCATCGGGCTCAGCAGGCTGGCTGCGCTCGCGGGGAAGGAAGAGGGTGCACCTGGCCCCATGGTGGGCGCCAAATGTTGGGTGGTTGGTGCGACATATGCCAAGGGATGGCTTATCATTGTGGGAGCCAATAAAACGTCGTCGGTGCCTGGAAACGGGATGAGGCGAAGGCATGCACGCCGGCGAATCTTACCCAGGTTCGGGGCTCTCCGAGGAGATAACACCCCTAGTCCTGCTCTGCGGGGTCTCCGCATGATCACTAGATCGATAGGGGGTAGCTACAATCGCTCCTAGAGCTGTTGAGATCAAGGGAGAAGAAGAACAAGGCTAGCTCTTGCTTCTCTCTATCTATGGTGTGTGTGCTATGCGTGGGTATTAACCTAGAAGCCAACTATGCTCAAAGGCCAAACCAGAAGCCAACTATGCTCAAAGGCCAACCCAGAAGCCAACTATGCTCAAAGGCCAACCCAGAAGCAAACCCTTTGCATGGGTGCTCCGGGGGGTTTATATAGGCCTACCCCCCAGGGGTACAATGGTAATCCGACTGGGAACGGGTCCCAGCCGTCAGTGTCTACGCTCGCCGGCTTCTCCGCCGGCTGGTGGGTCCCGCCGGCTGCCGACTACTTGGTCGACAGGGCGGTCCCATCACCTAGGGTCTTGTCGGCGGCTGCTTATTGTAGCCGCGCCTCTGATGATGAGGGCTTTGTCGAGGTGAGTGTGGCTATAGTGGGCCGCCTCAGGGGCTATCACTGTAGCCTCACCTCGTCTTGTCTCCTTAATGGGGCTCCTACTTCGAGGAAGGGAGTAGCCGGCTTCTGGAGGCCGGCTATACTCCCCGCCGACTAGGAAAAGCCGGGCCCCCTTCACGCCTCTCTCTGGCTGAAGGGGCCCGCAACCCTTGGGCCATACAGGAGTGGGTCATGGATGACGTCGAGGCTAGCGTGGCTACAGTTCCGAGCCGCACGGGGGACGTCCCTCCCGTACGGCCTCCTGTAGCCACGCCCGCCTCGGGTTTCAGGGGTCGTGGGCCGCACTGTGGCCACACCCCGTCACGTCACCGTTATGTAGGAGTGGTTGTGGTCTTGGCCGGCTTCTAGGAGTCGGCGTCCTTCTTGGCCGGCTTCTTGGAGTCGGCCACCCCCCGGTTGTCCTAGGGAGGAGTCGGTGAGGCTGGGTCGCCTTCCGGGAGTCGGCTTTAGTGGTAGCCGGCCGGGGAAGGCGGCCCAAATCCTTGGAGTGCTTGAAGGCCCAAAGGCTTGATAAATTTTCTGAAGAGCCAGGGGTAGTCGGTTAGGCTACCCGTGGCCACTTACTCCGACACCATGCCTTGGGCAAGGCTCATTCAACAACTGTTCAAGCGTCGGGCCTGACCCGCCGGCTCGGGGAGATGGTCTCCCCTTGCGCCGGTGGTTGTTACCCTGTGAATTGGCGTTGGCCAGAAATTCCATACTACCATCTGCCTTACGCTTGTTACCTCCTTGGTTCGCCGGGTTATGCTGGGGGCCCTTGCCATTGCCGTTTCGTTTTCCCTTCCCTGTCCTTTCATCGTCCGACGCGGGATCCTTGGTACTATCAGGGTCAGCGTACTTGACCAGAGCCGCCATCAGCGTACCCATATCATTGCAATCACGCTTGAGCCGCCCGAGCTTCATCTTCAGGGACGCAAAATGATAATTCTGCTCTAACATTAAGACTGCAGAGCCGGCATCCATCTTATCAGATGAATGTATTATCTCCTTGACCCAGCGAACCCAATGGGTTGTAGACTCACCCTCCTGCTGCTTACAGTTAGTCAAGTCCACAATTGACATAGACTATCTACATGTATCTTTGAAGTTTTGGATGAACTGGGCTTTTAGCTCAGCCCAAGACCTGATAGAGTTCGGTGACAGTCCTTTCAACCAAGTGCGGGCAGTCCCATCTAATATCATGGTGAAGTACTTGGCCATAGCGGCTTCACTAACCTCCAGCAACTCCATAGCCATCTCGTAACTCTCGATCCATGCTCCGGGTTGTAAATCAGCTGTGTAATTAGGTACCTTCCTAGGCCCTTTGAAATCCTTTGGCAGACGTTCATTACGGAGAGCCGGCACCAAACAAGGAACACCTCCAGCCCTCGTAGGTATACCCGCGTCGATGGAAGCCGTCGGATAAGCCGGGAGTGGCTGGTAAGCCATCAACTGAGCCGCCTGCTCCGCCTCTTGTCGTACCCTGTCTTGGTCTACTGCGTTAAAAACTCCATTATGAGCCGGGCCATGGCCTGGAGGCAAGTCACGGCGTTGGACATTGCTAGAGCCGGTCGCTGAGACCATGTGTCTGCTATAACTCGGGCTCCGGCCTGGACGAGGGGTTGAATGAATCCTGTCCCGGCTATATGAATATGCCTCCTGTTGCGCCAGAGCCGTCTGAAGGAGTTCTCTGACCCGGCGGGTTTCAACCGCCATCGAAGAGTCACCATCGATTGGGAGAGCCGCCAGGCGCGCCGCCGCGGCGACCATGTTTTCCAATGGGTTAGCATAATGACCCGGCTGTATTGGCACGTACTGAGGCGGGGCAGCGTTCACCCGGGGAGGCCCCATCACTTGGGGCTGAATTGACGTTCCAGCCCCGGGCGCTGTGATTTCTGGCGGGTTACTGGGCCCTGCACCGAGTGTGTTGAAGAGGTTTCGAGGATCGTAAACCGGAGGGAGTCGAGATTGGGCCTTTTGATGCCTCCTTCTCATGACCTCATTGGACGCGTTCTGATCCATCGTGAGCCGGAAAGACTGTGCCCAAATCAGCTGAGTCTGGGCGTCAAGAGCCGCCCTCTCCGCAGCCATCCTGATCCCTTCCGTCGCCAGATCCTCCTTGGCTTTTCCTAGATCCAACCTTAACTGTGCCACCTCCGCGTCATGCTGAGCTTGATCCGTTGGGGCGACCGTAGCGGTTAACATGGCCATCATCTTGTCTGTGAGATCCATCAGCACCTTAGCTGGCGAGGGCACAGGGCTTCCTGCACCGGCGGCGGGGTTTTGAACAGGTTGTGTGCCAGCCATGAAGATTCCAACCCGGCTCGGCGGCTCAAAGGGGTCCGGAATACTGTCGCCATCGGAACAACCCCTGAGCCTGCCATCTTGAAGTTGGTATAACGAGTCGGTCTCCTCTGTGGATGACTCGCCGTCAGAGCGAGCGGCCGTCTCCTCGCCAGATCCGGATCTTTCAGAGGGTCCCCCATGGACGCATCCCACGAAAGCATGCTTCAAGGCAGGCAGAGCTCGGGCGGGCCATGCACGCTGAGCCGTCTCGATGAGATCGGCGCAGAGGTCCGGCTCAAGGCCCGACTCACCAATCTTGCCAATAAAGACATGGATTCCGCCGAAGGGGACCCGGTACCCATACTCGATTGAGCCGGCATCGGGGCCCCAGTTTGCAACGACGATGTAGAGCTTGCCGCAACGACTCTTGGTCATCCGGCCCATGGCGTATCCCTTGAGCCCTTCGAAGCTGCCCTTCAAGAACTCAAATCCACCATGCGCTAGCCCCACGGTGGGCGCCAACTGTCGTCGGATTGTCATGGCAGATGCCCTCATGCAAGGACTTAGTCATGGAGCCATCGCAGCTAGGAAGCTTAAAGTGGTTAAGCGGGACAAGGAACACGAGGATTATACTGGTTCGGCCCCTTACGGTGAAGGTAAAAGCCTACGTCCAGCTGAGGTGGTATTACTTAGGGTTTCGACGACCAGGGAGCTAAATTGCTATGCCTGATTATCGATCTGTTGTCTTGGACCTGAACCGCCGCCGGGTCATCCCTTTATATAGAGAGGTTAACACCCAGCGGCTCTCAGAGTCCCGACCGGCTTATAACAGTATCCGGCCCGGACTCTTAACTACTCTTGCCTTACATTATAAGTCTTGCCATAACGGCGGCTTATCACTACGGGACTTAAGCCGCCTCCGGGTCTTAAGCCCATTATTGATCCGCCATTATTAAGCTTGGTACTGGGCTTCACGTGATGATCATTATGACATAACCCGGCCCCTCCTGGGCGGGTGACTCTAATGGTTATATCCTCAACAGAAATGGAGGCCTCCGGATAATTGAGACGGAAAGCAACTCCTGAAATACTCCGGATGGGTGAAAATAATTGCACGACTTGTAACAATTTGATAGGATAACCATCGAGCTAGCACCGCGAATTTCCGGGAGAGCGGACAAGATTTAGGGAAAACTCTACTTTGGTCTTCAAATGTTGAGAATGACGGCGAGAAATAACACCAAAATTGTTGAGATACTCCGGGAGAATGAAAAGCGAAGAGGTTGAGCCAACAATGAAAATAATTTGAAATTGAGGTTGGGAAAACGTTTAACTGATGAACTTCATACTTACGTCAAACTTCGAAAGAAAGGATTTGACAAAATCTCTGAAAAATTAGAAGAGTCAGGTAAGATCCTGGAAAAGGACATGTGGGTTAGGGCCCACTGAAAAGAAACACCGTTGAAATAGATTGTTCCAGAGATAGATGATGCACCGGAACAATTGAAATATTTGAATGAGGTGACAACCTCGAATTAATTCGAACACAAACGAATCTCCTGATATGTCTTCAACACTCCGAACGATTAAATGATGAGAGGGGAACGAGCAACAGGAAACATTTGAGCCGAGGAAAAGAATATAATCACTACCGAAAATTGGAATTGAATCCACCGGAGAAGAAAAGAGATGAAGAATGTCAAACGAGACGAGAATTCACCGGTTGAAATAATTGAGGAAAAACTAAATAAGCTCCGTACGAATGAAATTGATGCTCGAAAGAGACTCAAGC
>NC_057807.1:633304177-633307108 GCF_018294505.1 Triticum aestivum
AGAGACTCAAGCTCCAGGAATAAAAGGGTGGGAGGGCGGGAAAACAACGGCCACTTGAAACAGGGAACCGACGAATAACTTGAAGAGAAGACACCGGTTGAAATGATTGAGGAGAAAATGCAAAAACTTCGCACGAGTAGGGTGGATACTCGATTTCGGACTCCGGTTCTGAGAAGAAAAAAGGGTGGGTGGGTGGGAAAAGAAGACAACTGAGGACAGAGAAACAACTTCGGAAGAGAAATAACTGAGGACTGATCTCGCAAAAGATGACAAGGATCAAAAACACTCGAAGAGAAATGCGCCGGATTGAAAAGGGGATGGACAACGAACGAAAACTAACCGCGAGATCCTAAAAAAATTGAAGGGGAAGAGGAATAGTTCGAAACACCTACGTCAAGATTCCTCACCAGAGCGACGAAGGGGCTGAGGAGTAAAAAGAATTCCTACTCTCCGATATAACTAGACTCAGAAAAAGTTTTCTTCTAGACTCAACAACGACCAAACTACACGAACAAACAAGGGGGGCTCCTAGGGTCGGTCGAGGCTCTGATACCAACTTGTCACGCCCAATATGAGACCCTATCCGCGAGGAACTCGAAGGTCCCGCCAAGGATAGACCCGCATATTGAAACGCTTTTGCAAGGTGGATATCATTACATCAATGTTACATAATAGAAGGGGATACATACAAGAGGCATACAAATGCCGCAAGAATACATCAATACCTCATACATAAGATCATCATCCGACTACGAATGAAACACAAACAGAAGCTCAAACTACATCCACCCTGCTAGCCCAGGCTGCCGAACTGGAACCTATCCCCTGATCGTAGAAGAAGCAGAAGCAGAACTCCAAACAAGTAAACATCGCTCTCGCGTCATGATCATCGCAAAACCTGTACCTGCAACTAGTGTTGTAGTAATCTATGAGCCACGAGGACTCGGCAATCCCATTACCATGGGTACCAAGACTAGCAAAGCTTAATGGGTACGAAAGGGGGTAAAGTGGTGAGGTTGCAGTAGCGACTAAGCATGTATGGTGGCTAACTTACGCAAACAAGAGCGAGACGAGAAGCAAAAGAATGGACGTGAAACTAGAAATGATCAAGAAGTGATCCTGAACTCCTACTTACGTCAAACATAACCCAGAAACCGTGTTCACTTCCCGGACTCCACCGAAAAGAGACCATCACGGCTACACACGCGGTTGATGCGTTTTAGTTAAGTCAAGTGTCAAGTTCTCTACAACCGGACATTAACAAATTCCCATCTGCCACATAACCGCGGGCACGGCTTTCGAAAGATAATACCCTGCAGGGGTGTCCAAACTTAGCCCATTATAAGCTCTCATGGTCAACGAAGGATATTCCTTCTCCCGGGAAGACCCGATCAGTCTCGGAATCCCGGTTACAAGACATTTCGACAATGGTAAAACAAGACCAGCAAAGCCGCCCGAATGTGCCGACAAATCCTGATAGGAGCTGCACATATCTCGTTCTCAGGGCACACTGGATTGTCCAAGCTTCCGGTAGGCCAGCCCAGAGTTGCCCCTGGTGGCCACCGACGACTGACAGGTTGGACCAACACTCGAAGGAGCACTGGCCCGGGGGGGTAAATAAAGATGACCCTCGAGAGCGCAACTCCCAAGGGAAAAAGGCTAGGTGAGGCAAATGTAAAACCAAGGTTGGGCCTTGCTGGAAGAGTTTTATTCAAAGCGAACTATCAAGGGGTCCCATAAATCACCCAACCGCGTAAGGGACGCAAAATCAAGGAACATAACACTGGTATGACGGAAACTAGGGCGGTAAGAGTGGAACAAAACGCCAGGCATAAGGCCGAGCCTTCCACCCTTTACCAAGTATATAGATGCATTAATTAAATAAGAGATATTGTGATATCCCAACATAAACATAATCCAACATGGAGCAATCTTCAACTTCACCTGCAACTAGAAACGCTATAAGAGGGGCTGAGCAAAAGCGGTAACATAGCCAAACAATGGTTTGCTAGGAAGGGTGACAAAGGTTAGAGGTTCATGGTAATTTGGGAGGCTTGACGAGCAAGTGATAGGTGGCGCAGCAAAGTGATAGAACGAAGCAACTAGCATAGCAATGATAGTAGTGAGATCCAGGGTAACGGTCATCTTGCCTGAAATCCCGCTAGGACGAAGAACGAGTCCATGAAGAAGATGAAGCCACGAAGACGAACGAATCCTCACGATCGCAACGACACGGGAACTATCGAGAAGAAGCACACAACATGGTAAACACACCACACATGAACAAAGCCTGATGCTCAACCAAGTATGATGCATGACAAGGCTACATGAAGCTACTCATGACAAGAGATGATGCATACAAGAACAACACATCAAAGCAAGTTTAAATGAGGCCGGAACTAACATATAACAACTCCGGTAAGTCCTCATATGCAAATTTCGAAATTGGTCCAGAACTGAATAAACCTTATGTTCAAGTTGTTAAACAGCAAGTTAAGACGCACCAAGATGATCTACATGAAATTCTAGTCAAGTTACATATAAAGTTCATTAGATTCGGAGCTACCGCCTAGAAGATATGAGCAAAACAAGTTAAACATGGCATTGATGCAAAATGCATTCAAACATCAAACAAACAAACTCAAGGCATTGATGCAACATGATAATATGAAACTACATGCAATTCTAAGCAAGTTTCATATAGAGCATGCTCAAAATGGAGCAACGGTGCAACACATACACTCCAAACAAGACATAGCAACAAACTGTCCAAAACAGCAACTAGGCTTCTAGCAAGCATCAAAACTACATGCTACAGCAAATCAACATGAAAACAAAAGGCATGGACATGAATCTACTAAGGGCGGCGGGGCGCGCCGGCAGGAGGAGCTGGGCGGCGCCGGCGGGGAGGCGGCGCCGGCGGGCGGAGCC
>NC_057807.1:633307340-633401177 GCF_018294505.1 Triticum aestivum
GGCCACGTGGCGCGACGTGGTTGGCTGCGGGCGGCGGCAGGATCCATCCGGCGCGGGGCGGACATGTCCGGCGGCGAGAGGGAGGGGAAGGCTAGGGTTCATCCGTGAAATTTCGGGGGGAGGTGCAAATATATAGGCAGAGGGAGCTAGGAGAGTCCAAACAGAGTGCGGTTTTCGCCCACACGATCGTGATCGAACGACCGAGAGCATGGAGGGGGTTTGGATGGGCTAGTGGGCTGTTTGGAGGGGGGTTTTGCTGCAACACACAAAAGCCCTTTGCGGTTACCCGGTTAACCGTTGGAGTATCAAACGACCTCCAAATGGAACGACACTTGACAGGTGGTCTGTCGGTGGTATACCAAGGCCACTTGGCAAGCCTCGGTCCATTCCGAGAATGTTTAACACCCGCCCACGAAAAGAAACAAGAGGGGTACGCCGGTGCATGTGAGAGTGTCGGATCACGAAACGAACAACGGGGAAAAGGACCGGATGCAAGTTTTGAAAAACATGAAGATGCAATGCAGATGATGACATGGAAAAATGCAACATGCAAGCAAATGACATGGCAATGAAGGCGAATGACTGGCCGACACCTGGCGCATCAGATCCGGGGCGTTACACAAGGGGAGAGAAGAAGTTGAGGGAGAACTCCGGCAACAATACGGCGTGGTGGTGGAGCTCGTGGTTCTCCTGCTGGGCTTCGCCAAGCACTACGGAGGAGGAGGAGGTGTTGGGGGTGGAGGGCTGCGCCAGGGGAAGGGGTGCATCTGCCCTCCCAACCCCCCCACTATTTATAGGAGGAAGGGAAGAGCGGGTCGGCCACCTTAGATGCATCTAGAGGGGGGCGGCGGCCAGGAGGGGAAGACTTGCCCCCCAAGCAAAGTGGGAGGCGCCCCCCTCCCCTAGGGTTTACAACCCTAGGCGCCTTGGGCCCTTGGGGGGCGCACCAGCCCACTAGGGGGCTGGTTCCCTCCCATTTTCAGCCCATTAAGTCCTCCGGGGCAGGTGGCCCCACCAAGTGGACCGTCGGACACCTTTCGGTGGTCCCGATACAACACCGTTAACCCCCAAAATCATTTCGTCGACTGAAACTAGACTTCCCATATATAAATCATTACCTCCAGACCATTCTGGAACTCCTCGTGACGTCCAGGATCTCATCCGGGACTCCGAACAACCTTCGATAACCACATACAATTTCCCATAACAACTCCAGCGTCACCGAACCTTAAGTGTGTAGACCCTACGGGTTCGGGCCATGCAGACATGACCGAGACATCTCTCTGGCCAATAACCAACAGCGGGATTTGGATACCCATGTTGGCTCCCACATGTTCCACGATGTCAGGGATTCAATCAATCCCGTATACAATTCCCTTTGTCCATCGGTATGTTACTTGCCTGAGATTCGATCGTCGGTATCCCCATACCTCGTTCAATCTTATTACCGGCAAGTCTCTTTACTCGTTCCGTAACGCATGATACCGTGGCTAACTCCTTAGTCACATTGAGCTCATTATGATGATGCATTATCGAGTGGGCCCAAAGATACCTCTCCATCATACGGAGTGATAAATCCCAGTCTCGATTCGTGCCAACCCAACAGACACTTTCGGAGATACCTGTAGTGCACCTTTATAGTCACCCAATTATGTTACGATGTTTCATACACCCAAAGCATTCCGACGGTATCCGGGAGTTGTACAATCTCATGGTATAAGTAAATGATACTTGACATTAGAAAATCTCTAACAAACGAACTACATGATCTTGTGCTATGCTTAGAATTGGGTCTTCTCCATCACATCATTCTCCTAATGATGTGATCCCGTTATCAACGACATCCAATGTCCATGGTCAGGAAACCACAACCATCTATTGATCAATGAGCTAGTCAACTAGAGGCTTACTAGGGACATGTTGTGGTCTATGTATTCACACATGTATTACGGTTTCCGATTAATACAATTATAGCATGAACAATAGACAATTATCATGAACAAGGAAATATAATAATAACCACTTTATTATTGCCTCTAGGGCATATTTCCAACAGTCTCCCACTTGCACTAGAGTCAATAATCTAGTTACATTGTGATGAATCGAACACCCATAGAGTTCTGGTGTTGATTATGTTTTGCTCGTGGAAGAGGTTTAGTCAACTGATCTGCGACATTCAGATCAGTATGTACTTTACAAATATCTATGTCTCCATCTTGAATATATTCACGAATGGAGTTGAAGCGACGCTTGATGTGCCTGGTCTTCTTGTGAAACCTGGGCTCCATGCCAAGGGCAATAGCTCCAATGTTGTCACAGAAGAGAGTCATTGGGCCTGAAGCATTGGGAATAACTCCTAGGTCGGTGATGAACTCCTTCATCCAGAGTGCTTCCTGTGCTGCCTCTGAGGCTGCTATGTACTCCGCTTCACATGTAGATCCCACCACGACACTTTGCTTGCAACTGCACCAGCTGACTGCCCCACCATTCAAAATATACACGTATCCGGTTTGTGACTTGGAGTCATCCAGATCTGTGTCAAAGCTAGCATCAACGTATCCCTCTACGACGAGCTCTTCGGCACCTCCATAAATGAGAAACATATCCTTAGTCCTCTTCAAGTACTTTAGGATATTCTTGACCGCCGTCTAGTGTTCCATTCCGGGATCACTTTGGTACCTCCCTACCAAACTTACGACAAGGTTCACATCAGGTCTGGTACACAACATGGCATACATAGTAGAGCCTATGGCTCAGGCATAGGGGCTGACACTCATCTTTTCTCTATCTTCTGCCGAGGTCGGGCATTGAGTTGTGCTCAATCTCACACCTTGCAATACAGGCAAGAACCCCTTCTTGGACTGATCCATATTGAACTTCTTCAATATCTTGTCAAGGTATGTACTTTGTGAAAGACCAATGAGGCGTCTCGATCTATCTCTATAGATCTTGGTGCCTAATATGTAAGTAGCTTCTCCAAGGTCCTTCATTGAAAAATTCTTATTCAAGTAGGCCTTTATGCTTTCCAAAAGTTCTATATCATTTCCCATCAATAGTATGTCATCCACATATAATATGAGAAATGCTACAGAGCTCCCACTCACTTTCTTGTAAATGCAGGCTTCTCCATAAGTCTGTATAAATCCAAACGCTTTGATCATTTCATCAAAGCGAATGTTCCAACTTCGAGATGCTTGCACCAGCCCATAGATGGGGCGCTGGAGCTTGCATACTTTGTCAACATTCTTAGGATCAACAAAACCTTCTGGCTGCATCATATACAATTCTTCCTTAAGGAAGCCGTTAAGGAATGCCGTTTTGACGTCCATTTGCCAAATCTCATAATCATAGAATGCGGCAATAGCTAACATGATTCGGACGGACTTCAGCTTCGCTACGGGTGAGAAGATCTCATCATAGTCAACCCCTTGAACTTGTCGATAACCCTTAGCGACAAGCTGAGCCTTATAAATGATCACATTGCCATCCGCGTCGGTCTTCTTATTAAAGATCCACTTATTCTCTATGGCTCGCCGATCATCGGGCAAGTCTGTCAAAGTCCATACTTTGTTTTCATATACATGGATCCTATCTCGGATTTCATGGCTTCAAGCCATTTGTTGGAATCCGGGCCCGTCATCGCTTCTTCATAGTTCAAAGGTTCACCGTTGTCTAACAACATGATTTCCAGGATAGGGTTACTGTACCACTCTGGTGCGGAACGTGTCCTTGTGGACCTACGAAGTTCAGTAGCAACTTGATCCGAAGTTTCATGATCATCATCATGAACTTCCTCTCTAGTCGGTGCAGGCACCACAGAAACATCTTCCTGAGCTGCGCTATTTTTCGGTTCAAGAGGGGGTACCTCATCAAGTTCTACTTTCCTCCCACTCACTTCTTTCGAGAGAAACTCTTTCTCCATAAAGGATCCATTCTTGGCAACAAAGATTTTTCCTTCAGATCTGAGGTAGAAGGTATACCCAATAGTTTCCTTAGGGTATCCTATGAAGACGCATTTTCCGATTGGGTTCGAGCTTTTCAGGTTGAAGTTCCTTGACATAAGCATCGCATCCCCAAACTTTTAGAAATGACAGCTTAGGTTTCTTCCCAAACCATAATTCATATGGTGTCGTCTCAACGAATTTAGATGGTGCCCTATTTAAAGTGAATGCGGATGTCTCTAAATCATAACCCCAAAATGATAGCGGTAGATCTATAAGAGACATCATAGATCACACCATATCCAATAGAGTGCGATTACGATGTTCGGACACACCATTTCGCTGAGGTGTTCCAGGCGGCATGAGTTGTGAAACAATTCCGCATTTCTGTAAGTGCGTGCCAAACTCGTGACTCAAGTATTCTCCTCCACGATCCGATCGTAGGAACTTTATTTTCCTGTCACGTTGATTATCTACCTCATTCTGAAATTCCTTGAACTTTCCAAAGGTCTCAGACTTGTGTTTCATTAAGTAGACATACCCATATCTACTTAAGTCATCAGTGAGGGTGAGAACATAACGATAGCCTCCGCGAGCCTCAACGCTCATTGGACCGCATACATCAGTATGTATTATTTCCAACAAGTTAGTTGCTCGCTCCATTGTTTCGGAGAACGGAGTCTTGGTCATTTTTCCCATAATCCATGGTTCGCACGTGTCAAATGATTCATAATCACGAGACCCAAAAGTCCATCTGCATGGAGTTTCTTCATGCGCTTGACACCAATGTGACCAAGGCGGCAGTCCCACAAGTATGTGGGACTATCATTGTCAACCTTACATTTCTTGGCATTCACACTGTGAATATGTGTAACATCACATTTGAGATTCAATAAAAATAAACCATTGACCAGCGAGGCATGACCATAAAACATATCTCTCATATAAATAGAACAACCAATATTCTCGGATTTAAATGAGTAGCCATCTCGCATTAAACGAGATCTAGATACAATGTTCATGCTCAAAGCTGGCACTAAATAACAATTATTGAGGTAACTAATCGCGAAGGTAGATGTAGAGGTAGCGTGCCGACGGCGACCACATCGACCTTGGAACCATTCCCGAGGCGCATCGTCACCTCGTCCTTCGCCAGTCTCCACTTACTCCGCAGCTCCTGTTTTGAGTTACAAATATGAGCAACCGCACCGGTATCAAATACCCAGGAGCTACTACGAGTGTTGGTAAGGTACACATCAATAACATGTATATCATATATACCTTTGGTGTTGTTTGCCTTCTTGTCCGCTAAGTACTTGGGGCAGTTCCGCTTCCAGTGACCATTTCCCTTGCAATAAAAGCACTCAGTCTCAGGCTTGGGTCCATTCTTTGGCTTCTTCGCGACAACTGACTTACCGGGTGCGGAAACTCCCCTGCCGTCCTTCTTGAAGTTCTTCTTACCCTTGCCTTTCTTGAAACTAGTGGTCTTATTCACCATCAACACTTGATGTTCCTTTTTGATCTCCACCTCCGCTGATTTCAGCATTGAATATAACTCAGGAATGGACTTCTCCATCCCTTGCATATTGTAGTTCATCACAAAGCTCTTGTAGCTAGGTGGAAGCGACTCGAGGATTCTGTCAATACCGAGTCATCTGGAAGATTAACTCCCAGTTGAGACAAGCGGTTGTGCAATCCAGACATTTTGAGTATATGCTCGCTGATAGAAATGTTTTCCTCCATCTTAAAACTATAGAATTTGTCGGAGACTTCATATCTCTCGACCCGGGCATGAGCTTGGAAAACCATTTTTAGCTCTTGGAACATCTCATATGCTCCGTGCTGCTCAAAACACTTTTGGAGCCCCGACTCTAAGTTGTAAAGCATGCCGCACTGAAACAGGGAGTAATCATCACTACGCAACTGCCAGGCGTTCATAACGTCTTGAGTTGCTGGGAAAATGGGTGCATCACCTAGCGGTGCTTCAAGGACATATGCTTTCTTGGCAGCTATGAGGATGATCCTCAAGTTACGGACCCAATCCGTATAGTTGCTACCATCATCTTTCAGCTTGGTTTTCTATAGGAATGCGTTGAAGTTGAGGGCCGTGGGCCATTGGATCTACAACATAGATTGTAAAGACAATTTTAGACTAAGTTCATGATAATTAAGTTCATCTAATCAAATTATTTAATGAACTCCCACTTAGAAAGACATCCCTCTAGTCATCTAAGTGATACATGATCCGAATCGACTAGGCCGTGTCCGATCATCGCATGAGATAGACTAGTCATCAACGGTGAACATCTCCATGTTGATCGCATCTACTATAGGCCTCATGTTCGAACTTTCGGTCTCTCGTGTTCCGAGGCCATGTCTGTACATGCTAGGCTCGTCAAGTCAACCTAAGTGTTTTGCATGTGTAAATCTGGCTTACACCTGTTGTATTCGAACATTAGAATCTATCACACCCAATCATCAGGTGGTGCTTCGAAACAACGATCCTTCGCAACGGTCCACAGTTGGGGGGAACACTTTTGTTGAAATTTTAGTGAGGGATCATCTTATTTATGCTACTGTCATTCTAAGCAAATAAGATGTAATCATGACTGTAAGGGCATATTTATCCCTTAGTTGTTTCGGTGATTGATGACAATGCTTTTGCGAACTAATCGTGTGCATGGAGTATTTCAGACATATCATGACTAGGCACAAGACGGTTTGGTGCCCCTCGAAGACTATTGAAGACGGCGTTTCTCTACGTTTCTTTTCGGTGGATTTCAGTCGTAGGAAAGCCGTACTATTAAGAGGGGGCCCGCTTTGGAAAGGTTTGGGTGGAATCATCACGTACACGTTTACTCCTTTTTGCACCACCTTTCCTTTGGATCTTTGGAGCATCCTCCGTCTTTCCTTGTCTATGCAAAATGAAGGTTTCCGTGTGTTGCTGAACTGGAGCATGCGGTAGTACTGCTCCCTGGAGCGGTAGTACCGCAGGCCCTTGCGGTAGTACCGGCCTCTGGCGCGGTAGTACTACAAGTGCTCACGGTATTACCGCACCTCAGGAGCGGTAGTACCGTGGGCTCTGGCCAGGCTCAGCCGCAGGAGCGGTAGTAGGTGCGGATGTAATTTTTTACATCCGCGCCCTACGCGGTAGTACCGCGCCTGGCCTGCGGTAGTACCGTATCGGTTTGTTGCATAGATCAAAACTTAGCGGAAATAGTCACGGATGTATTTTTATATGTGTGTGCCTTCCCGGCATAGTCCATTCCTGCCTTGTGGTAGTACCACAAGGGGTCCCAGTAGTACCGCGTCAGCGGTTCTACCGCTCCTCGCCTTGGCGTTTCAGGACGGGTCTTAGGCTCTGCCGTGGCAGCGGTAGTACCGCGGTTCGCCGCGGTAGTACCGTGAGCCCTTGCGGTAGTACCGCTGTGTTGGTGCGGTAGTACCGCAGGTCGTGGGCTGGTTTAGTGGATAACGGTTGGATTTGTCCTCGCACTATATAAGGGGAGTCTTCTTCTCCGAATTGACTACCTCTTCCACTCCCAAGCTCCATTGTTGCTCCAAGCTCCATTTTCGCCCGATCTCTCTCCCTAGCCAATCAAACTTTTTGATTCTTTAGGTATTGGTTGAGAAGGCCCCGATCTACACTTCACCAAGAGAAATTTGATTCCCCCACCAATCCGCGGATCTTGTTACTCTTGGGTGTTTGAGCACCCTAGACGGTTGAGGTCACCGCGGAACCATATTCCATTGTGGTGAAGCTTCGTGGTGTCGTTGGGAGCCTCCAATTAAGTTGTGGAGTTTGCCCCAACCTTGTTTGTAAAGGTCCGGTCGCCGCCTCCAAGGGCACCAATAGTGGAATCATGGCATCTCGCATTGTGTGAGGGCGTGAGGAGAATACGGTGGCCCTAGTGGCTTCTTGGGGAGCATTGTGCCTCCACACCGCTCCAACGAAGACGTACTTCCCCTTAAAAGGAAGGAACTTTGGTAACACATCCTTGTCTTCAGCGGCTCCACTCTTGGTTATCTTGTGCCTTTACTTGTGCAAGATTATTTGTGTTATATCCCTTTCTTGCTTGTGTGCTTGTTGTTGTTGCATCATATAGGTTGCCCACCTAGTTGCATATCTAGACAACCTACTTTGATGCAAACTTTAAATTGGTAAAGAAAAGCAAAAATTGTTAGTTGCCTATTCACCCCCCTCTAGTCAACTATATCGATCCTTTCAATTAGTATCAGAGCCTCGTCTCTTTATTAAAGACTTTGCCGTACGAAGACTATGGTTGAGAACTCCGGTGTGAATCCATTCTCTTCTACGGCCGATGGGGGAACCGTGCTCTCTTGTGAGGAATTCATTGTGGCTTTGGACAGATTGAAAACCTCCATGACGACCGAGGTTGAAAGCATGTTTAACAGATTCTTAGAAGGGCTTAAATTATCCACCACACCGATGAAAGTGGGTGATCCCACTAACAAGGTGACGGATGCTAACTCCGACAAGGGGGAAGATACTAGTGAAAAGGCTCCTTCTTCTAGTGGTAAAAATGGCACCGGCATCTTTGCCCATGTGGAACCTCCGCTAATTTATGGTGGATCGATTCCTTCCACTCATTTGAATCATGTTGGTCCTCTCCCTAAGATTGTGAAAAATGAGGACTTTGATTCTTGGGTTTATCGCTTTAAGCATCATTTAATCCATGTTAATACTAATCTTTGGAGAATCATTGAAGAAGGTTTTTATCCGCATGACCGAAGCAACTTCACCCCTAGAGAAGCCGCGGATAATCAATTCAATGAGAATGCTCTCTTCATCATCCAAGATGCAATTCCACCCGAAGATCTTGCGCATCTCCGGCCCTTCACCATGGACAAGGATGCATGGCGCCATGTTGTTTCCCTCTATAGGGGAAGCGCAAGCATTCAACGCTCCAACTATGAAGTGGTGCAAGACGAAGCCGATGAGTTTGCAATGAAAGAAGATGAAGAACCTCGTGAGCTTTATTGGAGATTAACTACTCTTGCAGTCTCACTCCGAGATCATGGGAGCAAGGATACGGATAAGAATTGGATCAAGCGCAAATTCCTCAAGGCCATGATGCCTTACCACAAGGCCATGTCCTCCGTCATTCGTCAAAGGCCGGATTTCCACACCCTGTCCTCATGTGAAGTGTTGGATGAGTTTGTGGCTATGAGTATCTTGGACAAGACCGCCAACAATGCGGTGTTATGTTCTCAACGAGCAAAGAAGCCCAACCTTGCCTTGAAGGCCAAGGTTAACGTGGAAGAAGAGGACAAAGAGGAAGAAGAGGAGAGCAATCCCGAACATACAAAGTATGCCTATCATGAACACATGGCTCTTGCTTCAAGGCAATTTTGGAGCAAGAAGAACACAAGGCCCAACTTCAACAAGAACAACTCAAGTGGCGCGAAGGTCAAGCAACGAGTGAGGACGTGCTATAATTGTGTCAATGTGAGCCACTTTGTTGCAGAATGCCCGTATGAGAAGAGGGAAGACAATGGTGGCAAGCTCATCCGAAAAGACAAGGCCAAGTCCTTCCCTGACAAGAGCAACTTCACCAAGAAGACTCCTCCCAAGGGGTTGGTGGCACAAGAAGAGTACAATGAGGATGATGATGATGATGATGACGGTGAGTCGGTTGCCATGGCCTCCGTCGCCATTGCGACAACTCCACGGGTGTCTCTCTTCGACTCACCCAATGAGAACATCACCGCCAAGTGCCTCGTGGCTAAAGCCACGAACAAGGTAACCCCCAACATCAAAACTACCATCATTAATAATTCTTCTTTGATGGATAGCATTGATGAACATGAGGGGTCTAATGTGGAGGAGAATGAATTTGAGTCTTTTATGAGTAAGCTCAAGGGTAAATCCAAGAAGCACTTCGTTGCTCTCTTGGAACAACTTGGTGAAGCCAATGACATGATCGAGGCTCACGAAGATACCATCTCTAAGATGGAGGGGCATAGTCGTGACTATGCCGATGAGATTTCGGATCTTTCCAATGATCTTGAGGAAGAGCGAGGTCTTCGTTTGGCTCTTGAGGAGTCATACGACGATGACCATGCTAAATTAAAGAAAGATCTTGATCATGCTCTTGTTGTATCTCGTGTGCTAAACTCCGAGAAGGCCAAGCTTGGGGTTGATCTTGTTAGACTCAAAGAGGAGTTTGACTTACTTGACAAGGCTCACAAGGTCTTGAAGGGTGTTCATGCTAGCCTCAAAGAGTCTCATGATCAACTCCAAGTAAAGCTAACCAAGGAGAAAGCCACTTTTCCTCATATGGTCTTAATTGATAATGCAAATGCTACTAACCCGTGTTGTGAGCATGTGCATCTTGTTGAGGAAAATGCAAAGTTGAAGGAGCAACTTGAGAAAGGCCTTGTGTCTTGCATACAAGGTGAGAAGAATCTCAACGACCTTTTGAGCAATCAAAAGGAAGTTGTGGCCAAGGAATGGATTGGGTACGCGCCCAAGTCCAAGAACAAGAAGAAAAATGACAAGGCCAAACGACCTCCTCCTCTTAAGCAAACCTTTGTGAAGGAGGTAGAGGGTGCTTCTAAGGAGAAGAAGAAGAATAATGTTAAGGGTAGTAATGCCAAGAAGGGCAATGCTACCCCTTCCTACAAAGCCGGTGACTTTAACCCTTCTTATGTGTTATGTCGTGCTAGTGATGGACATGTTTATGCCAAATTTGTTGGTTATCCTTATGAGTACATTGAATGGTCTATTTGGGTTCCTAAGACGCTTGTCACTAACATCAAAGGACCCATTACAAAATGGGTACCTAAAACCAAGCATTGATCTCTTGTAGGTGTTTGCTTCCGGTGGGGGATCATGGTTGCTCGATAGTGGAGCCACTAATCATATGACCGGAAGCAAGGACTTGGTGGTGGACATACACAAGATTCCATCTATGCCCACCAATGTCGAGTGGGGTGATGCCTCATCCTCTAAGGTATTGGGACTTGGCAAGGTTTTCATTTCTCATGATGTCACGATTGAGAAGGTCATGCTTGTTCAGTCCCTTGCATACAATTTACTTTCCGTTCGTCAACTTGCACTCATGGGCTTTTCCACTTTCTTTGATATTTATACTGTTGCCCTCTTGTGGAGCAAGACTCTTAAAGTAGCCTTTGTTGGGCATGTCGAGAACGGTCTCTATGTGATTAACTTTTCAGAGCGACCCACTAAGACCGCGACATGCCTAATGGCTAAAGTTGATGTGGGATGGCTTTGGCATTGCCGTTTAGCCCATGTCAATATGAGATCTTTGCAAAGTCTTCTCAAGGGGGACCATGTTCGTGGACTAACAAATGTTAGTTTTGCCAAAGATCATGCTTGCAGTGCTTGTATCGAAGGAAAGCTACATGAGAAGGCTCACCCTCCCACAACTGTCATCTACTCAAAGTGGCCTTTGGAGCTCCTTCACTTGGATCTCTTTGGGCCTCCATCCTTTGATAGTCTTGGGGGTAGGAAGTATTGCTTGGTGATTGTGGATGATTACTCAAGATACACATGGGTATACTTCTTCAAGAGGAAGAGTGAGACCCAACTAACCGTCATTGACTTTGCAAATGAAGCACAACGCCAACACAATGCAAAGATCTTGACAATAAGAAGTGACAACGGCACCGAGTTCAAGAACTACACCTTGGATGAGTTTCTTAGTGATGAGGGGGTCAAGCATCAATATTCCGCACCTTACACCCCTCAACAAAATGGTGTAGCGGAGAGGAAGAACCAGACATTGATGGATGCGGCAAGGACCATGATGGCAGAGTTCAAGTCTCCATACAAATTTTGGGCCTAAGCCATCAACACCGCGTGTCATGCATCCAATCGACTCTATCTCCACAAGGGAGAACAATACTCCGTATGAGATACTCACCGGTAACAAGCCCAACCTCAAGTACTTTCGGGTGTTCGGGTGTAAGTGTTTCATTCTCAAGAAAGGTGTTCGCTTGTATAAATTTTAGGCTAGAGCTCAAGAGGGCATATTATTGGTTATGCTACAAACTCTTATGCTTACCGTGTCCTCAATAAGTCTATGAGACTTATTGAGGAGACGTGTAACCTAGAGTTTGATGAGAATAACGGCTCCCAAGTGGAGCAAAGTGGTACTTGTGATGTAGGTGATGAAATTCCTCCCCAAGCCATAAGAAGAATGGGTGTTGGCTTTATCCTACCCATTGAGGAACCCCTTGTGGCCGAAGGAGAAGGACAATGTTCCACTCAAGTGGAACCATCACCAACTCAAGACCCACACGCTTCCGAAGAACAAAGTGAAGGTCCTCAACCTCATGAACATGACCAAGGGCAAGATCATCCTCAAGATGGTATTGAATCCCCAAGTGATTCCCAAGGTCAAGTTCTTTCTTCCAAAGCAAGTTGAAGATCAAGAGCAAGCTCAAGATCAAGAACAAGCTCATGACGATGCTCAAGATGATCAAGTGACCGCTCCACAACTCACTCTCGAGGAGGAATTAGAGCGTCGTGCCGCTAAGATCGCTTCCAAGCTTTCCACCAAACATCATCCCATGAAAAATGTGCTTGGAAGCTTAAGAAAGGGGGTAAGCACTCATAGACAATTAGCAAACTATTGTGAACATCACGCGTTTGTCTCTTGTGTTGAACCCCAAGGCGCTCGAGGATCCGGATTGGCTTAATGCCATGCATGAAGAACTCAACAACTTCGAGCACAACAAGGTGTGGAGATTGGTGCCAAGGCCAACGGGGAACCATAATGTCATTGGAACCAAGTGGATATTCAAGAACAAGCAAGATGCTCATGGAATCATCATTCGCAACAAGGCTCGTTTGGTGGCACAAGGCTACTCCCAAGTCGAAGGTATCGACTATGGTGAAACCTTTGCTCCCGTTGCTCGCCTTGAATCCATTAACATGTTGATTGCTTATGCTTCTCATCATAACTTTAAGTTGCAACAAATGTATGTGAAGAGTGCTTTTCTTAATGGTCCTATTAATGAGTTGGTATATGTCAAGCAACCCCCCGGGTTCGAGGATCCCTATTTTCCCGATCATGTGTACCAACTCGATAAGGCACTCTATGGCCTTAAGCAAGCCCCACGTGCGTGGTATGACCACCTTACCGAGTTGTTGCAAGATCGCGGTTTTGAAATTGGGAAAATCGACCCCACTCTTTTTACTAAGAAGGTCAAAGGGGAGTTGTTTGTGTGCCAACTATATGTTGATGATATTATCTTTGGTTCCCCTAACAAAACTTCCAATGAGGAATTTGCTGGGCTCATGACCTCCAAGTTCAAGATGTCCATGATGGGAGATTTGAAGTTCTTTCTCGGGTTCGAGGTCAAGCAAAGAAGAGAAGGAACCTTCATCAACCAAGCCAAATACACTCAAGACATGCTCAAGAGATTCAAGCTAAGTGATGTCAAGCCGGATTCCACTCCAATGCCTGTCAAATGCCAACTTGACATAGATCCCAATGGTAAAGCGGTGGATCAAAAGGTATATCGCTCCATGATTGGATCCTTGCTTTACCTTTGTGCATCTAGACCGGATATCATGAGATGAGTGTGGGAATTTGTGCACGGTTTCAAGCCGCACCTAAGGAAAGCCACTTTGTGGCGGTCAAGCGAATCTTTCGATATTTGTCTCATACCCCAAACTTTGGCTTATGGTATCCAAGAGGATCTAACTTCAACCTTGTGGGCTATTCGGACTCCGATTGGGCGGGAGACAAAGTGTATAGGAAGTCCACTTCCGGACTGGGGGAGTGGTACTACCGCCCTCGGTGCGGTACTTCCGCCCGGGCGGTACTACCGTGATGACGCGCGGTACTACCGTGCAGTCGCGAGCGCGTGGGGGTTAAGAGCAAGTAGGGGGAGTTCCAACTCCCCCATACCCATTCAACTCATTTTCCCCACGCCGTCTCTCTCTCATGCCCAAGAACGGCACCGGAGAACCTCGCTGGATCTCCGTCTCCGGCCGCTCTCCTCGGATTCCGTCCGGTGGGATCGTTCCCCACCACATCATCTTGCCATGGAACAAGGTTTCTCCCCAAATCCCTATCTCTTTGGTTCGTTCTTTCATTTCTAGGTTTTTGGGGAGATGCTTGTTGTTCTAGAGATTTTAGGCCAAATCTTTGCAAGAATAGGATGTAGGAGAGTAGTAATGCGTAGAGATGGTACTTGGTATGTTGCCCCGTGGTAGATTTGATCAACCGTAGTACCGCTCCGTTGTCACGGTTGTGCTCAGATTTGTTCGTGGTTCTGATCTGACCCCGTGCGGTACTACCGCACCACCCGTGCGGTACTACCGCTCCTCAGGAGCAGTACTACCGCGCGAGGCGCGGCACTAAAATTTTACTTCCGCTTCGAGGCGCGGTACTACCGTGCCATCCTGGCACGGTACTACTGTCGGTGTTCTGGGAACGGGGGTCCCCAGACTTGCCTGCCTACGGCCTGCAGCGTGGCTCAAGTGGTGTCCCAGTATGGCCCATCTTCATCAACTCAAGGACAAGACCCACGCGGGTGCCAGCCGGCGCAGTGTCCTCGTTTCCTCTTTGGTGCAAAGGGGGCAAGCACAGGCGCGGAGTACCGAGGCATCAGGCAAAGGTTTCCCAATCGGTGTAACAAGATCAAGGTCAGCAGAGCGGCAGGACGGAGGTCACCGTGGAGCCCAAGACGGCGTCATCACCAGTGCTTTTTGCAGCCGAAGAACACCTTTAGTCAGGATAACTTGTACTAGCTGTCCCTTTTTAAAATGGCCGTTGTTGGCGCCCTTCCCGCTCAATATTTGGGAAGAGGACAAGGGCCTCTATAAATAGAGTAACCCACCACAGTAGGAGGCAACTAGGCCTCAGGCATATCATCCAGAGCCAACGGGAGAGATCATCCTCACCCACACAACTTCACCAGCTCAAGAACGCCTCTCACGAGGTTGTTCTTCCCCTGTACTGTTCTTCATCAGCCCCTGAGGCAATCCACCACACCACACACTGGAGTAGGGTATTACACCACAATGGTGGCCTGAACCAGTATAAATCTCGTGTCTCTCGTGTTGTTCATCGTCTAGCCTAGATTCCCGCGAGGCGATCGAGCGTGGGACGGTAGGGGGAAGATCTTCGTGCGCACCCCAGTGTTCGAACCTCAAGGGTCTGCCGGAACCCACAATCCGACAACTACCGTGACTAGAAGCAGCACTAAAATTTTAGTACCGCGCATCCATGCGGTACTACCATTGTTGTCCAATCTCCCAAGTGGCAATTACCCAATGCTAGTTCTACTTGTTTCACCTGTTTTGCTGTGGTATTTGCATTGATCCTTCTCATTTTTCTTGCGTGTTCTTGTGTTGTGTGTCATAGGTGGTGGCTCCGGTTCCAATGTCCTCCGTTCCAATCCCAGCCGTGACATGGGCTCCAAGCGTCTGCGCAACCAAGGTGAAGCTCCAGAGGGCTCCAATGCCCCGCAACGCAGAACCAGGACAACCGCCACCAAGAACAAGGAGCCCTCCATGGGCATGGATGAGATACCTCTTGCTGAGTTCGTCCCTCGAAGGAAGATCAACCCCTATGTGAATCCTTGTGGTAACTTCAGAGGGAATGATCTATTCTGGGCCAAGCAGCAGAACCTTATCTATCTAGATGTGATCAAGGCCAAGCAGAACACCTACATGGACGTGCACTGGATTGACATGAATCATATGAGGCAGGACAAGCACCGTGACTACTTTGGAGAGGCTTTGGGTCTCGTGGAGCAGTTTGGCATTGAGGACATGATATCTTTCCATCTGGATTATGACCCTGAGATCATAGCCCAGTTCTTCGCTTCGGTCCACTTCCATACTGATGAGGAATGGTCCATGACCTGGATGACCAATGGAAAATAGCTGACTGCTAAGTGGAAGGAATTCATGGCTTTGCATCATGTGCCTGATGACGGGCTCAACACGCCCGTTGGTGTTCGCCCTCATGCCAACCCCGAGTCTGCTAGCAAGAACAAGCTCCAGCAGTACTATGTTGAGAAGAAGCTTCCCAATGACAAGAAGACGTGGGTGCTGAACTCCTTCCTTGACATCATGCACCGGATCTTACGCAAATCCCTCTTTCCACGCATTAGTGACAAGGACAAGGTGCATGCATATCTTGTGGATATGATGCTCATTTGTGAGGAGGCACGTCGCGCTCAGACTCAACCACTTGACGTCTCACACATCATGTGGTGCGAGCTTCGGTTTGCGGTGTTCAACCGCAAGGTACCCATCTATGGACCTTACTTGTTTCTTTTGATCACAAAGACTTGGGAGAAGCTCTATCCCGATGAGGAGTTTGCTGCTCCTAACTGGATCCGTCACGACCCCATCAAGCTCTGCATCAAGCCTCAGTGGGCGAACACCACTACTCGTGCTGAGGCAGAGGCTGCTCGAATGGACGTGGACGGGGATGAGATTGAGGAAGAGGAGGCGGATGAGGACAGCTCTGCAGGCTACTCGCCTTCATCTTTTGAGCCTTCTTGGGCTAAGAATCTGAAGAACAAGATGAAGGCTATGTTCTGCATGCAGGCCAAGGGCCAGTATAGGACCTGTCGGGGATATACCCCACGGTATGACCCGGCCGGAGTTATAACCCGGCTGGGACTTGGTAAACCGGCAGATGGTAAACCGGTAGATGTTAAGTCAGATGATAACCCGACATATGTTAAGTCAGATGATAACCCGACAGATGTTAAGTCAGATGATAACCCAGCAGATGTTAAGTCAGATGATAACCCGGCAGATGTTAAGTCAGATGATAACCCGGTAGATGTTAAGTCAGATCATAACCCGGCGGATGTTAAGTCGGATCATAACCTAGCAGACAGAGTCGCCTAGGGTTAATAAGCCCGAGACGTTGAGAAGCCCAAGATGTTAAGAAGCTCATGAAGAGAAGTCAGAATAGTTTAAGTCTTAGTCTGAGATGGACTCTACATGTAACCCGCCCCTTCAACTTATATAAGGAGGGGCAGGGCACCCCAAAAGAGGGGAAGAAATAATCTTAAGACTAGACATTACTAGGAGAGCCGGTTTACGGCGACTCCCTCGTGATGATAATGAACCTCAAGGGTCTGCCGGAACCCACAATCCGACATTTGGTGCACCAGGTAGGGGTGCGTCGGAGTTTGCCCTTCCGTTGTTCCACGTCCGACCTTCTGTCGCGCCCATGGCTGACGCTCGCTGAGCTCGAGCTGAGCGTCGGGCTGCTCTCGCCACTCGCATAGCCCAGACGGCCCCTGTTGGTGGGCCTCCCCGTCGTTCTCCGTCGCCTGCCGCCAACGCCGCCACCGGCCCGGCGGGGAACGAGCAGCAGGCGTCATTGCTGCACCCCTCGGTGCGGCGGGAAGGCCACACCGCCACCCCGTCGCTGACTCCAATCAGCTCGTCGTCTCATGCCCGCCGCGCTTCTCCTGGCACGTGAGCTCCTGCACTACCGTCCCGTCGACGACCTCTACGAAGAGTGCATCGCTCGCATCACCGAGCTCGTCAGCGCCGCAGGGGGCTCTTCCGTGCTATCCCTCTCACTGCCTCGCCCTTCGTCCTGCGCGGGTGATGCAGCCCAGGGGGCACCGCCGCCGCCTCCTCCTCAAGAAGGTGCCTTGGCTCCAAGACGCGCGGCCCCAGGATAAGACCCACCGCGTCCAGCGCCTGCACGACAAGAAAGGAGCTGCCAAGAGATCCCTCGCCCCCAAGAAGGCGCTCGCGTGCTTCCTGCGCCGGCACACCAAGATCGCGCCCCTGCGCCGGCACGTCAAGACCCCGCGTTGCCTCCAGCAGCCGCGCGCACAGGCCCCCAGGAGCAAGCCCAGCCTCAGCAAGGGTCTATGGTGACCAAGGCAGGCTGTCGCGCCTTCACTACTGAGTTGCGTAGCGTCGCATCGCCCGGAAGTTCAAGCCGGACCTGCCTCCTCACTATGACGGCACCGCTGACCCCGCGGAGTTCCTGCAGCTCTACGAGCTGGGCATCGAAGCGGCCAACGGAGACAAGAAGGTCATGGCAAGCTGGTTTCCCATGGCGCTCAAAGATGGCGCCCGCACCTGGCTCCTGAACCTGCCTCCCCCCACGATCTCCTCTTGGGACGAGATGCGCTCCCGCTTCATCGCCAACTTTCAGGGCACTCGCGACCGCCCGCCGGCCGTGGGTGATCTGCGCCATATCAAGCAGCAGCCTAGAGAGGCCTTGGAGAAGTACATCCAGCGCTTCAACAGCGCTCACCTCAAGATTCCCAAGGTGACCGAGGAGGCCATCATCTCAGCATTCTCCGACGGCATCCGCGACGTCAAGATGAAGGAGGAACTGGCGATCCATGAAGACCTGTGCACGTTCCTGGAGTTGTTCAATCTGGCAACCAAGTGCGCGAGGGTCGAGGAAGGGCGCCTTTCCCTTCTCGAGCTCCTAGTTGCAGACCCAGAAGAGAAGAAGACCAAGACGAAGGATGTGAAGCGCAAGGGGGCAGCCGTGCTCGCAGCGGAGCCGGACACGAAGCACGGCGGGGACCGTTCGGAGTCGTCCAAGGGCAGTCGATACTGCGTGTACCATGACCTCCACACCCACAACACCAACGAGTGCCAAGAACTCAGAGCCGTGCGAAAAGGCCGAGTCGGCCGGCGCCCGGAGCACAGCGATCGGGGCTACGACCGAGGCGGAGGAAGAGGTGGAGCACAATGGGATGACCGTGGCCCCCGCCGAGGGTGGCGTGACCGGCCTCGCGAGGATCGCTGGCAGGACCAGCCTCGCGAGGGGGCTTGGAGAGATCAACCTCGTGAGGATCGCCCACAAGGCAACGCAGGTCTACCTCCTCTGCCACCACCACCAAGAAGGAATGACGACCATCATCAGGACGAAGGGGATGGGGGCTTCCAGGAGCCGCGTGCCATTGCGTGCATCCTGGGTGGTGCCCAGGCCCCAGCCTCTCAGCACATCTTCAAGCGGTTTGCTCGTGAAGTGAATGCAGTCCTCCCCAGGCTCAAGGCCACGCGCCCTCTCAGGTGGTCCTCATGCTCCATCATGTTCAGTTTAGCGCATCAGCTCAAGTGTGCAGCAATAGTCGGTGTCCTCCCGATGCTTTGTTCCCCAGTGATCAGCAATGTGCAAGTCACCAGAACCCTCATCGATGGCGGCGCTGGACTCAACGTTTTGTCTGTCGAAACGTTCAACGACCTCCAGGTGCCTCATGACCAGCTTCAGCCAACCAAGCCCTTCTCAGGAGTCACCAATGGCTCCACCATTCCGATAGGGCAGATTCGCCCCCCTGTCACCTTCGGGCAGCGCAAGAACTACCGCACTGAGCTCATCGACTTTGACGTCGCCCACATCCGTCTGCCATACAATGCCATCCTCGGGTACCCGGCCCTGGCCAAGTTCATGGCAGTGACTCACCACGGCTACAACGTCCTCAAGATGCCAGGGAGCGGCGGGGTTATCACTGCCCCTTGCCAAGAGAAAGACGCAGTGTGTACCCTCCAGCGCGCCTTCCAGGCCGCCTCAGTCGAGAACCAAGATGGCAGAAGCATGGACCTCCCTGAGGCAGTCCCCAAGAAGAAGAAGACGACACCCAGCTCATGGCCTCAGGAGGTGGGCACCTCCGGAGGTGCTGCATTAGGACCAGCACCCATACAAGGGGCGCCCCCTTCCGTCGCATAGGAAGGCGCGCCCGGCGCCCCCCTCAGGTAGGGCTCGGGGGCTCTCTCCTGGAGGGCCTCTGACTTTGCCAAGCTCACGAGGGAGACGCTCGGGCACCACTTGGAGGCATGCTTCCTGGCATGTTTCCCGCAAGAGGACGTGAGACAAGGAGGGCCAAACCCTCAGGAGTTCATCACCAAGGTCACTCAGGAGCTGCAAGAATCGAGAGTCATGCGCGGCAACCGCCGCCTCCCCGGCGTAGCCCCCCATCCAGGCGAGGATGGCGGGCTGCGCGTCTGCATCGACTACCCAGGGCTCAGCCGAGTCGCATCACAGGAGCATTTCGGGCCTTCGCGCGCGGGGCGCTGCGGGGGTCCGCCCCACGGCCTGTCGAACGCGGCTGCGACACGCCAGCGCCTGATGCGAAGCATCCTAGAAGCTTAGGAGAGGAGGCGTCAAGCAGTCCTGGCGGAGATGGAGGCATTCCTCAGGGAATCGCCCGGGCCTCCGGAGCCTCCCGAGGCTCAAGGCTCCGGTGGCTCGTGAGGGTCAGCTTCTTCACCACGCATCGTCAGCTACTCCAACACCCACTCTGCAATAACACCAGGTGATATCTTTTCGAGTTCCATTTCAGCTAGGAGCGCCCTCAGGGCTGCATCATCCCCAGGTCGCGTGGGTCCGTCCCGGCGGCATGTATCCGTTTTTCTTATGTCTTTAGCTTACCCTATTGGGGGCGCCCCACGGGCCGCATCATCCCCAAGCCGCTCGGGCCGGACCCGGTGGCGTGTATCTTTCCTGCATCTATCTAAGTTGGTTTGCTTCTCCTTGCTTAACTTGCCTGTCATAATCGCCTGCTCGATTGGCACCTACCCTTGGAACCGCTCACTCTAGCACGGCGCTTGTGCATGGGTCCGTCCCTGCAACATCGACAAACCTGAGCGGTCGAGCTCTCGCCGCGGCAGCCCCGCAAAGTGCTACCTCACTAGACCCTCAGTGCCCTCGTCACTCCCTCAGAGCAACCAACGGCTGGCTGGCAACCGTAATGGCAGACCTTGTCTCTCTTGGTGTTGGTTTTCAGGGCCCACCTAAGGAGTAACGTTGGAGGCATCGTGAGCTCCCTCTCTCTCTCCCCGAGCGATCCGCTTGCATGTTAAAAGGGGGGGCACCTGAGCATCGCGACTCACGGGCTCTTATTGGCTCTCCAGCCCTCACCCCCTGGCCTTGACCCACGGCATCGCGACCTGTCATCCCAGCGGCGGCTGAGCTCGCTCGAGGGCCGGGACCTGAGGACGTAGAACATAAAGGAAGGCGCGGGGAAGAGAGGAGAAGCTCATGAGGGCCTGACCCAGCGGCACGCCAGTTGTCGACGCGCAAGTCCGGCACCTCCCTAAGGAACGACTCGAAGCTCCCGAGATAAGTCATGCTCCTGGAAAAGCTAAAATTGCCATGACACCGAACCCTCACCTGTCGCAGCTCTGTCGCGGCGACGCTGCCTTCCTTTCTCGCCCAGTGTGGGCTGCTTGAGCGCTAAAGGGGACCTCCCGAGCATCGCGCCTCGGGGGCTCTTACTGGACCTCGGGCCGCTCACCTCCTGGCCTTGCCCACGGCATCGCGACCTGGCATACCAGCGACGGCTGAAGCCCACCTGGGGACCGGGACCTGTCAGCGTAGAGCATCAAGACCCCGTGGGGTTAGAAAGGGGGAGCCAAGCCAGGACAGGACAAGCATCACACACGATTCGATAATAAGGATAGTATTCACAAAAGGTACTGCAGGTGCTTTACATACCCCCACAGGGTGTTTTCTCGATTCCTCGCAGGGAACAAAAGGTGCTAATCCTAAGGGGACGCTAACTACGTGTGCCTCCACCGTCGACGCCATCATCAACAGTGGGCCACCAAGCGCCGGCGCCAACCCCATCCAGATCAGCCGCGTCGGCGAACTGATGCAGCTGCTCTGCTTTGAGCGCGACGCGAGCTCGGGGGCTCGTAGTTGTCATCGCTCGTCTCCGGAGTCGCCAGAAGCTTGGGGGAACCGCTGGATCTTCCGGCTTCTCCACTGCTACCAGAAGTGCTGCTGGGGAAGCGGTTGGCTGGCCAGGCCCTCGCCACGTCGATGCCACGGCCGCCTCCCTTGGGGCAGCACTCCAGTCAACGGCCCTCAGCATCGAAGACCTTGAAGAACATCAGGGAGGCGCCGTCGTACTCGAGGTGGATCGCAAGGGCGCCAGGCATTCGGCAGACCCGGGCGATTTCGCCCCAACCCCGGGTCATGAAGACCTTAGCCGGAGCGACGATCTCAACCTCCGCTCCGGTCGTAGGGGTGCCGCAGTCGGCGTGCTGCAGCCATAACTCAAGGGGCCCCCTCGGCGGCATCGCGGAGGCGAAGAAAGGGGGAAGCGAATCCAAGAGCTTGGAGGCATGGCGGCATGAAGCATGAGCTCGCGAGGGGAGCCCTCAGCGTGAACTCCAGGGGCGACGACGCGCACCGCCGTGACTCGCCGACGTCTCCGGCGTCGTGAGTGGTGTCGCTTGACGTCTTCTTCCCTAGGGCCCACGGCCCGTGCGTACAATGGCAGCGGGTACCCGGGCGGTGGCCGCTCGTACCAAGGCCTCGACGCCTCCTGCAGCACGACCTCGTCGCGGCGGCCAGAGGCTGGCCGCTTCTTCGGGGGAAGCAGATCGAGACCCTCTAGGGGGGCCTTCCCCTTCTATTAAGCTGAGAACCGGCGGAACGGCGCCATTGGTGAGGAAGGAAGAATGAAGCAAGAGGAGATGGACTGCGGGGGCTCGCACCCCATCCGTACTTATAGTCCGGAGAAGGCCAACCATCGACCTCCACGATCGTAGGTAATCATGACCGGTCTTTGCATGCAGGGACTAGTCGAATCATGCAGTCGCCGAGGCAGCGTGGGGAAGTGGAGACGCACACGTCCAATCAACCGCCACGCGGCGACCAAGGCCGCAGGCTTTTTGGGCCCGTGGCGCTTCGCACTTGCCCCTTCGCTTCTCTGCTAAGCCAAGTCCGTGCGCGCCTTGGGCCCAGGGGCTACTGTCGGTGTTCTAGGAACGGGGGTCCCCAGACTTGCCTGCCTACGGCCTGCAACGTGGCTCAATTGGTGGCCCAGTACGGCCCATCTTCATCAACTCAAGGACAAGACCCTCGCGAGGGACCAAGCCTCGCGGGGCGGACGATGCAAAGCCTCCTCAGGCGCGGCCTCACCAGGCAGGCTCGCGAGGAGGCGGAGAGATCAATGCAAGGGGTACCTCGCGAGGTACTCGTGACGCAAGCCGTGACGATCAAGGCCAGGCGGGTGCCAGCCGGCGCAGTGTCCTCGTTTCCTCTTTGGTGCAAAGGGGGCAAGCACAGGCGCGGAGTACCGAGGCATCAGGCAAAGGTTTCCCAATCAGTGTAACAAGACCAAGGTCAGCAGAGCGGCAGGACGGAGGTCACCGTGGAGCCCAAGACGGCGTCATCACCAGTGCTTTTGGCAGCCGAAGACCACCTTTAGTCAGCATAACTTGTACTAGATGTCCCCTTTCAAAATGGCCGTTGTTGGCACCCTTCCCGCTCAATATTTGGGAAGAGGACCAGGGCCTCTATAAATAGAGCAAGCCACCACAGTAGGAGGCAACTAGGCCTCAGGCATCTCATCCAGAGCCAACGGGAGAGATCATCCTCACCCACACAAGTTCACCAGCTCAAGAACGCCTCTCGCAAGGCTGTTCTTCCCCTGTACCGTTCTTCATCAGCCCCTGAGGCAATCCACCACACCACACACTGGAGTAGGGTATTACACCACAATGGTGGCCTGAACCAGTATAAATCTTGTGTCTCTCGTGTTGTTCATCGTCTAGCCTAGATTCCCGCGAGGCGATCGAGCATGGGACGGTAGGGGGAAGATCTTCGCGCGCACCCCAGTGTTCGAACCTCAAGGGTCTGCCGGAACCCACAATCCGACAACTACCGTGACTAGAAGCAGCACTAAAATTTTAGTACCGCGCATCCATGCGGTACTACCATTTTTGTCCAATCTCCCAAGTGGCAATTACCCAATGCTAGTTCTACTTGTTTCACCTGTTTTGCTGTGGTATTTGCATTGATCCTTCTCATTTTTCTTGTGTGTTCTTGTGTTGTGTGTCATAGGTGGTGGCTCCGGTTCCAATGTCCGCCGTTCCAATACCAGCCGTGACACGGGCTCCAAGCGTCTGCGCAACCAAGGTGAAGCTCCAGAGGGCTCCAATGCCCCGCAACGCAGAACCAGGACCACTGCCACCAAGAACAAGGAGCCCTCCATGGGCATGGGTGAGATACCTCTTGCTGAGTTCGTTGCTCGAAGGAAGATCAACCCCTATGTGAATCCCCGTGCTAACTTCAAAGGGAATGATCTATTCTGGGCCAAGCAGCAGAACCTTATCTATCTAGATGTGATCAAGGCCAAGCAGAACACCTACGTGGACGTGCACTGGATTGACATGAATCATATGAGGCAGGACAAGCACCGTGACTACTTTGGAGAGGCTTTGGGTCTCGTGGAGCAGTTTGGCATTGAGGACATGATCTCTTTCCATCTGGATTATGACCCTGATATCATAGCCCAGTTCTTCGCTTCGGTCCACTTCCATACTGATGAGGAATGGTCCACGACCTGGATGACCAATGGAAAACAGCTGACTGCTAAGTGGAAGGAATTCATGGCTTTGCATCATGTGCCTGATGACGGGCTCAACACGCTCGTTGGCGTTCGCCCTCATGCCAACCCCGAGTCTGCTAGCAAGAACAAGCTCCAACAGTACTATGTTGAGAAGAAGCTTCCCAATGACAAGAAGACGTGGGTGCTGAACTCCTTCCTTGACATCATGCACCGGATCTTACGCAAATCCCTCTTTCCACGCATTGGTGACAAGGACAAGGTGCATGCATATCTTGTGGATATGATGCTCATTTGTGAGGAGGCACATCGCGCTCAGACTCAACCACTTGACGTCTCACACATCATGTGGTACGAGCTTCGGTTTGCGGTGTTCAACCGCAAGGTACCCATCTATGGACCTTACTTGTTTCTTTTGATCACAAAGACTTGGGAGAAGCTCTATCCCGATGAGGAGTTTGCTGCTCCTAACTGGATCCGTCACGACCCCATCAAGCTCTGCATCAAGCCTCAGTGGGCGAACACCACTACTCGTGCTGAGGCAGAGGGTGCTCGAATGGACGTGGACGAGGATGAGATTGAGGAAGAGGAGGCGGATGAGGACAGCTCTGCAGGCTACTCGCCTTCGTCTTCTGAGCCTTCTTGGGCTAAGAATCTGAAGAACAAGATGAAGGCTATGTTCTGCATGCAGGCCAAGGGCCAGTACAGGACCTGTCGGGGATATACCCCGCGGTATGACCCGGCCGGAGTTATAACCCGGCTGGGACTTGGTAAACCAGCAGATGTTAAGTCAGATGATAACCTGACAGATGTTAAGTCAGATGATAACCTGACAGATGTTAAGTCAGTTGATAACCCGGCAGATGTTAAGTCAGATGATAACCCGGCAGATGTTAAGTCAGATTATAGCCCGGTAGATGTAAGTCGGATCATAACCCGGCGGATGTTAAGTCAGATCATAACCCAGCAGACAGAGTCGCCTGGGGTTAATAAGCCCGAGACGTTAAGAAGCCCAAGATGTTAAGAAGCCCATGAAGAGAAGTCAGAATAGTTTAAGTCTTAGTCTGAGATGGACTCTACATGTAACCCGCCCCTTCAACTTATATAAGGAGGGGCAGGGCACCCCAAAAGGGGGGAAGAAATAATCTTAAGGCTAGACATAACTAGGAGAGCCGGTTTACGGTGACTCCCTCCTGATGGTAATGAGACCTAGCCACAAACATCATATAGGGCTATTACCGGATGATGTTTCCCGGGGCCCGAAGCTGTCTAAACCCTTGTCTTGTGTTGCATTTCTCGATTTCGCTCAACCCCTCTCAAGCTACCACATAGATGCGTTGGCCTCACGACTAAGTCCTCACACTAGGACATCTGCCGTGACAATTCCATGACAGTTGGCGCCCACCGTGGGGCTTGCGCACAGTGGTGATGAGTTCTTGGAGGGATCTTTTCTCAGGGATCGAGAAGTTCGCGATGTGCCGGATAAAAAGGAGTCGGTGCAGAAGATCACCACATCGACAAACACTCAAAATGATATATACAAGATTCAAGATCAAGAGAAGATTAGGGTCACATGTTCAGCCTCTGCCACACGCATTGTGGTAACTCGCCAGAGTTTTCTTTTTTAATGAAGCGTCAGGGATCCGTGAGAAGCAGGTTGCAATAAGATGGACCAGAAATTTTTCGTTGCATCCGTTCCTTGCGACCCTCCGAGTTACGGTTGCTTTTCCACGTCTGCTCCCAGCCCTAATGAAATCTGCTAAATGTTGATGCATCTAAGATCTGAAAACAGAAGCATTCCAGCGCAAGGAGGAAATGCCGTGACCTATTGTGTGCGAATACTCGGATCAGATATGTCAAGTTTGAGAACGAAGCGGAATCTGCCAAAGCAGGTCACGACCCCTACAACACGGATTCGCTGCCTCGAGCTGACCGCACCCGTTGACCTGCCAAATGTCGTTGCAGCTCCCCCGTGGTGCAACCACCAAGTCGCGGTCGGATCACTGCTGAGCGGCCTCGCCTTCGCCTTGTTGCCTTGGCCGGATCACTGCTTCTTCGCCCACGCGTCAAGGCCGCCATGGCCACAACCCGGCCCGCTCTTTCTTGCGAGACGGCGCTGGCTCGCGGCTGCCTTCGCGCGGGCCACGGCCACGCTTCTGCCGTAGTTATCTCAAGCCGCCTTCGCCAAGTCGATGGCGGGTCGCCCCGGCCCCGCTCCCGCCTTAAAGCGCCCTCACCTCTTCTTGCTCTGCGCGCTCGCACTAAACCGGCCACGGCCGCGCCTCTCCAACTCGCCGCTGCCGCGGACGGATCTCGTCGACCCGCCGGATTGAACCGGCCCTGTCATCACGAGCCACCGCCGTCCTCAGGCTGCCCCTCGCTCAGCTTTGTGCCCGAGCCGCTGGTTGCTGTCGGCAGATGGATGCTCCTGTCGCGAGCTCGCGCCGAGTCACCGCCTCCGTCTCTATAGACACGAGCTCCGCTACTGCGGCCCGTGCCGAGCCGTATCGCCTCAACGGCCGCTCCGAGTCACCACCTACTACCGTCTTCGAATCACCACTTCCGCTGCAGTTTTTCCTTCTGAACCGCCACCGCGAGCCTCTGCAGAGCCGTCCACGCGCCGGACTAAGGTACCCCCCGGCCGGCTCCGATGAGCCCGGCTCGGCCTTGCCTTTAAACCGCCGCGCCCAGTGGTATCAAGCCAATGTTTCCATCGCCTAACTCGCCGATGCACCCCTAAATCGCCCAGCGGCCTCACCTTTGGCTCTGAAGCTGCGCCGAGCCGCCGCACCTCTGAATCAACCGAGGACTGCCTCAACGCACCTGTGAGCCACTGTCGGGCGCCGAGATGCTATGGCCCTCATTGCTAAACCCCCATGTTGTCCTGTGCTTCTCCTGCTGCTCCTGTATCGTGGCGCGGCCTGAGCGCCTCCTTCCCTGCCACAAGGTCGCCCTGCCTCCGAGCCGTCTCATGCTTGTCCTGCCGCGGCCACGCCCGCATGTGTTTGAGCCGCCCGCTGTGGAACTCCTCCACCTCGAGCCGCTGCCGACCACCACGAACCGCCGCCGAGCCGTATCGCCAAAAGGAGTGGCAGTGTTAGCTGAAGATTACTGGTGTTGCTGTGTTCTGGGTTTGGTACCCGTTGCTGAGGTCTAACCCGCCTGTCTCCGTGAAGCGTCAGTTCCGCCGCAGCTGAGCGCCGACCCGGCTACCTACGCACCTGCAGGATGCTCCCTTGCTGCGAACTGGCCCTGTTTCTGAAGGAAATATGCCCTAGAGGCAATAATAAAGTATTATATATTTCCTTATATAATGATAAATTTTTATTATTCATGCTATAATTGTATTAACCGGAAACATAATACATGTGTGAATACATAGACAAACAGAGTGTCACTAGTATGCCTCTACTTGACTAGCTCGTTAATCAAAGATGGTTATGTTTCCTAGCCATAGACATGAGTTGTCATTTGATTAACGGGATCACCTCATTAGGAGAATGACGTGATTGACTTGACCCATTCCGTTAGCTTAGCACTCGATCGTTTAGTATGTTGCTATTGCTTTCTTCATGACTTATACATGTTCCTATGAATATGAGATTATGCAACTCCCGTTTACCGGAGGAGCACTTTGTGTGCTACCAAACGTCACAACGTAAATGGGTGATTATAAAGGTGCTCTATAGGTGTCTCCAAAGGTACTTGTTGGGTTGGCGTATTTCGAGATTAGGATTTGTCACTCCGATTGTCGAAGAGGTATCTCTGGGCCCACTCGGTAATGCACATCACTATAAGCCTTGCAAGCATTGTGACTAATGAGTTAGTTGCGGGATGATGTATTACGAAACGAGTAAAGAGACTTGCTAGTAACGAGATTGAACTACGTATCGAGATACCAACGATCGAATCTCGGGCAAGTAGCATATCGATGACAAAGGGAACAACGTATGTTGTTATGCGGTCTGACCGATAAAGATCTTCATAGAATATGTGGGAGCCAATATGGGCATCCAGGTCCCGCTATTGGTTATTGACCGGAGAGGTGTCTCGGTCATGTCTACATAGTTCTAGAACCCGAAGGGTCCGCACGCTTAAAGTTACGATGACAATTATATTATGAGTTTATATGTTTTGATGTACCGAAGGTTGTTCGGAGTCCCGGATGAGATCACGGACATGACGAGGAGTCTCGAAATGGTCGAGACATAAAGATTGATATATTGGACGACTATTCGGACACCGGAGATCAAGGTGTCGCGCCGGTGACTGGCGGGTGTCTGTCTCTCTCACTTTAGTTGAACCGAGTGTGGCTACGTCCGGTCCTTGCGAAGGTTAAAATAGCACCAACTTGACAAACTATCATTGTGGTTTTGATGCGTAGGTAAGAATGGTTCTTTCTAAGCCCGTAGCAGCCACGTAAAACTTGCAACAACAAAGTAGAGGACGTCTAACTTGTTTTTGCAGGGCATGTTGTGATGTGATATGGTCAAGACATGATGTGATATAATTTGTTGTATGAGATGATCATGTTTTGTAACCGAGTTATCGGCAACTGGCAGGAGCCATATGGTTGTCGCTTTATTGTATGAGATGCAATCGCCATGTAATAGTTTTACTTTATCACTAAGCGGTAGCGATAGTCGTAAAAGCAATAAGTTGGCGAGACGACAACGATACTACGATGGAGATCAAGGTGTCGTGCCGGTGACGATGGAGATCATGACGGTGCTTCAGAGATGGAGATCACGAGCATGGTGCTTCGGAGATGGAGATCACAAGCACAAGATGATGATGGCCATATCATATCACTTATATTGATTGCATGTGATGTTAATCCTTTATGCATCTTATCTTGCTTTGACTGACGGTAGCATTATAAGATGATCTCTCTCTAAAATTTCAAGATAAAAGTGTTCTCCCTGAGTATGCACCATTGCAAAAGTTCTTCGTGCTGCGACACCACGTGATGATCGGGTGTGATAGGCTCTACGTTCAAATACAACGGGTGCAAAACAGTTGCACACGCAGAATACTCAGGTTAAACTTGACGAGCCTAGCATATGCAGATATGGCCTCGGAACACGGAGACCAAAAGGTCGAGCGTTAATCATATAGTAGATATGATCAACATGGTGATGTTCACCATTGAAACTACTCCATCTCACGTGATGATCGGACATGGTTTAGTTGATATGGATCACGTGATCACTTAGAGGATTAGAGGGATGTCTATCTAAGTGGGAGTTCTTGAGTAATATGATTAATTGAACTTAAAATTATCATGAACTTAGTCCTGATAGTATTTTGCAAATTATGTTATAGATCAATAGCTCGCGTTGTTGCTTCCCTGTGTTTATTTTTGATATGTTCCTAGAGAAAAAATTATGTTGAAAGATGTTATTAGCAAAGATGCGGATTGGATCCGTGATCTGAGGATTATCCTCATTGCTGCACAGAAAAATTATGTCCTTGATGCACCGCTAGGTGACAGACTTATTGCAGGAGCAGATGCAGACGTTATGAACGTTTGGCTAGCTCAATATGATGACTAATTGATAGTTTAGTGCACCATGCTTAACGGCTTAGAATCGGGACTTCAAAGACGTTTTGAACGTCATGGACCATATGAGATGTTCCAGGAGTTGAAGTTAATATTTCAAGCAAATACCCGAGTTGAGAGATATGAAGTCTCCAACAAGTTCTATAGCTAAAAGATGGAGGAGAATCGCTCAACTAGTGAGCATGTGCTCAGATTGTCTGGGTACTACAATCGCTTGAATCAAGTGGGAGTTAATCTTCCAGATAAAGTAGTGATTGACAGAATTCTCTAGTCACCATCACCAAGTTAGTAGAACTTCGTGATGAACTATAGTATGCAAGGGATGACGAAAGTAATTCCCGAGCTCTTCGTGATGCTGAAATCGACGAAGGTAGAAATCAAGAAAAACATCAAGTGTTGATGGTTGACGAGACCACTAGTTTCAAGAAAAGGGCAAAGGGAAGAAGGGGAACTTCAAGAAGAACGGCAAGCAAGTTGCTGCTCAAGTGAAGAAGCCTAAGTCTGGTCCTAAGCCTGAGACTAAGTGCTTCTAACTGCAAAGGGACTGGTCACTGGAAGCGGAACTACCCCAACTGTTTGGTGGATAAGAAGGATGGCAAAGTGAACAAAGGTATATTGGATATACATGTTATTGATGTGTACTTTACTAGTGTTTATAGCAACCCCTCAGTATTTGATACTGGTTCAGTTGCTAAAGAGTAGTAACTCAAATCGGGAGTTGCAGAATAAACAGAGACTAGTAAAAGGCGAGGTGACAATGTGTGTTGGAAGTAGTTCCAAGATTGATATGATCATCATCGCACACTCCCAGTACTTTCGGGATTAGTGTTGAAACTAAATAAGTGTTATTTGGTGTTTGCGTTGAGCATGAATATGATTTGATCATGTTTATTGCAATATGGTTATTCATTTAAGTTAGAGAACAATAGTTGTTCTGTTTACATGAATAAAAACCTTCTATGGTCATACACACCAACAAAAATGGTTTGTTGGATCTCGATCGTAGTGATACACATATTCATAATATTGAAGCCAAAAGATGCAAAGTTAATAATGATAGTGCAACTTATTTGTGGCACTGCCGTTTAGGTCATATTGGTGTAAAGCGCATGAAGAAACTCCATACTGATGGGATTTTGGAATCATTTGATTATGAATCACTTGATGCTTGCGAACCATGCCTCATGGGCAAGATGACTGAAACGCCGTTCTCCGGAACTATGGAGAGAGCAACAGATTTGTTGGAAATCATACATACAGATGTATGTGGTCTGATGAATATTGAGGCTCGTAGCAGGTATCATTATTTTCTGACCTTCACAGATGATTTGAGCAGATATGGGAATATCTACTTGATGAAACACAAGTCTGAAACATTTGAAAAGTTCAAAGAATTTCAGAGTGAAGTGGAGAATCATCGTAACAAGAAAATAAAAGTTTCTACGATATGATCGCAGAGGTAAAATATTTGAGTTACGAGTTTGGCCTTCAGTAAAAACAATGTGAAATAGTTTCACTACTCATGCCACCTGGAACACCACAGTGTAATGGTGTGTCCGAACATCGTAACTGTACTTTATTAGATATGGTGCAATATATGTTGTCTCTTACCGATCTACCACTAGCGTTTTGGGGTTATGCATTAGAGACAGCTGCATTCACGTTAAATAGGGCACCATGAAAATCCGTTGAGACGATGCCTTATGAACTGAGGTTTAGCAAGAAACCAGAGTTGTCGTTTCTTAAAATTTTGGGGTTGCGATGCTTATGTGAAAAAGTTTCATCCTGATAAGCTCAAACCCAAATCGGAGAAATGTGTCTTCATAGGATACCCAAAGGAGACAGTTGGGTACACCTTCTATCACAGATCTGAAGGCAAGACATTCGTTGCTTAGTATGGATCCTTTCTAGAGAAGGAGTTTCTCTCGAAAGAAGTGAGTGGGAGGAAAGTAGAACTTGATGAGGTAACTGTACCTGCTCCCTTATTGGAAAGTAGTTCATCACAAGAAACGGTTCCTGTGACGTCTATACCAATGAGTGAGGAAGTTAATGATGATGATCATGGAACTTTAGATCAAGTTGTTACTAAACCTCGTAGGTCAACCAGAGTAAGATCCGCACCAGAGTGGTACGGTAATCCTATTCTGAAGGTTATGTTACTAGACCATGACAAACCTACGAACTATGAAGAAGTGATGGTGAGCCCAAATTCCGCAAAATGGCTTGAGTCCATGAAATCTGAGATAAGATCCATATATGAGAACAAAGTATGGACTTTGATTGACTTGCCCAATGATCGGCGAGCCATTGAGATTAAATGGATCTTCAAGAGGAAGACGGACGCTGATAGTAGTGTTACTATCTACAAAGCTAGAATTGTCGCAAAAGGTTTTCGACAAGTTTAAGGTGTTGACTACGATGAGAGTTTCTCACTCGTATCTATGCTTAAGTCTGTCTGAATCATGTTATCAATTGCCGCATTTTATGAAATCTGGCAAATGGATAAACAAAACTACATTCCTTAATGGATTTATTAAAGAAGAGTTGTATATGATGCAACCAGAAGGTTTTGTCAATCCTAAAGGTGCTAACAAAATATGCAAGCTCCAGCGATCCATCTATGGACTGGTGCAAGCATCTTGGAGTAGGAATATACGCTTTGATAAGTTGTTCAAAGGATATAGTTTTTTATACAGACTTGCGGTGAAGCCTGTATTTACAAGAAAGTGAGCGGGAGCACTACAGCATTTCTGATAAGTATATGTGAATGACATATTGTTGATCGGAAATAATGTAGAATTATTCTACAAAGCATAAAGGAGTGTTTGAAAGGAGTTTTTCAAAGTAAGACCTCGGTGAAGCTGCTTACATATTGAGCATCAAGATCTATAGATATAGATGAAGACGCTTGATAAGTTTTTCAATGAGTACATACCTTAACAAGATTTTGAAGTAGTTCAAAATGGAACAGTCAAAGAAAGAGTTCTTGCATGTGTTAAAAGGTATGAAATTGAGTAAGACTCAAAGCCCGACCACGGCAGAAGATAGAAAGAGAATGAAAGTCATTCCCTATGCCTCGGCCATAGGTTCTATAAAGTATGCCATGCTGTGTACCAGATCTATTATATACCCTACACTGATTTTGGCAAGGGAGTACAATAGTGATCTAGGAGTAGATCACTGGACAGCGGTCAAAATTATCCTTAGTGGAATAAGGATATGCTTCTCGATTATGGAAGTGACAAAAGGTTCGTCGTAAAGGGTTACGTTGATGCAAGTTTTGACACAAAATCTAGATGACTCTAAGTCTCGGTCTAGATACATATTGAAAGTGGGAGCAATTAGCTAGAGTAGCTCCGTGCAGAGCATTGTAGACATAGAAATTTGCAAAATACTTACGGATCTGAATGTGACAGACCCGTTGACTAAAATTATCTCACAATCAAAACATGATCACACCTTAGTACTCTTTGGGTGTTAATCACATAGCAATGTGAACTAGATTATTGACTAGTAAACCCTTTGAGTGTTGGTCACATAGAGATGTGAACTATGGGTGTTAATCTCATGGTGATGTGAATTATTGATGTTAAATCACATGGCGATGTGAACTAGATTATTGACTCTAGTCCAAGTGGGAGACTCAAGGAAATATGCCCTAGAGGCAATAATAAAGTATTCTATATTTCCTTATATCATGATAAATGTTTATTATTCATGCTAGAATTGTATTAACCGGAAACATAATACATGTGTGAATACATAGACAAACAGAGTGTCACTAGTATGCCTCTACTTGACTAGCTCGTTAATCAAAGATGGTTATGTTTCCTAGCCATAGACATGAGTTGTCATTTGATTAACGGGATCACCTCATTAGGAGAATGACGTGATTGACTTGACCCATTCCGTTAGCTTAGCACCCGATCGTTTAGTATGTTGCTATTGCTTTCTTCATGACTTATACATGTTCCTATGACTATGAGATTATGCAACTCTCGTTTACCGGAGGAGCACTTTGTGTGCTACCAAATGTCACAACATAAATGGGTGATTATAAAGGTGCTCTACAGGTGTCTCCAAAGGTACTTGTTGGGTTGGCGTATTTCGAGATTAAGATTTGTCACTCCGATTGTCGGAGAGGTATCTCTGGGCCCACTCGGTAATGCACATCACTATAAGCCTTGCAAGCATTGTGACTAATGAGTTAGTTGCGGGATGATGTATTACGGAACGAGTAAAGAGACTTGCTAGTAACGAGATTGAACTAGGTATCGAGATACCGACGATCGAATCTCGGGCAAGTAACATACCGATGACAAAGGGAACAACGTATGTTGTTATGCGGTCTGACCGATAAAGATCTTCGTAGAATATGTGGGAGCCAATATGGGCATCCAGGTCCCGCTATTGGTTATTGACCGTAGAGGTGTCTCGGTCATGTCTACATAGTTCTAGAACCCGAAGGGTCCGCACGCTTAAAGTTACGATGACAGTTATATTATGAGTTTATATGTTTTGATGTACCGAAGGTTGTTCGGAGTCCCGGATGTGATCACGTACATGACGAGGAGTCTTGAAATGGTCGATACATAAAGATTGATATATTGGACGACTATATTCGGACACCGGAAGTGTTCCGGAGAAGTTTCGGATTAAACCGGAGTGCCGGAGGGTTACCGGAACCCCCTGGGGAAGTATTGGGCCTTAGTGGGCCTTGAGGGGAGAGAGAGGGCAGCAGCCAGGAGGTGGCGCGCCCCCTCCCAGTAGGAGTCCTAGTTGGACAGGAGAGGGGGGCGCAGCCCCCTTTCCCTCTCCCTCTCCCTCTCTTTCCTTCCCCCCCCTCTTTTCCTTGTAGGACTAGGAAAGGGGAGTCCTACTCCTACTAGGAGGAGGACTCCCCCCTCTCCTTGGCGCGCCTAGGGGCAGCCGGCCTCCCCCTTGCTCCTTTATATACGGGGGCAGGGGGCACCTCTAAACACACTTGATATATGATATTTTAGCCGTGTGCGGTGCCCCCTTCCACCATATTACACCTCGATAATACCGTTGCGGAGCTTAAGCGAAGCCCTGCGTCGGTGGAACATCATCATCGTCACCACGCCGTCGTGCTGACGAAACTCTCCCTCAACACTCGACTGGATCGGAGTTCGAGGGACATCATCGAGCTGAACATGTGTAGAACTCGGAGGTGCCATGCGTTCAGTACTTGATCGGTCGGATCATGAAGACGTACGACTACATCAACCGCGTTGTGATAACGCTTCCGCTGTCGGTCTACGAGGGTACGTGGACAACACTCTCCCCTCTCGTTGCTATGCATCACCATGATCTTGCGTGTGCGTAGGAAATTTTTTGAAATTACTATGTTACCCAACAGTTTCCTCCCGTGCGCTTGTACTAATTGGAGAACAGAAAAGAAGCAGCACTGGCAGTGATGATAACCCGATGGCCCGGTCGTTTTACCCTGTAGATTACAAAGGCTCGGCAGTTTATAGTCCAACATATATGGACACGGGTGGTGGTGCAAACAATGGTGTTGTGTCAGGCTACCACCCAAAATTGTCAGGGTTTATACTCGATGAAAAAGGACGTCATACAGATGTTAACTTAAAAAAGGGACGTCATATAGGTGAGAAGCAAGTCACCGCTCCACCTCCAACGCAGATGAATCACCACCCGCGCTTTGGGCCTCCTCTGTTCCTGAGTCGCCTGGCCTCTTCAAATCGGCCTCTTCAGGTCGCTGGATCACCCCCGTCTCCACTAAATCACCGAGCGCCTCGAGCCTCCCTTGCTGCTTCTCGCGGGCGAGCTACAGCGCGCCGAGTCACCCAAGTCCGAGCGCGCCGAGCTTGCCGCCGTGTCTCAACCTCGCATTGCCCCTAGGTCGGGGTGGTGGCGGAGGTAAGTCGCCGCCGTAGCCCTGCCTTGCTATTCCGATTCACCAGCGCGGCCTCGTCTCAGGCCTCAACCGCCGAGCCGCCAACGCTAGGCCGGGCCCGCAACTGCCTCCAAGTCGCCGCCATGGGCTCGCCGTGAACAGAAAACCAGCAGCAACACGTACTCCACTATTGATCTGCCTGGTGGTTCGCACGTCTACGGCCCCATCTCTGAACCGCCGTCCACCCCCGACGGCCGTGCCACGCAGCATGGCCTTGCTTGCCTAAACCGCCACGGCCGTGGTGTACTTCGTCTCAGCGTTAAGCTATTCCAGACACGACTCTGGGTCACCGTCGCCTTTTCTGGTGTGAGCCCCCCTGCTACTACCTTTTCTACAGTTGTGAGTCGCTGTGTGTTGACCCGCTTTTGCTAGGATCCGGCGCTGCCGAGCCGCCTCCGCTCAACCTCGGGTAGAGCAGCCGCCGCGTCCCCGAGTCGCCATCACCGCCACAAGCTGCCTCTAAGGCGCCGGTCTGCCTTGGCCTGGGCGTTTCCTTGATCCGCTGTCTCTGGCCGGAACCGCTATGGGCAGACCCGGCTGCCTTCAATTTGACTCGTGTTGGATCCTTGTACGCCGAACATCTGAGGCCTCGCTGACAATTGTGGTAGCACCTCTTCATCCTCCTTGAACCGCCGGTGCCTCTCCAACCCGCCGCCGGTCGAACAGCCGCGTCGGTCCCGCTTCTAAACCGCCCGGTCGCCCATGCTGCAGCTCTTTTCCCGTGCACTTGCACTGATTGGAATAAAGAAGAAAAGTCAAAGTGGTCAAAGTACTCAAAAAAGAGAGAAGGGGGCCTTATAGAGCCCACAAGAGAAAAACGGACAATGGCTGATCATCAGAGTTCTTTGTTTGCACCGGATGGGTCGTACATCACCAGGTTATGTACAGATGCTACATGCGGATCATCCGTCGTCTGAATACATCAGGTGATATTCGTTTCATCTATGTTAATAGCAAATATTAAATTCTTTAAGGACAACTACTGTGGCTCGCGATGCATTTTATGCAGGATAGTTTGTTTAGTGCAAGAGTGATGGTGTTGACATGGATATATAACTCGCGCCACGATTATCATGCACTAGCATCTAACTGTGTCATAATACTTGGTGAATATCTGTGCAAGTCGTCGCCTCTGCGGTCCAGTCTACATCAACATGACGCAGCTGAGTCGCCCATCTGTGCGGCTTACCGCGACTGTGACTGACTCACCTGTCCGCACCGGTTTAAAACACCGCGGCTGACTCAGCCATGATTGATTTCAGCTTTACTGGGGTGATCATCAACTCTGCGGTGGATAATTTCTGGCCTAACATATCAGGTGAAATCCATCCACTATAGTTTTATATTATATATTGCTTTCTTTAAAAAGAGCAATTACTCTGGCTTACAAGTTCTCTAATGCAGGACAAGTTATCTACTGCGAAAGGGACTATTATATCACTGAGCTGTTGAAAGATTATGCCGGTTTATATCACGGTTAAATGGAGAGTCTCAAGCCAACTCCTCGAGTAGTCTTAAGACTCGGGGGCTATGATGACATGACTCAGTAAATGTTGCCAGAACTCTGGGTCATTGGAGGGAAGATAACCCGGTCCCGGAGGCTACCGCCATATTGAAAATTCAAAGGCCATCAGAAAAATTCCGGCTTAAAAAGAAGGATTCCGGTTTAAAACCCGGCTCAAGGGAAAGCTGTCTCCCACAAAGCTTTGAAGCTCTCAATATCCGATTTAAGAATTTCCGGTTCAAAAAGAATAATCTCTCGCAAGTTCGAGTTCTCAGAAAAAATTAAAGGGACCAAAGAGTCTGTTGCAAAAGCACAACTCAAACATAGGTTCCCCTTGAGCACAGCTCACAATATTACTTGGGGGCTCTTTTGTTCTAAAGAACAAGAGTTGTTATAACCCTTGTGATAGGCTTAAAAGCCAGGCTTGGAAGCCAGGTGTATTCACCCAAACCCCGGGTTATCCTGCCTTTTTAAGTAAGTCACTCCGCCCAGGTAATCCTGGAATGACCCGCCGAACGTTTGACAAGTCAATCTTATACAGACCCTGAACTTGTCAAAGTTAAAAAGACGATTGGTTAATGTGAGGTCCATCTTAAAAGGTTTGTAAAATGGTTTAACTCAGTGGCCTGGCAGCCCATGAAAAGCCTCGATTTTCGGCCTGGCAGCCCATGAAAAGCCTCGTTTATCCTTCCTTTTTTGCTTGTTTTTATTCAATAGATTTTTTGAGGTTTATTTGATGTGGTTTACAATGCTTTATGATTATAATTCACCGGTGTTTATTAACCCGACCTGGCTTTCGACTATAAGTCGCCAGTATGAGATAAGATAATATCCGGTGTTTATTAACCCGGCCTGGCTTTCGACTATAAGTCGCCAGTATATATTTGGATTGCGCCATTGGAATCATGCGCTTATAAATCATTGGGTATATTATTCAAATCTTTAATAGCCAACATGGCTAGATTTTATTATGGTTATCAATAACCAGTATTATGATTGAGGTTTTCAAAGTCGCTTTAGCGCAATAGATATTATTTTATCAATGGATATGATTTATTCTACAATGGATGGAATAGCCCCGAGTCGCTGCAGGCTTACGACCCGGCACTTGGGGGCTACATTATTCAAGTTGAGATTACATCAAATATGCAAGTCCCATGTCACTGCCAGCATGCACCATGACACTTGGGGGCTAATGCAAAGTCATTTTTACTGGCCTTATTGAAGACCCGACTCATCACATCATAATGAGCCGGCCCTTGGGGGCTACCAATTGCTCCTATCAAAAATTTAAGGTACACAAGCTTTAATCCATTATATTGAAAGGTTCACTGCTCAGTTGGTAAAGCACAAAGCTCTTAACCTTGTGGACGTGGGTTCAAGCCCCATGATGGGGGTTACATCATATGATGTTCTTTTTAATGAAGTATATATAAAGTTCCAGCTCAGTATTATCGTACTGACCCGGCCCTTGGGGGCTACACGTTGTCGTTCAAGTCTATATGATCATATTTATAAAGTCCCTGCTCATTATTGAATAATGACCCGGCCCTTGGGGGTTACACTGGTTGAAGTTTTCATGAGCATAAGGCAATTTCAAGTCCCAGGTTGCTGCAAGCATGACAACCCGGCACTTGGGGGTTACATATGTGGAATACTCAGTTTATGACTAATGATTGAGATGAACAAATTGGATTTCTTCAAGGTTGTGACATTTATATTGAAGCAAGTCTTAAGTTGTTGCTACGCTACCTTTTTAAGACTTGGGGGCTACAAGTGATAGGCATATAAGGGGTATATCTTAAAGCTTGATGTTAACTACAATTATGACCCGGTGCCATCAATATTTATAAACCGACAATTTTGGCAATGATAAACCGGCAAGTTTTACATCCTTAAGCCGGCTGAAGATCAGATGAGTATTTCAAAGACCAATATTTTTGTTAAAGCACTGGGAGATGAGTCAAATGAATTATTCTTCACAATATTTCTCTGTGACAAACCTATGTCAGCAAATTGATTATGAAGCTGGCCTATCGACCCAGATTTTCCAGAAGAAGGAAATAACAAGGACTTAAGGATGATCAGGATCAGTTTAACATGGATAAATCCAAATTAAACTGGGGGCTAATGTCGGGGATATACCCTGCGGTATGACCCGGCCGGAGTTATAACCCGGCTGGGACTTGGTAAACCGGCAGATGTTAAGTCAGATGATAACCCGGCAGATGTTAAGTCAGATGATAACCTGGCAGATGTTAAGTCAGATGATAACCCGGTAGATGTTAAGTCAGATGATAACCCGGCAGATGTTAAGTCAGATGATAACCCGACAGATGTTAAGTCAGATCATAACTCGGCAGATGTTAAGTCAGATCATAACCCCGCAGATGTTAAGTCAAATCATAACCCAGCAGACAGAGTCGACTGGGGTTAATAAGCCCGAGACGTTAAGAAGCCCAAGTTGTTAAGAAGCCCATGAAGAGATGTCAGAATAGTTTAAGTCTTAGTCCGAGATGGACTCTACATGTAACCCACCCCTTCAACTTATATAAGGAGGGGCAGGGCACCCCAAGAGGGGGGAAGAAATAATCTTTAGGCTAGACATAACTAGGAGAGCCGGTTTACGGCGAATCCCTCGTGATGATAATGAGACCTAGCCACAAACAGCATGTAGGGTTGTTGCCGGATGATGTTTCCCGGGGCCCGAAGCTGTCTAAACCCTTGTCTTGTGTTGTGTTTCTTGATTCCGCTCAACCCCTCTCAAGCTACCACATAGATGCGTTAGCCTCACGACTAAGTCCTCACACTAGGACATCTGCCGTGAAAATTCCACGACAGGACCCATGTTTCTTCCAAGGATAGCCGTCGCCGCGACAAGAGGATCTTGAGGATGTTTGGAGCACATATCCAGCGGGTCCGAGAACCACATCAATCCAGAGGCGGAATGGATGGCGAAGCAGGGGTATCAGTGGACTGAGTCTGAGGAGGAGCCCATCCCCGCTGCCGAGTCCGACGAGGAGCATGGCGAGTGATCACTTCAGCTTGAGCCACCACTTGTGTCGTAGGTGTCCTCTCTACCTTTTTGGTGTCTCGATGCCAAAGGGGGAGAGAGAGTAGGATTTGTGAGTCGTGTGTCGTGTTTCGTCTTGTCGCTTTGCTTTTTGTTCCGTTGAACCTCCTTTGCTTTGGTTTGGTTTGTGCTTGTGTGTCCAGAGTCTCTATCATATGGTGTAAGACATATGCACTCTATCGTACCCTTTTGAGCCTATGCTATATCTTGTGCCCGTTAAGTTATGCTCATAGTTATTACCTTATCTCCTTGTTTAGTGTTAGCTTTATCTTTACAACATATGCCTTGTCTATAAAATATAGGGGGAGTGTTGATCCTAGTATGTGTGCCGTGCAGTCCAAAGCACTTCTCTAGATAGCACACATCTAGGGGGAGCCCGTCTATATTTTATAGTTGTGGGGTTTGCCCATGTTCTTTGTTATCTCCCTTTATGCAAATACCGTATTGTCATCAATCCACCAAAAAGGGGGAGATTGTAAGGGCATATTATCCCTTAGTTGTTTTGGCGATTGATGACAATGCTTTTGTGGACTAATCATGTGCATGGAGTATTTCAGACATATCATGACTAGGCACAAGACGGTTTGGTGCCCCTCGAAGACTATTGAAGATGGCGTTTCTCTACGTTTCTTTTCGGTGGATTTCAGTTGTAGGAAAGCCGTACTATTAAGAGGGGGTCCGCTTTGGAAAGGTTTGGGTGGAATCATCACGTACACGTCTACTCCTTTTTGCACCACCTTTTCTTTGGCTCTTTGGAGCATCCTCCGTCTTTCATTGTCTATGCAAAATGAAGGTTTCCGTGCATTGCTGAACTGGAGCATGCGGTAGTACTGCTCCCCGGAGCGGTAGTACCGCAGGCCATTGCGGTAGTACCGGCCTCTAGCGCGGTAGTACCGCAAGTTCTCACGGTAGTACCGCACCTCGGGAGCGGTAGTACCGTGGGCTCTGGCCAGGCTCAGCCGCAGGAGCAGTAGTAGGCACGGATGTAATTTTTACATTCGCGCCCTATGCGGTAGTACCGCGCCTGGCCTGCGGTAGTACCATATCGGATTTTTGCATAGATCAAAACTTAGCGGAAGTAGTCACGGATGTATTTTTATATGTCCGTGCCTTCCCGGCCTAGTCCATTCCTGCCTTGCGGTAGTACCGCAAGGGGTCGCGCCACGCGGTTCTACCGCTCCTCGCCTTCGCATTTCAGGACGGGTCTTAGGCTCTGTCGTGGCAGCGGTAGTACCGCGATTCGTCGCGGTAGTACCGCTGTGTTGGTGCGATAGTACCGCAAGTCGCGGGCTGGTTTAGTGGATAACGGTTGGATTTGTCCTCGCACTATATAAGGGGAGACTTCTTCTCTGAGTTGACTACCTCTTCCACTCCGAAGCTCCATTGTTGCTCCAAGCTCCATTTTCGCCTGATCTCTCTCCCTAGCCAATCAAACTTGTTGATTCTTTAGGGATTGGTTGAGAAGGCCCCGATCTACACTTCCACCAAGAGAAATTTGATTCCCCCACCAATCCCTTGCGGATCTTGTTACTCTTGGGTGTTTAAGCACCCTAGACAGTTGAGGTCACCGCAGAGCCATATTCCATTGTGGTGAAGCTTCATGGTGTCATTGGGAGCCTCCAATTAAGTTGTGGAGATTGCCCCAACCTTGTTTGTAAAGGTCCGGTCGCCGCCTCCAAGGGCACCAATAGTGAAATCACGGCATCTCTTATTGTGTGAGGGCATGAGGAGAATACGGTGGCCCTAGTGGCTTCTTGGGGAGCATTGTGCCTCCACATCGCTCCAACAGAGACGTACTTCCCCTCAAAAGGAAGGAACTTTGGTAACACATCCTCGTCTTCATCGGCTCCACTCTTGGTTATCTCGTGCCTTTACTTGTGCAAGCTTATTTGTGTTATATCCCTTGCTTGCTTGTGTGCTTGTTGTTGTTGCATCATATAGGTTGCCCACCTAGTTGCATATCTAGACAACCTACTTTGATGCAGACTTTAAATTGGTAAAGAAAAGCAAAAATTGTTACTTGCTTATTCACCCCGCCCCTCTAGTCAACTATATCGATCCTTTCAATGACAAACATCACATGCAAATAATAAAGTGACATGATATGGCCAATATCATCTTGCGCCTTTGATCTCCATCTTCGAGGCACGACATTGTCGGGGAAACGACACCTATGGGATCACAAGAATCCCTACTACGGCTGGGGGGTGCGGGGTTGTGAGAAGAGCAGGTTTAAGAGCCAGACACAGTTCGTTTACCCAGGTTCGGGCCACGAGGATGCGTAATACCCTAGTCCTGCTTTGGTGTGTATTTGAGAGAGTTCTTGAGCTCTCGAACTAGCTATGGTGGCTGCGTAGTCCAAAAGAGCCGAATCCTTCTCCAATATGCCACGGGCCTCCTTTTATAGTCGAAAAGGGCTGCCACAGTGGCACACAGGAGGTGGAAAGGCCTACAGTACTGCGAGCTTATCGCCCGTATTATAGGACAAGATGCATTTAATGTGTCGCTTAGGTGTCCCTTAGCTTTATCAGGGACGGGAACGAGGCCCGTCTTGTCCGTCGCCGCTTCGCCTTGCTTTGACACGCGCCCAGGCCAGCGATGCGTGTGGCGCCATGTAGGCAGGCAGGCAGCTGAGGTGGCGCGGTGGTAGGGCCTTCACGAAGATCTGCATGCCACCACGCAGGTGCTTGCTGAGTTGGCTCGGAAGCCGTTCATCGCCACGCAGGTGCTCGCCCAGCTGGCTGGGCCAGCAGCTATATGGAAACGGTAGTGGAGTCTTGGCAGGTGCGGGCCTGGCTGTGGCCCCATCCATGTCCTCGGCAAGGGTCTTGCCGGGGCCCCGACAAGGGCCTTTTCGCGGCATCGTAGTCATCCCCGGCAAGGATCTTGCCGGGGGTCTTGTGGCTTTCCTCGGCAAGGATCTTGCCGAGGGTCGTCGTCTTCTGGTTCTCATCTGATCTTGTGTATCTGTGATCTTGACAAAGATCTGCATGCCACCAAGGACGTGCCTCCCGAGCCTTTGCCCCAACATGGTTGATTACTTCGAAAGTTGTGGGCTCAAGGGTGGCACGCTCCGCTGGTGTTGGGCGAGCTACCCCGGCAAGGCTCTTGCCGGGGCTACTAAGGCCGCCCCAGCAAGGGCCTTGCCGGGGGAACCTGCTTCGTCCCTCTGCTCTTTGTGTCTCTGATCTTGGTGTTGTTTTGTTGCTCTTGTGCTCCGGCTCTCCTCCCTTGCCCTGCTAAGTGTGGTCGTGGTCGTGGCTCTGACTGTTCGCGCACAAGTAAGGGGTCAAAAGGATAGCCCCTACTTTTGTACACCGACAGGCATGATCACCTTCGTCACCGGCATGACACCATGATCTCCATCATCATGTCTTCATGAAGTTGTCTCGCCAACTATTACTTCTACTACTATGGCTAACGGTTAGCAATAAAGTAAAGTAATTACATGGCGTTTTCACTGACTCGCGGGTCATACAATAAAATAAGACAACTCCTATGGCTCCTACCGGTTGTCATACTCATCGACATGCAAGTCGTGATTCCTATTACAAGAACATGATCAATCTCATTCATCACATCCTTTTGGACATATCACATCACATAGCATACCCTGCAAAAACAAGTTAGACGTCCTCTAATTGTTGTTGCATGTTTTACGTGGCTGCTATGGGTTTCTACCAAGAACGTTTCTTACCTACGCAAAAGCAACAACGGTGATATGCCAATTGCTATTTACCCTTCATAAGGACCATCTTCATCGAATTCGATCCGACTAAAGGGGGAGAGACAGACACCTTCTAGCCACCTTATGCATCAAGTGCATGTCAGTCAGTTGAACCTGTCTCACGTAAGCGTACGTGTAAGGTTGGTCCGGGCCGCTTCATCCCACAATGTCGCCGAATCAAGATAGGACTAGTAACGGTAAGCAAATTGAATAAATCATCGCCCACAACTACTTGTGTTCTACTCATGCATAGAATCTACGCATATACCTAGCTCATGATGCCACTGTTGGGGAACGTAGTAATAATTCAAAATTTTCCTATGTGTCACCAAGATCAATCTAGGTGATGCTAGCAACGAGAGAGAGGGAGTGCATCTTCATACCCTTGAATATCGCTAAGCGGAAGCGTTACAAGAATGCGGTTGATGGAGTTGTACTCACGGCGATTCAAATCGCGGAAGATCCGATCCAAGCGCCGAACGGACGGCCCCTCCGCGTTCAACACACGTACAGCCTGGGGACGTCTCCTCCTTCTTGATCCAGCAAGGGGAGAGAAGAAGTTGAGGGAGAACTCCGGCAGCACGACGGCGTGGCGGTGGAGCTCGTGGTTCTCCTGCTGGGCTTCGCCAAGCACTATGGAGGAGGAGGAGGTGTTGGGGGGTGGAGGGCTACGCCAGGGGAAGGGGTGCGGCTGCCCTCCCAACCCCCCCCCCCACTATTTATAGGAGGAAGGGAAGAGCGGGTCGGCCCCCTTAGATGCATCTAGAGGGGGGCGGACAGGAGGGGAAGACTTGGCCCCCAAGCAAGGTGGGAGGCGCCCCCCTCCCCTAGGGTTTCCAACCCAAGGCGCCTTGGGCCCTTGGGGGCGCACCAGCCCACTAGGGAGCTGGTTCCCTCCCATATTCAGCCCATTAAGTCCTCCGGGGTAGGTGGCCCCACCAAGTGGACCCCCGGACACCTTTCGGTGGTCCCGGTACAATACCGTTAACCCCCGAAATCATTTCGTCGACTGAAATAGGACTTCCCATATATAAATCGTTACCTCAGGACCATTCCAGAACTCCACGTGACGTCCGGGATCTCATCCGGGACTCCGAACAACCTTCGATAACCACATACTATTTCCCATAACAACACCAGCGTCACCGAAGCTTAAGTGTGTAGACCCTACGGGTTCGGGAACCATGCAGACATGACCGAGACATCTCTCCGGCCAATAACCAATAGCGGGATTTGGATACCCATGTTGGCTCCCACATGTTCCATGATGATCTCATCAGATGAACCATGATGCCAGGGATTCAATCAATCCCGTATACAATTCCCTTTGCCCATTGGTATGTTACTTGCCTGAGATTTGATCGTCGGTATCCCCATACCTCGTTCAATCTCGTTACCGGCAAGTCTGTTTACTCGTTCTGTAACCCATGATCCCTTGGATAACTCTTTAGTCACATTGAGCTCATTATGATGATGCATTACCGAGTGGGCCCAAAGATACCTCTCCATCATACGGAGTGACAAATCCGAGTCTCGATTCGTGCCAACCCAACAGACACTTTTGGAGATACCTGTAGTGCACCTTTGTAGTCACCCAGTTACGTTGTGACGTTTGATACACCCAAAGCATTCCGACGGTATCCGGGAGTTGTACAATCTCATGGTATAATGAAATGATACTTGACATTAGAAAATCTCTAGCAAATGAACTACACGATCTTGTGCTATGCTTAGGATTGGGTCTTGTCCATCACACCATTCTCCTAATGATGTGATCCCGTTATCAACGACATCCAATGTCCATGGTCGGGAAACCACAACCGTCTATTGATCAATGAGCTAGTCAACTACAGGCTTACTAGGGACATGTTGTGGTCTATGTATTCACACATGTATTACCGTTTCCGATTAATACAATTATAGCATGAACAATAGACAATTATCATGAACAAGGAAATATAATAATAACCACTTTATTATTGCCTCTAGGGCATATTTCCAAGAGTCTCCCACTTGCACTAGAGTCAATAATCTAGTTACATTGTGATGAATCGAACACCCATAGAGTTCTGGTGTTGATCATGTTTTGCTCGTGGAAGAGGTTTAGTCAACTGATCTGCGACATTCAGGTCCGTATGTACTTTACAAATATCTATGTCTCCATCTTGAATATATTCACGAATGGAGTTGAAGCGACGCTTGATGTGCCCGGTCTTCTTGTAAAACCTGGGCTCCTTGGCAAGGGCAATAGCTCCAGTGTTGTCACAGAAGAGAGTCATTGGGCCTGAAGCATTGGGAATAACTCCTAGGTCGGTGAAGAACTCCTTCATCCAGATTGCTTCTTGTGCTGCCTCTGAGGCTGCTATGTACTCCGCTTCACATGTAGATCCCGCCACGACACTTTGCTTGCAACTGCACCAGCTGACTGCCCCACCATTCAAAATATACACGTATCCGGTTTGTGACTTGGAGTCATCCAGGTCTGTGTCAAAGCTAGCATCGACGTAACCCTTTACGACGAGCTCTTCGGCACCTCCATAAACGAGAAACATATCCTTAGTCCTCTTCAAGTACTTTAGGATATTCTTGACCGCCGTCCAGTGTTCCATTCCGGCATCACTTTGATACCTCCCTACCAAACTTACGACAAGGTTCACATCAGGTCTGGTACACAGCATGGCATACATAGTAGAGCCTATGGCTCAGGCATAGGGGATGGCACTCATCTTTTCTCTATCTTCTGCCGAGGTCGGGCATTGAGCTGTGCTCAATCTCACACCTTGCAATACAGGCAAGAACCCCTTCTTGGACTGATCCATATTGAACTTCTTCAATATCTTGTCAAGGTATGTACTTTGTGAAAGACCAATGAGGCGTCTCGATCTATCTCTATAGATCTTGGTGCCTAATATGTAAGCAGCTTCTCCAAGGTCCTTCATTGAAAAACACTTATTCAAGTAGGCCTTTATGCTTTCCAAAAGTTCTATATCATTTCCCATCAATAGTATGTCATCCACATATAATATGAGAAATGCTACAGAGCTCCCACTCACTTTCTTGTAAAGACAGGCTTCTCCATAAGTCTGTATAAACCCAAACGCTTTGATCATTTCATCAAAGCGAATGTTCCAACTCCGAGATTCTTGCACCAGCCCATAGATGGAGCACTGGAGCTTGCATACTTTGTCAGCATTCTTAGGATCGACAAAACCTTCCGACTGCATCATATACAGTTCTTCCTTAAGGAAGGCATTAAGGAATGCCGTTTTGATGTCCATTTGCTAGATCTCATAATCATAGAATGTGGCAATAGCTAACATGTTTCTGACGGACTTCAGCTTCACTACGGGTGAGAAGGTCTCATCGTAGTCAACCCCTTGAACTTGTCGATAACCCTTAGCGACAAGCCGAGCCTTATAAACGGTCACATTGCCATCCACGTCGGTCTTCTTCTTAAGGATCCACTTATTCTCTATGGCTCGCCGATCATCGGGCAAGTCTGTCAAAGTCCATACTTTGTTTTCATATACATGGATCCTATCTCGGATTTCATGGCTTCAAGCCATTTGTTGGAATCCGGGCCCGTCATCGCTTCTTCATAGTTCGAAGGTTCACCATTGTCTAACAACATGGTTTCCGGGATAGGGTTACCGTACCACTCTGGTGCGGAACGTGTTCTTGTGGACCTACGAAGTTCCGTAGCAACTTGATCCGAAGTTTCATGATCATCATCATTAACTTCCTCTCTAGTCGGTGCAGGCACCACAGAAACATCTTTCTGAGCTGCGCTACTTTCCGGTTCAAGAGGGGGTACCTCATCAAGTTCTACTTTCCTCCCACTCACTTCTTTTGAGAGAAACTCTTTCTCCATAAAGGTTCCATTCTTGGCAACAAAGATTTTGCCTTCAGATCTGAGGTAGAAGGTATACCAAATAGTTTCCTTAGGGTATCCTATGAAGATGCATTTTTCCAATTTGGGTTCGAGCTTTTCAGGTTGAAGTGTCTTGACATAAGCATCGCATTCCCAAAAACTTTTAGAAACGACCGCTTAGGTTTCTTCCCAAAGCATAATTCATACGATGTCGTCTCAACGGATTTAGATGGTGCCCTATTTAAAGTGAATGCGGATGTCTCTAAAGCATATTCCCAAAATGATAGCGGTAGATCTGTAAGAGACATCATAGATCACACCATATCCAATAGAGTGCGATTATGATGTTCGGACACACCATTTCACTGAGGTGTTCTAGGCGGCGTGAGTTGTGAAACAATTCCGCATTTCCGGAAGTGCGTGCCAAACTCGTAGTCAAGTATTCTCCTCCACGATCCGATCATAGGAACTTTATTTTCCTGTCATGTTGATTCTCTACCTCATTCTGAAATTCCTTGAACTTTTCAAAGGTCTTAGACTTGTGTTTCATTAAGTAGACATACCCATATCTACTTAAGTCATCAGTGAGGGTGAGAACATAACGACAGCCTCCGCAAGCCTCAACGCTCATTGGACCGCATACATCAGTATGTATTATTTCCAACAAGTTGGTTGCTTGCTCCATTGTTCCGGAGAACGGAGTCTTGGTCATTTTGCCCATAAGCCATGGTTCGCACGTGTCAAATGATTCATAGTCAAGAGACCCAAAAGTCCATCTGCATGGAGTTTCTTCATGCACTTGACACCAATGTGACCAAGGCGGCAGTGCCACAAGTATGTGGGACTATCATTGTCAACCTTACATTTCTTAGAATTCACCCTATGAATATGTGTAACATCACGTTCGAGATTCAATAAAAATAAACCATTAACCAGCGGGGCATGACCATAAAACATATCTCTCATATAAATAGAACAACCATTATTCTCGGATTTAAATGAGTAGCCATCTCGCATTAAACGAGATCCAGATACAATGTTCATGCTCAAAGCCGGCACTAAATAACAATTATTGAGGTTTAAAACTAATCACGAAGGTATATGTAGAGGTAGCGTGCCGACGGCGATCACATCGACCTTGGAACCATTCCCAAGGCGCATCGTCACCTCGTCCTTTGCCAGTCTCCGCTTATTCCGCAGCTCCTGTTTTGAGTTACAAATATGAGCAACCGCACCGGTATCAAATACCCAGGAGCTACTACGAGTGCTGATAAGGTACACATCAATAACATGTATATCATATATACCTTTGGTGTTGTTGGCCTTCTTGTCCGCTAAGTACTTGGGGCAGTTCCGCTTCTAGTGACCATTTCCCTTGCAATAGAAGCACTCAGTCTTAGGCTTGGGTCCATTCTTTGGCTTCTTGCCAGCAACTGACTTACCAGGCGCGGCAACTTGCTTGTCGTCCTTCTTGAAGTTCTTCTTACCCTTGCCTTTCTTGAAACTAGAGGTCTTATTCACCATCAACACTTGATGTTCCTTTTTGATCTCCACCTCCGCTGATTTCAGCATTGAATATAACTCAGGAATGGACTTCTCCATCCCTTGCATATTGTAGTTCATCACAAAGCTCTTGTAGCTAGGTGGAAGCGACTAGAGGATGCTGTCAATGACCAAGTCATCTGGAAGATTAACTCCCAGTTGAGACAAGCGGTTGTTCAACCCAGACATTTTGAGTATATGCTCACAGACAGAACTGTTTTCCTCCATCTTACAACTATAGAATTTGTCAGAGACTTCATATCTCTCTACCCGGGCATGAGCTTGGAAAACCATTTTCAGCTCTCGGAACATCTCATATGCTTCGTGCTGCTCAAAATGCTTTTGGAGCCCCGACTCTAAGTTGTAAAGCATGCCGCACTGAAATAGGGAGTAATCATCACTACACAACTGCCAGGCGTTCATAACGTCTTCAGTTGCTGGGAAAATAGGTGCATCACCCGGTGATTCAAGGACATATGCTTTCTTGGCAGCTATGAGGATGATCCTCAAGTTACGGACCCAATTCGTATAGTTGCTACCATCGTCTTTCAGCTTGGTTTTCTATAGGAATTCATTGAAGTTGAGGGCAACATTAGCGTGGCCATTGGATCTACAGCATAGATTGTAAAGACAATTTTAGACTAAGTTCATGATAATTAAGTTCATCTAATCAAATTATTTAATGAACTCCCACTTAGATAGACATCCCTCTAGTCATCTAAGTGATACATGATCCGAATTGACTAGGCCGTGTCCGATCATCACGTGAGACGGACTAGTCATCAAGGATGGACATCTCCATGTTGATCGCATCTACTATACGACTCATGTTCGACCTTTCGGTCTCTCGTGTTCCAAGGCCATGTCTGTCCATGCTAGGCTCGTCAAGTCAACCTAAGTGTTTTGCATGTGTAAATCTGGCTTACACCCCCTGGTGCGCCTCGGTCCTAAACAAACGGTTTTTAACCCCTTTCTGCGACGGCATTTGGAACCGTCGCCAAGTGAGTGTGGGCGATAGGGGGGTCCTTCCCACACGACCCAGAAATCATCGGGGATAGGCCCTCCTGGGACCCAGGCTGGGGCCGTGTGCGATCGGGCGAGGCATTGAAACCCAATCATTTTCGTAGGTATGTACATCCCACGCGGTAATCCGAGAAAAACATTTCCGTAGGTATGTACATCCCACATGGTGAATCCCAGAAAAACATTTCATTCGTATATATATCACACACAGTCAATCCAAGGAATACGTTTCCGTTCTTATGTACATCCCACACAGTCAATCCAGGGAAAATGTTTCCGTTTGTATGTACATCCCACACAGTTTTATGTATACGCTCGTGTGTGAAAAGTGTAACTATCACACACGCTCTGCCTTGGTTAACTGTTTTCTTTCATTAACTACATCACACACGATTTAATGTAGAAAACTGTGTGGCATTGGGCTATCCATCACAAGAGCTTTTATTGCCAGAACCATTTGCAAAGTTCCACGACCGTCTGTTTTCTTTTTATTTTTGCCTGTAATTTATCATTCGAATTGGAAATTTTGAGATATGAAACGTGCAATTCAAATTCTCAGCACAATTGTTCAACAACGAATCCATAAATAAAATTATAGTACAATATGTTTAGTAATTGCAGGATTAGGCAGCAATTAACTATGATGAACCACAATATTTAAAGGCGGTAAAGGTGAAGAGACAAGTGTAAATCATTTTGACTGCTGACGGCGTTGAAGAAGTGGAATGCCCATAATGTGCCTTACTGCATGCCATAGGCACAAACCAGTTTTGTCCAACCCCTTGTGATGATCGCTCGCCCATCCTTCACCGCCTTCAGGAAGACTTCTAGAGCATTATCATGGTAGCATGAATTATATACTTTAACCTTAGTTGCCTCCACTCCGGTCATGTAGTTTGCAAGGTAATCATCAGTAAATAGCTTCAGAAACCACTGAAAAGAGAAAAATATCAGATACTGAGGTCTAATAGAGTAACCTGTTGTGGGCAGGGGGAAAGGCAACACATTACTTACCATCCTAAAGTTCACTATTGTCTTCGACAAAGTGTAAATAAAGAGCTTAATTCCAACCACCCATTTCTTTCTCCTAACAATCTTTCTTAGTTTCCTCAGTTGACGCTTGTTCATGAATATCTCATTGCCCCATACGTAAAAGGGATCGAAGCATGGATCAACACCACTCATATATGTACCTACAAGCAACCAGTAAATGTTAGAAGCTAAACTGAGATTGCACAAATGATGTAAAATACAACTACCTATGTTCCTAAGTACAAGTATTTGTTTTTGAGATTTCAATATGAACTACATATGGATGTATATAGAATTATAGATATAGTTTAGATTAGAATCTAGATTCACTCATTTTGCTCCTTATGTAGTCTATATTGGAATCTCTAAAAATACTTATATTTAGGAATAGATGGTGTATAAGACATGGGATGCAGCTAACCTCGACGGCAAACAACAGCATCACCCATTGTAGCCCTGTGTAAGTACATGGAAATCCAATGTTAACTACAACAGGGTTAACATCCACCAAAAATAGCAAATGGTAATAAAACGACAACATCTGCAGTGATATCTTCATTTTGAAAGAGTAGCACGGTAGCAAAGTGACAGATTAAAAAATAGATACAACTGTTAATTGCAACAGGCTTAACAACATCCTAATTCATGTTTTTTAAGTTTGTAGCCATTGAAATACAACTCTTTAAAAATGTATACAACTGTTAATTGCAACAGGCTTAATGACCATTGAAACTGGTATTGATAAAAATGCAATTGGCAGAGTTAGACATCACAGAGAAGATAATGTCCCATTTGTCTATAAAAAGGTAGGGAAATAGCTAAAACATGTTAGGCATGTTTACTACAACATGCTTAATACATCGACCGTACAAAACATAGCCATTAATTGCAACTAGTATTGGTAAGGTTGAACTGGTGAGTACATACTTGGTAAGTCCTTAGAGGTAGTTGCTCGGGCACTTCATCTTGGCCAGAGCCTGCCCAAAGTCAGCGGCGGTGGAGGCAAGTTGTTCCTCTGGGTCGAAGCGTGGATCAGTGCCACTGACATGTGTACCTACAGGCAACCAGTAAATGATAGAAGTTAAACTGCAATTGCACAAATGATGTGAAATACTGTAAGACATGGGATGCAGCTAACTCGACGGCAAACAACAGCATCGGCCGTTATGACCCTGCGTAAGTACATGGACAAGCATGTTAAGTAAAACAGGGTTGGCATCCACCAAAAATAGCAAATGAGCAGCATCTCTAGTATATTTTCATTGCGGAGAGTAGCATGGTAGCAACTGGACAGATTGAAAAATGGATACAACTGCTAATTGCAACAGGCTTAACAGCATCCTAAGTCATTTTTTGTAAGTTTGTAGCCATTGAAATACAACTGTTTAAAAATGGATTCAACTGTTAATTGCAACAGGCTTAATAGACATTGAAATCGGTACTGATAAAAATGCAATTGGCATAGTTAAACATCACAAGGCAGGTGTTGCCAGAGCAGAGAATGGCCCAGATGTCTATAAAAAGGTAGGGAAAGTAGCAAAAACGTGTTAGGCATGTTTACTAGAACATGCTTAATACATCGACCGTACAGAACATATCCATTAATTGCAACTGGTATTGGTAAGATTGAACTGGTGAGTACATACTTGGTAAGTCCTGAGAGGTAGTTGTTGGGGCACTTCATCTTGGCCAGAGCCCGCCCAAAGTCAGCGGCGGCGGAGGCGAGCTGTTCCTCCGGGTCAAAGCATGGATCAGTGCCACAGACATGTGTACCTACAGGCAACCAGTAAATGATAGAAGTTAAACTGCAATTGCACAAATTATGTGAAGTACTATAAGACATGGGATGCAGTTCACCTCGACGGCAAACAAAAGCATCGGCCGTTATGACCCTGCGTAAGCACATGGACAGGCATGTTAAGTACAACAGGGTTAGCATCCACTAAAAATAGCAAATGGGCAGCATCTCTAGTGATATCCTGAGTCATGTATTGTAAGTTTGTTGTTGGTATTGGTGAAATTGAGCTGGACACGATAATATTTGAACATCACACAGTGTGCATGCAGTACTAAAATAAACAAGGCACAAACATGCTTAATACATCAACCGTACAAATCATAGCCGTTGCAAGTGGTATTGGTAAGATTTAGCTGGTCAGATCTTACATGTTAAGTCCTGGGGGGTAGTCGCTGGGGCACTTCATCTGGGCCAGAGCCTACACCATGTCGGCGGCGGTGGAGGCGAGGTGTTCCTCTGGGTCAACACGCACAGCGGCTATCGTGCCATGGATCGCCATCAGCTCCTGGCGGGGGGGATTTGGAGGCATGAGGATGTTTCACAGGCGCCATTTAAGCAATCAGGCCGGGGCCGTGACAGAGAACGGTGGGTTAGCTGACTGGATCCGATCAGAACGTAGATGTGGTTGAAGTTGTGGTTGCAACGGCGGCAGTTTGAGATGCTGGTAGGGGGAGGCGCGAGGGGGGGATACTGAGGGTGGGGATGATGTTGGAGGAATAAATTCTGAAATCGCGCGCCTAATGAAAATTTCGCTACAAAACTTGAAACTTGGGCGAGGGAAACACACAATGCAGATGAAGCGCATAAAATACTCGTGTACGAGAAAAAAAGAAAGTTGGCAGATCCCGTCTCCAAAAAAATGTACATGTGTACTTGATTTTTTTCAGTCAATTGTAAGCCTAGTTTATTAGGAAACATCGCACAGGTAACTGACTTATGGGTCATTAACGCAAAAAAAACGCAGATGGGTACGGCATAGAAACCGTGTGTTTTGTGATCTTCTAATGATTAACGCAAAAAACACACACGGGCACACATGCTAATCAACGCTCAAAGCCCTCAAAGGATGCTCTTACCGAAATTGTACATTAATACTACAAACTTAAAGTACTACTGGTAATTTGCTCTAATACTACAAACTTAAACTAGTTCTCACATGCTGCCATCGGGGCATGCTGGCCAGACGCCGGCGTTCTCCTTCCCGGCCTTGTAGGCGGTAGCCCACCGTGCTTCGATCTCCGCCAAGCTCCCATCACCATGGCATGCGCCCTCTTTTTTCTTGCGGTGGCGGGACTCTCTTTTCTTGACTGCTTTCTGCCTTTTCTGCTCCTTCTGTCCGGCTTTGGCCGCCTCTAGATCCACCACCCATTCAGCCATGGCAGCCTCAAAGTCTGCCCATGTAACAGTCTGGCCGCTGGCGGCGAGATGCCATCGCTTCCTTACCATATGTGTGGTCGCGGGCGGCGAGGAACGCGGCGCGGCGGGATGCCATCGCTTCCTTACCAGTTACTGTGCGCCGCGGTGCCATGGGCGACACTTGGAGAGAGCTCTGGGATGGAGGGGCCGGGAAGCTGTACAGTGCGGTGGTATTCAAGAGCTCAACGACAAACGACAATGGAAATTTGGCTTTCCTTACAATTTTTCTCGTTCATTATCGCACACGGTTCATCTCCGTCGCTTCCGGAAACAGTGTGCGCTGAGCCTATTGTGTGTTGCATTATGATTGGCTGGAACCCCAGCCACGCGGATCGCGCGTGTGCATCGTAGGATGCGCCGTGATCGAACGGCAATCCACATCACACCCGTGCACCTATAGCTGGATTGGATTTATATGCGCTAAATGCCTAGAAAATGCACATGATCCCCTAAATATGGTAAATGAGCCCGGAAAAATGACAAATTTGAACACAGTGATTTGCAGGGAGTATGTTCGTCTTAGAAAAACACTCCAGGGCAAAGAACGAAGAAAATTTGCATTCCCCTTAAATCTTGGGGATTTCCCTCTCGAAAGCGTGGAACTACCTCGGTGATGGTTCGATTTATGAAGGGCGTGCATGACGACATAAGCCAAACCTTCTCAAATTTTTACCAGGGCATGGTGAGGTCATACCATGGCACCATGCCAGGTGTCATGATTTCTAAGCATTTATTCCATTTTTCTATAGTTGAAAACCCAACAAACAAACATTTGTGGTTGACTATTGCCACACATTTCATCAAAATATCTGTCCATTCCTTGAAAAGGCATGAGAAATTACTAAATGGCACGAGCATGGTTTTCCAGGCCGTTCTTGTGGACCCTTTCATGCACCAATTGTTTGAACTTGAATTACGTGCATTAATGCCTAGGAAATGCACATAATCCCCTAAATATGGCAAATGAACCCGGAAAAGTGTCAAATTTGAACACGGTGATTTGCAGGTTGTATGTTCATCGTAGAAAAAAACTCATGGACAAAGGACAAAGGAAATTTGGACCCCCTTCAATCTTGGTGATTTCCCCCTTGAAACCTTGAAACTCCTCGGTGATGGTTCGATTTTATGAAAGGCGTGCATCACGACATAAGGAAAACATTCTCCAATTTTTACCAGGGCATGGTGAGGCCATACCATGGCACCACGCTAGGCGTCATGTTTTCCAACCATGTGTTTCATTTTTTGTATAGTTGTTAACCCAGTAAACGACACATTTATGGTTGACTATTGCCACACTTTCCTTGAAATATCTGCCCATTCCTTGTAAAAGGCATGAGAATGTACTAAATAACACCAGCATGGTTTTCCAGACCATTCTTGTGCACCTTTTCATGCGCCGATTGTTTGTTTGAATTATGTCCATTAATGCTTAGAAAATGCACATGATCCCCTAAATATGGTAAATGATCCTGGGAAAATGTCAAATTTGAACATGTTGCATTTGAGGCGGTATGTCGATCGTTGGAAAAAAACTGAATGACAAACTAGGACAGAAATTTGGATTTCCCTTCAATCTTGGGGATTTCCCTCACGAAAGCATGGAACTTCCTCGGTGATGGTTCGATTTACGAAGGGCGTGCATGACGACATAAGCCAAACCTTCTCAAATTTTTACCAGGGCATGGTCGGGTCATACCATGGCACCATGCCAGGCTTTATGTTTTTTAAGCATTTATTTCATTTTTTCTATAGTTGTAAACCCAACAAACAAACATTTGTGGTTGACTATTATGCCACACATTTCATCGAAATATATGTCCATTCCTTGTAAAAGGCATGAGAATTTACTAAATGGCACGAGCATGGTTTTCCAGGCCGTTCTTGTGGACCCTTTCATGCACCGATTGTTTGAACTTGAATTATGTGCATTAATGACTAGGAAATGCACATAATCCCCTAAATATGGCAAATGAACCCAAAAAAGTGCCAAATTTGAACACGGTGATTTGCAGGTTGTATGTTCATCATAGAAAAAAAACTCGTGGACAAAGGACAAAGGAAATTTGGACACCCCTTCAATATTGGTGATTTCCCCCTCGAAACCATGAAACTTCCTTGGTGATGGTTCGTTTTATGAAAGGCGTGCATGACATTTTTACCAGGGCATGGTAAGGTCATACCATGGCACCACATCAAGTGTCATGTTTTCCAAGCATGTATTTCATTTTTTTTCTATAGTTGTTAACCCGGTAAATGACGCGTTTATGGTTGACTATTGCCACACATTTCCTTGAAATATCTGCCCATTCCTTGTAAAAGGCATGACAATGCACTTAGCATGAGCATGGTTTTCCAGACCGTTCTTGTGCACCTTTTCATGCACCGATTGTTTGAATTTGAATTATGTGCATAATTAATGCCTAGAAAATGCACATAATCCCCTAAATATGGTAAATGAGTTCGAAAAAATGTCAAATTTGAACACGTTGCATTTGAGGCAGTATGTTGATCGTTGGAAAAAAAACTGAATGACAAACTAGGACGGATATTTGGATTCCCCTTCAATCTTGGTGATTTCCCTCTCGAAAGCATTGAACTTCCTCGGTGATGGTTCGATTTATGAAGGGTGTGCATGATGACATAAATCAAACCTTCTCAGCTTTTAACCAGGGCACGGTGAGGCCATACCATGGCACCATGCCAGCCGTCATGTTTTTCAAGCACATATTTCATTGTTCTATATATAGTTGATAACCCAGTAAATGACGCGTTTGTGGTTGACTATTGCCACGCATTCCATTGAAATCTCTGCCCATTCCTTGTAAAAGGCTTGAGAAATTAGTACATACCACGAGTATGGTTTTTCCAGACGTTCTTGTGCACCCTTTCATGCACCGATTGTTTGAATTTGAATTATGTGCATTAATGCCTACAAAATGCACATAATCCCCTAAATATTGTAAATGAACCCGAAAAAGTGTAAAATTTGAACATGGTGATTAGCAGGGTTTATTTTCATCGTAGAAAAAAACTCATGGATGAAGGACAAAGGAAATTTGGATTCCCATTCAATTGTTGGGGAATGCGGTAATTTCAAAAAAAATCCTACGCACACGCAAGATCCATCTACGTGATGCATAGCAACGAGAGGGGAGAGTGTTTTCCATGTACCCTCGTAGACCGAAAGTGGAAGTGTTATGAAAACGCGGTTGATGTAGTCATACGTCTTCATGATCCGACCGATCCTAGTACCGAAAGTACGGCACCTCCGCGATCTGCACATATTCAGATCGGTGACGTCCCACAAACTCTAGATCCAGCTGAGGTCGGGGGAGAGTTTCGTCAGCACGACGGCGTGATGACGGTGATGATGAAGTTACCGACGCAGGGCTTCGCCTAAGCACTACAACGATATGACCGAGGTGGAAATCTATGGAGGGGGGCACCGCACACGGCTAAATAATCAACTTGTGTGTTCTAGGGTGCCCCCCTCCCCACGTATATAAAGGAGGGAGGGGGAGGTCGTCCAGCCCTCCTTGGCGCTCCCCCAAGAGGGGATCCTACTAGGACTCCAAGTCCTAGTAGGTTTCCACCAAAAGGGAGAGAGGGGGAGGGAAAGAGAGGGAGAGAGGGGGAGGGAAAGAGAGGGAGAGGGAGAAGGAGAAGGGGGGCGCCCCCCCCCCTTCCTAGTCCAATGCAGACTAAAGGGGGAGGGAGCGCGTGGCCTGCCCTGGCCACCCCTATCTCTCCCCACTAAGGCCCATCAAGGCCCATTCGTTCCCCCGGGGTTTCCGATAACCCTCCGGCACTTCGGTTTTATCCGAAACTTCTCCGGAACACTTCCGGTGTTCAAACATAGCCGTACGATATATCAATCTTTATGTCTCGACCATTTCGAGACTCCTCGTCATGTCCGTGATCACATCTGGGACTCCTAACAAGCTTCGGTTCATCAAAACACATAAACTCATAATACTGATCATCATCGAACGTTAAGCGTGCGGACCCTACGGGTTCGAGAACTATGTAGACATGACTGAGACTCGTCTCCGGTCAATAACCAATAGCGGAACCTGGATGCTGATATTGGTTCCTACATATTCTACGAAGATCTTTATCGGTCAAACCACATGACAACATACATTGTTCCCTTTGTCATCGGTATGTTACTTGCCCGAGATTCGATCGCCGGTATCTCAATACCTAGTTCAATCTCGTTACTGGTAAGTCTCTTTACTTGTTCCGAAATGCACCATCCCACAACTAACTCATTAGTCACATTGCTTGCAAGGCTTATAGTGATGTGCATTACCGAGAGGGCCCACAGATACCTCTCCGGCAATCGAAGTGACAAATCCTAATCTCGATCTATGCCAACTCAACAAACACCATCGGAGACACCTGTAGAGCATCTTTATAATCACCTAGTTACGTTGTGACGTTTGATAGCACACTAAGTGTTCCTCCGGTATTCGGGAGTTGCATAATCTCATAGTCATAGGAACATGTATAAGTTATGAAGAAAGCAATAGCAACAAACTAAACGATCATCGTGCTAAGCTAACGGATGGGTCAAGACAATCACATCATTCTCTAATGATGTGATCCCATTAATCAAATGGCAACTCATGTCTATGGCTAGGAAACTTAACCATCTTTGATTCAGCAAGCTAGTCAAGTAGAGGCATACTAGTGACACTCTGTTTCTCTATGTATTCACACATGTACTAAGTTTCCGGTTAATACAATTCTAGCATGAATAATAAACATTTATCATGATATAAGGAAATATAAATAACAACTTTATTATTGCCTCTAGGGCATATTTCCTTCAGTCTCCCACTTGCACTAGAGTCAATAATCTAGATTACACAGTAATGATTCTAACACCCATGGAGTCTTGGTGCTGATCATGTTTTTCTCGTGAGAGAGGCTTAGTCAACGGGTCTGCAATATTCAGGTTTGGTACCTCCCTGCTAAACTAATAGCAAGGCACACATCAGGTTTGGTACACAGCATTGCATACATGATAGAACCTATTGCTGAAGCATAGGGAATGACTTTCATTTTCTCTCTATCTTCTGCAGTGGTCGGGCATTGAGTCTGACTCAACTTCACACCTTGTAACACAGGCAAGAACCCTTTCTTTGCTTGATCCATTTTGAACTTCTTCAAAACTTTATCAAGGTATGTGCTTTGTGAAAGTCCAATTAAGCGTCTTGATCTATCTCTATAGATCTTGGTGCCCAATATATAAGCAACTTCACCGAGGTCTTTCATTGAAAAACTCTTATTCAAGTATCCTTTTATGCTATCCAGAAATTCTATATCATTTCCAATCAACAATATGCCATCCACATATAATATTAGAAATGCTACAGAGCTCCCACTCACTTTCTTGTAAATACCGGCTTCTCCAAAAGTCTGTATAAAACCATATGCTTTGATCACACTATCAAAACGTTTATTCCAACTCCGAGATGCTTGCACCAGTCCATAAATGGATCGTTGGATCTTGCACACTTTGTTAGCATCCTTTGGATTGATAAAACCTTCGGGTTGCATCATATACAACTCTTCTTCTAGAAATCCATTCAGGAACGCAGTCTTCACATCCATTTGCCAAATTTCATAATCATAAAATGCAGCAATTGCTAACATGATTCGGACGGACTTAAGCATCGCTACGGGTGAGAAGGTCTCATCGTAGTCAACTCCTTGAACTTGTCGAAAACCTTTCACAACAAGTCGAGCTTTGTAGACAGTAACATTACCGTCAGCGTTAGTCTTCTTCTTGAAGATCCATTTATTCTCGATGGCTTGCCGATCATCGGGCAAGTCAACCAAAGTCCGCGCTTTGTTCTCATACATGGATCCCATCTTAGATTTCATGGCCTCAAGCCATTTCACGGAATCTGGGCTCATCATCGCTTCCTCATAGTTCGTAGGTTCATCATGGTCAAGTAACATGACCTCCAGAACTGGATTACCGTACCACTCTGGTGCGGATCTTGCTCTGTTTGACCTACGAGGTTCAGTAATAACTTGATCTGAAGTTACATGATCATCATCATTAGCTTCCTCACTAATTGGTGTAGTAGTCACAGGAACTGATTTCTGTGATGAACTACTTTCCAATAAGGGAGCAGGTACAGTTACCTCATCAAGTTCTACTTTCCTCCCACTCACTTCTTTTGAGAGAAACTCCTTCTCTAGAAAGGATCCATTCTTAGCAACGAATGTCTTGCCTTTGGATCTGTGATAGAAGGTGTACCCAACAGTCTCCTTTGGGTATCCTATGAAGACACATTTCTCTTATTTGGGTTCGAGCTTATCAGGTTGAAGCTTTTTCACATAAGCATCGCAGCCCAAACTTTAAGAAATGACAACTTGGGTTTCTTGCCAAACCATAGTTCATAAGGTGTTGTCTCAACGGATTTAGATGGTGCCCTATTTAACGTGAATGCAGCCGTCTCTAAAGCATAACCCCAAAATGATAGAGGTAAATTAGTAAGAGACATCATAGATCACACCATATCTAATAAAGGGCGGTTACGATGTTCGGACACACCATTACGCTGTGGTGTTCCGGGTGGCGTGAGTTGTGAAACTATTCCACATTGTTTCAAATGAAGACCAAACTCGTAACTCAAATATTCTCCTCCATGATCAGATCACAGAAACTTTATTTTCTTGTTACGATGATTTTCCACTTCACTCTGAAATTCTTTGAAATTTTCAAATGTTTCAGACTTATGTTTCATCAAGTAGATATACCCATATCTGCTCAAATCATGTGTGAAGGTCAGAAAATAACGATACCGGCCACGAGCCTCAACATTCATCGGACCACATACATCAGTATGTATGATTTCCAATAAATCTATTGCTCGTTCCATTGTTCCGGAGAACGGAGTTTTATTCATCTTGCCCATGAGGCATGGTTCGCAAGTACCAAGTGATTCATAATCAAGTGATTCCAAAAGTCCATCAGAACGGAGTTTCTTCATGTGCTTTACACCAATATGACCTAACGGCAGTTCCACAAATAAGTTGCACTATCATTATCAACTCTGCATCTTTTGGCTTCAATATTATGAATATGTGTGTCACTACTATCGAGATTCAACAAAAATAGACCACTCTTCAAGGGTGCATGACCATAAAAGATATTACTCATATAAATAGAACAACCATTATTCTCGGATTAAATGAATAACCGTCTCGCATCAAACAAGATCCAGATATAATGTTCATGCTTAACGCTGGCACCAAATAACAATTACTCAGGTCTGAAACTAACCCCGAAGGTAGATGTAGAGGTAGCGTGCCGACAGCGATCACATCGACTTTGGAACCATTTCCCACGTGCATCGTCACCTCGTCCTTAGCCAATCTTCGCTTAATCCGTAGTCCATGTTTCGAGTTGCAAATATTAGCAACAGAACCAGTATCAAATACACAGGCACTATTGCGAGCATTAGTAAGGTACACATCAATAACATGTATATCACATATACCTTTGTTCACCTTGCCATCCTTCTTATCCGCCAAATACTTGGGGCAGTTCCGCTTCCAGTGGTCAGTCCCTTTGCAGTAGAAGCACTCAGTTTCAGGCTTAGGTCCAGACTTGGGCTTCTTCACTTGAGCAGCAACTTGCTTGCCATTCTTCTTGAAGTTCCCCGTCTTCCCTTTACCCTTTTTCTTGAAACGGGTGGTCTTGTTGACCATCAACACTTGATGCTCCTTCTTGATTTCTACCTCCGCAGCCTTTAGCATTGCGAAGAGCTCGGGAATTGTCTTATCCATCCCTTGCATATTATAGTTCATCACGAAGCTCTTGTAGCTTGGTGGCAGTGATTGAAGAACTCTATCAATGACACTATCATCAGGAAGATTAACTCCCAACTGAGTCAAGTGGTTGTGGTACCCAGACATTCTGAGTATATGTTCACTGACAGAACTATTCTCCTCCATTTTGCAGCTGTAGAATTTATTGGAGACTTCATATCTCTCAATCCGGGCATTTGCTTGAAATATTAACTTCAACTCCTGGAACATCTCATATGCTCCATGACGTTCAAAACGACATTGAAGTCCCGGTTCTAAGCCATAAAGCATGGCACACTGAACTATTGAGTAGTCATCAGCTTTGCTTTGCCAGACGTTCTTAACGTCATCAGTAGCATCTGCAGCAGGCATGGCACCTAGCGGTGCTTCCAGGACGTAATTCTTATGTGCAGCAGTGAGGATAATCCTCAAGTTATGGACCCAGTCCGTGTAGTTGCTACCATTATCTTTCAACTTAGCTTTCTCTAGGAACGCATTAAAATTCAAAGGAACAGTAGAATGGGCCATTGATCTACAACAACATAGACATGCAAAATACTATCAGGTACTAAGTTCATGATAAATTAAAGTTCTATTAATCATATTACTTAAGAACTCTCACTTAGATAGACATTTGTGTAATCATCTAAGTGATCACGTGATCCAAATCAACTAAACCATGTCCGATCATCACGTGAAATGGAGTAGTTTTCAATGGTGAACATCACTATGTTGATCATATCTACTATATGATTCACACTCGACCTTTCGGTCTCAGTGTTTCGAGGCCATATATGCATATCCTAGGCTCGTCAAGTTTAACCCGAGTATTCTGCGCGTGCATAACTGGCTTGCACCCGTTGTATGTGAACATAGAGATTATCACACCCGATCATCACGTGGTGTATCGGCACGACGAACTATCGCAACGGTGCATACTCAGGGAGAACACTTGTACCTTGAAATTTAGTGAGAGATCATCTTATAATGCTATCGCCGAACTAAGCAAAATAAGATGCATAAAGGATAAACATCACATCCAATCAATATAAGTGATATGATATGGACATCATCATCTTGTGCCTTTGATCTCCATCTCCAAAGCATCGTCATGATCATCATCGTCACCGGCGCGACACCTTGATCTCCATCGTAGCATCGTTGTCATCTCACCAACTGTTGTTTCTACGACTATCGCTACCGCTTAGTGATAAAGTAAAAACAGTTACAGGGCGATTGCATTGCATACAATAAAGCGACAATCATATGGCTCCTGCCAGTTGTCGATAACTCTGTTACAAAATATGATCATCTCATACAATAAAATTTAGCATCATGTCTTGACCATATCACATCACAACATGCCCTGCAAAAACAAGTTAGGCCTCCTCTACTTTGTTGTTGCAAGTTTTATGTGGCTGCTACGGGCTGAGCAAGAACCGTTCTTACCTACGCATCAAAACCACAAAGATTTTTCATCAACTGTGTTGTTTTAACCTTCAACAAGGACCGGGCGTAGTCACACTCGATTCAACTAAAATTGGAGAAACTAACACCCGCCAGCCACCTGTGTGCGAAGCACGTCGGTAGAACCAGTCTTGCGTAAGCGTACGCGTAATGTCGGTCCGGGATGCTTCATCCAACAATACCGCCGAATCAAAGTATGACATGCTGGTAAGCAGTATGACTATTATCGCCGACAACTCTTTGTGTTCTATTCGTGCATATAACATCTACGCATAGACCTGGCTCGGATGCCACTATTAGGGAACGCAGTAATTTCAAAAAAAAATCTACGCACACGCAAGATTCATCTAGGTGATGCATAGCAACGAGAGGGGAGAGTATTGTCCACGTACCCTCGTAGACCGAAAGCGGAAGTGTTATGACAACGCGGTTGATGTAGTCGTACATCTTCACGATCCGACCGATCCTAGTACCGAAAGTACGGCACCTCCGCGATCTGCACACGTTCGGCTCGGTGACATCCCACGAACTCTAGATCCAGCTAAGGTCAAGAGAGAGTTTCGTCAGCACGACGGCATGATGACAGTGATGATGAAGTTACCGACACAGGGCTTCACCTAAGCACTACAACGATATGACCGAGGTAGAAAACTGTGGAGGGGGGCACCGCACACGGCTAAACAATCAACTTGTGTGTTCTAGGGTGCCCCCCTCCCCACGTATATAAAGGAGGGAGGGGGAGGCCGGCCGACCCTCCTTGGCGCGCCCCCAAGAGGGGAATCCTACTAGGACTCCAAGTCCTAGTAGGTTTCCACGAAAAGGGAGAGAGTGGAAGGAAAGAGAGGGAGAGGGAGAAGGAAAAGGGGGGCGCCTAGATGCTCATATTGGTTCCTACATATTCTACGAAGATCTTTATCGGTCAAACCGCATAACAATATACATTGTTCCCTTTGTCATCGGTATGTTACTTGCCCGAGATTCGATTGTCGGTATCTCAATACCTAGTTTAATCTCGTTACCGGCAAGTCTCTTTACTCGTTCTGTAATGCATCATCTCGCAATTACTCATTAGTCACATTGCTTGCAAGGCTTATAGTGATGTGCATTACCGAGAGAGCCCAGAGATACCTCTCCGACAATCGGAGTGACAAATCCTAATCTCGATCTATGCCAACTCAACAAACACCATTGGAGACACCTGTATAGCATCTTTATAATCACCCAGTTATGTTGTGACGTTTGATAGCACACTAAGTGTTCCTCCGGTATTCGAGAGTTGCATAATCTCGTAGTCATAGGAACATGTATAAGTTATGAAGAAAGCAATAGCAACAAACTAAATGATCATCGTGCTAAGCTGGGTCAAGACAATCACATCATTCTCTAATGATGTGATCCCGTTAATCAAATGACAACTCATGTCTATGGCTAGGAAACTTAACCATCTTTGATTCAACGAGCTAGTCAAGTAGAGGCATACTAGTGACACTCTATTTGTCTATATATTCACACATGTACTAAGTTTCTGGTTAATACAATTCTAGCATGAATAATAAACATTTATCATGATATAAGAAAATATAAATAACAACTTTATTATTGCCTCTAGGGCATATTTCCTTCATCAATCTCGGTGATTTACTATCGCACACGATTCATCTCTGTTGCCTCTGCGAACCGTGTGTGTTCACTCACACATGCAAAAGGAAAAAAGAAAACCTCGCCCACTTCGTCCCCACTCACTCGCCGCGGACTCCTCTGCAACTCTTCACCCTAAGCTCGACGGCTGTTGGCGGCGGGCGTAGGTCGCGCTCCAAACGGCACCGGATTTCGCCCCTACCGCTTTCCGCCGCCTATCTGCATACCGACATTCTAGACTCTGGTCGACTGGGGTTTTCTGCGGGGATTGGGCCAGGGATTTTTCTCATGGAGAAGGTAATCAACTTAATTATCAAAATATTCACTCGTCTCTTATCGCAGTCCGTCCGTCGCTGTTAATCAACCGGCGGAAATCGCCGTGGAATCATTTTTGTTCTAGCTGATTCGTGGTTGTTTATTCATGTGTCCACAGTGCGAGCACAACTCGGGCAACTGTGGTCGTGGCCAGTCGGAAACGAAGTTCTATCTCACCATTCCGGATGACTTCAGGGAGCGCTCGGTATGTTCAATCTCAACCTACTACGGTCGTCATGGCCTAAATTTGTGAACATATACCGTGTGTTGCTACATTATCTATATATTTGCATCAAATCTTTGTTACATTATCTATTTTTAATCCTATATTTTTTGTACTTTGCTTTCATCTATATATGGATCTGTTTTATCAGTTACTCCCATATTTGCATCTTGCTCTGTTATTTCAATATATCTAATTTACGATCTTAATTTTCATTTCAAGCAGTACATCCCTTGCTTTAAAAGAATAGGAGTAGAAGGAAATCTTGGGCTTTACTTTGCTGATGACCCCCAGGATGTCATATTGACAATGCAGCATGGATTTACAATGACGGTTAGTGTAAAACTTGATAAAGGTTGTCACTCCTATTTTAATGCGGACCTTTGGAGCAAAATGTCTAAGTGTTATGAACTGAAAGCTGGCAATAAATTTCTAGTGCGTGCACCACAGCCTGGTCTAATTAACATGGATGTTTACTTCCCCAACGTTATCAGCCGATCAAAGTTTGATCAAGGTTAGTGTCCTTTCAACCTTCTCCATGTTGTCATATTACTATTTAAGCAACCAATTGATCACTATTTAAGCAACCAATTGTGATATCATATTTTGACTCCGTTCGTAGGCAGTAATAAATTCTATTTACCAATTTATGCGCACTATATATTCTTTTGCCATGTTCTGAATAAATAATACCTTTCCACCTTTTAAGCGGGATATGTTGGATGCATAGTGAACGATCTGTATGTTACTAAGCGTACCAAATTTCACTGGAAGGACTTGAAGCATGTCATAAACTTTGTTGATAATCTGACAGAGATAGCTCAGCATATGAAGATGGGATTAATTAGACCTATGGTGCACACACTAAACAAGACCAATTGTGTGCACAAAGCGTTGGTAAAAAAGTCTTATTTTAATGTTGATGCTCATAAACTATATATATCTTCAACGATATGTTACAACTGTTTTTTATTCTACATGTCAATAGAAATTGCCCCCTGTAGCAGTTCCTAGATTGATTTCTCGGCGTGGTCGAATTACACTTGTGCCTGCTAATAAGGCCAAAGTGATTGCAAGGTATTGCATTTCCCGCAAAAATGGAACCATTCAAATTAACAAGTTCTCGCTTCTCGTGGCAATGCATCCATATTGGAAAATTGGAGACACTGTTCTACTCATGCTCTACCAAGGCACAGGAGGGCTCTTCCTTTTCACTGACGAGATGTCGAGCCGCCGTTTCTGTTGTTCTGCCTCATTGCAGACAGTTTGAATGGATTAACCGTGTGTCCTTCATCGCACACGCAACTAAAATCTGAACCATGTTTGATGGCTCCGCCATCGCAAACGTTTTTCACCTTTTTTAATGTTTTTTTACACCACCGTTTGCGATTATTGCATCGCACACAGTTTCGGTAAAGGGTCTCTGATTGTAGTGTCGCGTTAGCAGTATCCTGCAGTAGTGACCCGTTGTATGTGAACGTTAGAATCTATCACACCCGATCATCAGGTGGTACTTCGAAACAACGATCTTCCGCAACAGTGCACAGTTAGGGGGAACACTTTTCTTGAAATTTTAGTGAGGAATCATCTTATTTATGCTACTGTCGTTCTAAGCAAATAAGATGTAATCATGACAAACATCACATGCAAATCATAAAGTGACATGATATGGCCAATATCATCTTGCGCCTTTGATCTCCATCTTCGAGGCGCGGCATGATCACCTTCATCACCGGCATGACACCATGATCTCCATCATTGTGTCTTCATGAAGTTGTATCGCAAACTACTACTTCTACTACTATGGCTAACGGTTAGCAATAAAGTAAAGTAATTACATGGCGTTTTCATTGACTCGCAGGTCATACAATAAATTAGGACAACTATGGCTCCTGCCGGTTGTCATACTCATCGACATGCAAGTCGTGATTCCTATTACAAGGACATGATCAATCTCATACATCACATATGTCATTCATCATATCCTTTTGTCCATATCACATCACATAGCATACCCTGCAAAAACAAGTTAGACGTCCTCTAATTGTTGTTGCATGTTTTACGTGGCTGCTATGGGTTTCTAGCAAGAACGTTTCTTACCTAAGCAAAATCCACAACGGTGATATGACAATTCCTATTTACCCTTCATAAGGACCCTCTTCATCGAATCCGATCCGACTAAAGTGGGAGAGACAGACACCCGCTAGCCACCTTATGCATCAAGTGCATGTCAGTCGGTGGAACCTGTCTCACGTAAGCGTACGTGTAAGGTCGGTCTGGGCCGCTTCATCCCATAATGCCGCCGAATCAAGATAGGACTAGTAACGGTAAGCGAATTGAACAAATCATCACCCAAACTACTTGTGTTCTACTCGTGCATAGAATCTACGCATAGACCTAGCTCATGATGCCACTGTTGGGGAACGTAGTAATAATTCAAAATTTTCCTACGTGTCACCAAGATCAATCTAGGAGATTCTAGCAACGAGAGAGAGGGAGTGCATCTTCATACCCTTGAAGATCGCTAAGCGGAAGCATTACAAGAACGCGGTTGATGGAGTCGTACTCGCGGCGATTCAAATCGCTGAAGATTCGATCCAAGCACCGAATGGACGATGCCTCCGCGTTCAACACACGTACAGCCCGGGGACGTCTCCTCCTTCTTGATCCAGCAAGGGGAGAGGAGAAGTTGAGGGAGAACTCCGGGAGCATGACGGCGTGGTGGTGGAGCTCTTAGTTCTCCTGCAGGGCTGCGCCAAGCACTACGAAGAAGGAGGAGGTGTTGGGGGTGGAGGGCTGCGCCAGGGGAAGGGGTGCGGCTGCCCTCCCACCCCACCCCACTATTTATAGGAGGAAGGGAAGAGGGGACCGGACCCCTTATATGCATCTAGAGGGGGGCGGCGGCCAGGAGGGGAAGACTTGCCCCCGAAGCAAGGTGCTAGGCGCCCCCCTCCCCTAGGGTTTCCAGCCCTAGGCGCCTTGGGCCCTTGGGGGCGCACCAGCCCACTATGGGGCTGGTTCCCTCCCATATTCAGCCCATTAAGTCCTCCGGGGCAGGTGGCCCCACCCGATGGACCCCCAGACACCTTTCGGTGGTCCTGGTATAATACCGTTAACCCCCGAAATCATTCTGGCGACTGAAATTGGACTTCCCATATATAAATCGTTACCTCCGGACCATTCTGGAACTCCTCGTGGCGTCCGGGATCTCATCCAGGACCCGGAACAACCTTCGGTAACCACATACAATTTCCCATAATAACTCTAGTGTCACCGAACCTTAAGTGTGTAGACCCTACGGGTTCGGGAACCATGCAGACATGACCGAGACATCTCTCCGTCCAATAACCAACAGCGGGATCTGGATACCCATGTTGGCTCCCACATGTTCCACGATGATCTCATCGGATGAACCACGATGTCGGGGATTCAATCAATCCCGTATACAATTCCCTTTGTCCATCGGTATGTTACTTGCCTGAGATTCGGTCGTTGGTATCCCCATACCTCGTTCAATCTCGTTACCGGCAAGTCTCTTTACTCGTTCCGTAACGCATGATCTCGTGGCTAACTTCTTAGTCACATTGAGCTCATTATAATGATGCGTTACCGAGTGGGCCCAGAGATATCTCTCCATCATACGGAGTGACAAATCCCAGTCTCGATTCGTGCCAACCCAACAGACACTTTCGGAGATACCTGTAGTGCACCTTTATAGTCACAACGTACGTTGTGACGTTTGATACACCCAAAGCATTCCTACGGTATCCGGGAGTTGCACAATCTCATGGTCTAAGGAAATGATACTTGACATTAGAAAAGCTCTAGCAAACGAACTACACGGTCTTGTGCTATGCTTAGGATTGGGTCTTGTCCATCACATTATTCTCCTAATGATGTGATCCCGTTATCAACGACATCCAATGTCCACGGTCAGGAGACCACAACCATCTATTGATCAACGAGCTAGTCAACTAGAGGCTTACTAGGGACATGTTGTGGTCTATGTATTCACACATGTATTACGGTTTCCGATTAGTACAATTATAGCATGAACAATAGACAATTATCATGAACAAGAAAATATAATAATAACCATTTTATTATTGCCTCTAGGGGATATTTCCAACATTCTCACCACGGGCCAAGCCCAGGTCGATGGAGAGGCCAAGGTAGGCCGGCTCGCTTGCTGGATCGGGTCGAGGTAGACCCGGTGCTGTCAAAGCGCGCACACGCTCGTGCCTGGACGGACGCGAAGCAGGGTCGGGTCGTTACATATGATCATTGTTGTAGTTTGCCGATCACGGATTTAGTCGATTGAGTTTTTCTTTTTCACCCGCCTACGCATAGTTTTGGTCTTATATGACTTTACATTTTGCGGGTGTGTTTTTTGTTTGCGTGCGTTGTGGTTGACTGTGTGCATCCTAGCTATGCAAAGGTCGGATGTGTGCTCTTTCTGTTTATCCTCTTGAGCTTCATTTCGAGCCAATAAAAATCACCCTTTTGTCAAAAAAACTGATGTCACAAACGGGAAGCCCAAACTATGATCCTAAAGCTGGATTTTAGAAAAGCCTATGACTCTGTCTCCTGGCTTCCCTTCTCAAAATCTTGCGACACCACGGTTTCCCAGACCGCTTCTACGCTTGGATCAATGACATCCTAAGCTCGGACAAAACTTATGTTCTATTAATTGGAGTCGAGGGTGATTAGATTAACTGCAAAAATGGTCTTCGTCAAGGTGACCCCCTCTCGTCGTAACTCTTAATTCATTGTGGTAGATATCTTGCAATAGCTAATCTGTAATGCATTCACTACATCTAATGCTGCTCTCGGGCACCCAATCTACCATGATCTCCCCCCGTGGTGCTTCACTACGTCGACGACACCCTAATTGTAACATGCATCTGATGAAGCAGCTGCCACTCTTAAATCAATCTTGGAATCCTTCTCCGCAGCTACTGGGCTTCACATAAACTTCTTCAAAAGCACCTTCGTCCCACTGCACTTAGACAACGCTACCGCTGCTACAATTGCTTCTACCTTAGGTTGCCCCATCTTTAATTTTCCACATAAGTACCTAGGGCCCCCTGTCACCCTACAAACTGCCAGCTTCCGCTTTGCAGCCGATCATCTCTAGCTGCCTAAATCGCCTGCCTGGATGGTGCGCCAAACTGCTCTCCCGTTCGGCACATTTAGTTCTCATCTATTCGGTTCTCGACTCGCTAGCCACGTACTTCATGTCTGTTTTCAAACTCCCTAAATAAACGGTGAAAGCCATTGATGCTATTCGGAGAGCGTTCTTCTGGGCCGCCGACGAGTCATGTTCTGGCGCTCAATGCCTTATTGTCGTTTGCAAACTGAAAACAAATTGGTGGTCTTGGCATAAAAAATATAGCTTTATAAAATGATTGTTTGCTAATGAAGTTTGCTCACAAGCTCCTCTCTGACAGCTCTCCTATTGTGCTGCCCTGGATTTCATGGCTAAACAAAGTACACACCTAAACAACCTGCCACACATTGCCTCCTGCAACAACCCCACCTTCCTGACCAAAATCATATAATGCCACATAAAAACCCTATGTTCCATCTCATCTGTGCTCACAAATAATGGCCTCAGAACTTTCTTCAGGCATGACACCTGGCTACAGCAAACCTCCCTAGCTTAGAAATTCCCAAGCCTCTACTCCCACTCAAGAGACCCACACATCCTTGTTTTCCACGTCATGCAGTACGGCTTACATGCTAACCTGACTAACCGGCTATCTAATGCTACTTCGGCCGAGCTTGTTGCCTTGAATGTACTGTTACAGGACTTCCAGCTCTCTGAAGGACCGGACGATCGGATCCTCAACCATGGTGCGCCATTCTCCTCAAAGGCAGCCTATGCGATCCTCACTCAGGGGGAAACTGAAGATGATCGCGCGAACCTAATTTGGCGATCAAGAGCTCACCCCAAGCTAAGGCTCTTCGGCTGGCTCCTCTTAAACACGAGCTAACCAGTTTCACAAGCATATAATCTCAGATGCAGCCTGCCCATGCACCTCTAAAGACACTGCACATTTGTTCTTAAACTACCCCAAAGCGTGCCAAGTTTGGGTTCAACTTCAAATCAACCCTTCTCACAGGTTTTAAGACCTTTGGTCTGCCATCGCCCCGACTGGTCTTGATCCCTCCGTCTGACCTGAGGTGCTGCTTCCATCCTCTGGAAGATCTAGCAATCTAGGAACGCTGCCGCCTTCAGAAATGAACACCATGATGCTCTGCTTACTATTTGAAACTTATGAACTTTGGTGCAACCGGTTTAGGGAACCGGTAGACAAGGTAGCAGCCAAGACAGACAAGGAGGCAGGCAATTTTTGGCTGACCCACCTCTCCTCACGGCTTGATGTGCCCTTATAAACTCTTATTGGCCTGGCCAATCTTTGAGAAATATACATTCGAATGTAAACACCAACTATAATACTGCACGAATACACTGAAGCAACTAAACTCAATAGGAAGCAGGTAGCATTTGTAGCATCAAGGAGAACCAGAACAAGACCAGGTCGCATTGCACAGAGAACTACCTGATCAAATGATCTTCCATTCCATTCGACAGAATGAAGCATAGGTGATGGCAAAACGAATATCACCAAAATGCACCGCAAATGACGGCGGTTCCAACCAGATTAAGATCCATAACTGGAACGGGTCTTAGTGTCTTACAAGTTGAAATCGCTCAGGCAAACCATGTCCCAACTAAGCAAAGACAAGGACAAAACCAAAAGATAACTCTATGCTGATAAGACCTCACAACTCTCAGTGAATGAAGCTTCAGATTCATGGAAGACGATCACGAGCTCAGGACGCCTTCACTGAGACTCAGTTGCCGCCGGTACTTCTGGCATCACACCCGGAGTCTCCTCCTTGACCTCAGGCTCCACCTTCTGCCTGCCAAATGCCTGCCACCCATCACAAAGCATCAAGAGGTCAGCCATCAGATTCAATCAGACGCATCAGAAAACAGTAGCAGATTGGATATCACAATTCGGAAGTTCAGGACAGAATCCATTACAATAAATGGCATTGGCATCAGTAGTAACCAGAGCAAACTAGATACGTGGGGTGTTTTGACATCACAAGCAGAAACAGAGAAAGATTAGATGCCAAGATTTTTTCAAGATCTTTATCGCACATGCAAGGACTTCGTGTAGACAGTAGAAACTCGAAAATTCTAAGAAAATAGCCCCGTGGTTATCAGCTTGTGGTCATCAGGAGATGAAAACAGAACAATTCGTACAAGAACATGCATTCCGATCCAAGAAACAAAGAGGGAACCAAAGACTAGGAACAATGTTATCCAATTTTATGTCCCTATCTAAGAATCTACCACAAATTATCCAAGAAATATTTACCCAACAGTGGCTATAAGAACAGAATTTAGGAGCAAATGACTTGTTACCTTTAAGCAAGGGCTTTATGAACTTCATAGCCCTTTAGCATAAGACCCAAGAAAGAATCCTGAACAAAATCTCCGAAGCACGCAACTGAGGCATAATCAAGCAATTCCCATGGCAACTGTAATTTAAACTAATCTTTAGAACAACAGCAAACAATAAAAGGGAAACAGTTATAATAAAGAGATTAGACATTTAGTACCACTTTGCCGTGCTCATTATGGTTTCGCAAAATGAGTAAACAATAAAATTCCTCGTCTAGGTATGTATCGACGTCATGCTTGTTCACTTGATAAGTAACCAAAGGTTCAAAAATGCAATAACTTTTTGCATCAGGCCACTTGGGGCAATCGAAGTTGGTCAATGTTGACCGGAAATTCTCCTGCTCAGTAACATTGAGCCGGAAATAAATCTTCAAAAGATTATCCAAAGCAGCAGCTACAATTGCAGTAAAAAAGCAGTTATTCAATAACGTAACTGCAAATAGTTGTTAGTATAATGCATTAGTTAACCCAACAGTGGATAAAAGTGCAATTAAGCTATCACTAACTAAGCTACTATAAAATGACACAGTTTCTCAAAAAAATAAGTAAAAGCATAGAAGTTCAACAACAATTACCTCTTTCTAGTGGGGACATAAAAACCAAGGGGCGCCGCTTGTACGGTAGCAGTTCTGGATGATTTCTAAATTTGCTCTTCTCGATAAATGTAAGAAAGCCTTCAAAGTATGGTAAATTCTTCCCCTTTGGAAGGAATGTAGCTCTCAACATTAATACGAGGACATGGATATCCTTGTCAAAATCATCTTGACTCGTAGCCACTCTTGGCTTTCTATTCACCACGATTCGACCATAGCTTACTTCAATATCTTCAAACATCAATTCTCCACCCCACGTCAAGTTCTCTTTGTGTGTGTCAAAGTAAGCTATAAGAAAACTACTACCGAGTACCCTACCGATGTCGTCAAAATCATATCTATATTCCTTTCTACCTACAACTGTAGAGGTACAGTCCTGAACTCTCACTTTGACGATGAAACTACCGCGATGTGCTTTAACATAGTCCACAAAAGGGACGCGACCGGCATTACTTATGTTGGATATTCTGTTGCCTCCCAGAGTTGGGTGATCGGCCGATTGAGATGAAGAACCCGATTCTTCCTTACGATGCCTTTTACGAGGCCTTCCAGTATCCGGACTGCAAAACAGTAATAACATTAAAGCTTGGCATAGAGAAAAAAGACAAACATTTACAGACTGGAAATAGTACTAAGATGTCAGTAACTAACTTGTCACCACCACCAAGAAGTTTAATATTTAGTTCCCCAGTTGAGCCGTCCCCTTCAATGTAGTGGCGAGTACAGACTCTAGCTTTTACATGAGCATAAAAAGCCGGTGCCACTGCAAAACATGTTAAATTTTAGGTTCTGAAAATAAACAGCACAAGATGTAAACGTCAAAACAGAGGACTAGGAAGCAGTAGAACAAAGGCCATTGGCAAAGCACAATTAAGCAGACATACAAGCAACTGATCCAATATTACGAGGCCTAAGCTGCACACTAGCATGATTATCTTATCTACTTAGAGGGAAAAAGAACAGACTTCAAGTAAAATTAAGGCAGAAACTGAACAAGAAAAAAAACTCACCTGTGGAGAGTCCTGGAACGCACCGAGCATAGCTGCAAAAGACAGATCAGAAGTGGTAAGATTCATAACACAGCGCAGCACAACACACACACACACACACACAGAGAAAGAGAGAGAGAGAGAGAGAAGATTACGTATTACAGAGCTTCTTCGTCAGGGATTGAAGCGCATCAGCCGTGAAATTGTTCTCATCATAAAGAACATGGTAATTACAACTTGTTCCCTGCGAGTATTTGCAAGCACTCAGTATGCAAACACTGAAGATCAAATGCATAGAAAAATGACATTTGGATCAAGTGCCTACCTGTATGTTGGTATTGTTGCACAGGTAAAAGCCAAAGTCTGTTGGGTGGCAGGTCATGAGTTCAAACACACTTCCTGCAGGACAATAAAAATAGCAATCACAGTCAGCAATGCTTCAACAAGTAGCAGATAGTTGCTACCAGTGACATTGAACTACTAACCAGGAAGTATGTTCCCACTCTTGTCAGTCATATCACGCCTCCCATGAACATCAGGGAACAGCCTGGTGTGATCCCTTTTCTGGACAACCACAAAGGTGACTGGGGGCATATACCCCTCCTCCAATGAGGCGCAGGCCTTGCAACAGCAAAATTAAGAACCATCAGAATGAGAAAAGCCAAGGATAACATCAGAGGAGGTAGACAAAACAGAAATTTGCATGTAATCATATGTTGCAGGCTTACCTTCCTGATTGCGTCCATTTCATGACGCGGAACATGGCTGAATTGGCCTTCACTTACGCCATCCCTGTACATGAGAATGATCGGTCAGGCAGTTCCATTGAATGGACAGGATGAAAAGAGTGTCATGAATTTGTGCACACACCTGTAGAAGAGTATCCTCTCAGGCCTCCGGCCTGTCTTCCTGCGGAATGCAATCAGTAACTCCCTGTAGAGACAATTATGTCAGGTTAGCAGTTGATCCACAGGGCAATTGCTAGCAAACGTCTCTGACTAATCACAAAACTCACCTGATCATGCCACCATTGACATTACCCCTCTTCGGATCTTTGGTGACACTGAAGAGGTCTTCGATTATCTCCTGCCTGTGTGGTTGAGCAGAGACAAGACCTCTGTACTTGGTGATCTCTGGCCAGTCCATTGATGCCACCACCTACATCAATCCAATAAAAGAAGCGGATAAGTCTATTTGTACTCAACAGGCATGTGCATCGAGATGATAATTCCATTTGAAACATAAAATCAGACAGAAACAAATAACAAATTGACAAACTGTTAGCTACGGGGAAAGAACTAACCGCAGCAATAGATGATGCAGAGTCCTCTCCAGGTGGGGGGTGTGTAACATCAGCACCAAAGATGATTGTTGGGACTTCGGACACAAACGGTATGCCATTTCGCACAAAAGCTCTCTCCAGAACTGTGTTGCGTCCTCCGACCTAGTTAAGACACAGAATTATCACATTCAACAGAAACCGAAGCAGACAACAAATCAACAATCCATGGAAACTGAATGTAAAACATAGACCAGTTGGTTATGTTACCTTCACATTGATTTTGAGTGCAACATTCTCCAGATATTGCTTGTTCGGTCTGGCAGCATGCCTTGGCAGGCAACACTGAGACACGATCCCAAGGTCGGTCTCGCAAACCTTCTTGATTTTCCCTGCAAAGTTAAACGTGGCACACACATAAATCTACAGAAATCCAAGAGAAGGTGGAAGGGGATTGACCAGAGGAGACATATGCATACCATAAGAACCACTGACTTCAGGTAGGATTACGATTAACAGTTGTAGCTGTTTTTCGTGTCCCTGTTTTCCAAGCATTTCGGTAGTCCTCCTGTAGACATCCCTCAAGGCATTCTCGATGTGGTTGGGGTTAGCTGATCGGTTGTCTACAAGTGGCCTTGGATTGACAGACTACAGGGTTGGAAAACACAAGTCAGTCAGCTATAACATACACACATAAATCATAAATGCCTTAGAAACAGGAAAGCAATGCAAGCCTTTACCATTCCAGTCATATTGCACATCTGAATCAGATCACAACAGAACCTGTGTACCTCCTCAGGAGGCATGCGTGAAAAACTCACACAGGCCCAGTTGTCTATGATTCCTCCATTGATCATTTTCTGCAGTAAAAAAACTCAAATGAGACCTATCATTTGTACCATCATGGATATACTACATACAAAATAATGAGCCAAGTCGCAAACAAGCTCAACTGTTTCTCAATTTAAGTAACTAGTGTGAAAACTACATGATCAATAAAGTGTCAAGCAAAATAATTTGAGTTGCTACATACTCCTCTGTAAACTAATATAAGAGCGTTTAGATCACTACTTTAGTATTCTAAACGCTCTTATATTAGTTTAAGGAGGGAGTACAAAATGATGACCTGTCCAATACATTTAGAACAACCAAAGAAGAAATTCAACAAGTTCTCCCACTCCTTGTTCCAAGAAGAAGTAATGCTTAGTAAAATTGGGAGTGAAGACACTGAACAGAGAAATACCTTGTTAATCATGTTCCACTGTCCAACACTTGGCGCACAAGTTTTCTCCTTTCCAGAATCATGATATCTCAACTGAAACACATACGAAGGATGTGATTACTACAAATCCTTCCAGTTTAAGCAGCTCAGAGAAAGGGAAAAAAATGCAGCATCCTTACCATGGGGGGAGGCAGCACACGGGCTGGAACAGAGACCAGGTCACTGCAGACATTGATTCCAAACTCCTGAGCATACTTGTTATGCAGAACCATCTACAGTGTGAAAAAGAGTGTTACGAGAAAGACTGGACATTACAGGCAAACATGACATATATGCCTTGAAAAGAAGATATGGGCAGGTATTTACAGAATCCAGTTTACAGTAGGTACATACCTCACGAATGCTTTGCTCCCTCTGCTGGGGACGTTGACGGGTAGCTCTAAGTATGTTGGTGACCTGCTTGTCATTCAGTTTCTTAGAGTACCTTTGCCCTTCAACAATCTTGCACGCCTACAATCAATTTGTAGAGAACCATGAGCAAACAATGCATAATTCAAGTATGACGAAGCAGGCATGGACACAATACCTCCATAGGCAGATACACAGGCCGAGCATCACTTCCAGACTGCAAGCAGGGCCAAGAAGTATACTGCAGATTGTAGTTGTATCTTTGCATGAAGTACTGAACAACTGACATTCTTGTTCCTCTCTCATCAACAGGAAATCTAACAACAACAAAAACAACCCGAGTAGAGTGCTATTAGAAAGGGAATGATAATCATGGATAGATGCTAAAAAGGAAACTGTGGTCTAAACGTTCATAAGGGAAATTGTGAACAGGAAACAATTTGGCACAAACAGATCCTTGCTATGCTGCAGAAATCAAATGCATATGGCACAGGAAGAATGTTGTAAACAAAATTATTCCCCTAACCAGTTCCTGACACACCAACGTCAATGAAGAAGCAATAACCCGGAAATCTCTACACAACTACGCACCTTTCTAATATTCCAGCAACCCTGATTAGTTGCACCAGAACATAGAGATAAAAGACATAATGGAGAATATTATAGCATTGGAGGGAAGTTATTTACATGAGCTGGCTCATGGGAACAGGAATAATCCCTGTTATCTTGTATCTTCTGATTTGGTCTTCCTGGTGGTTTGTTTCGACACGCACCCCACGGAGTGCTTTCTTTATCTGCATATTGTGCATAGGAGGAGATTAGTCAACTATGTCAAGAGAATAACATGGCGCAATCTACATAACATGAATTCTAAAACTAGCTTAGCATGGATGAACAGTACCTTAACACGGTCCCTGTCTGTCAGAGGCCGTGAGGCATCACGTAAGTTGAGGAACTCTAGCACAAACTGGACCACTGTCACAGGCTTGAAGAAGGATGTTGCAGATATGTCTGAAAAATGAAGTGGAGATCATCAGATAAACAAGGCTAGGACACACTGCAATCAGAAAACAGTAACAGTAACAGACAGGGGAGGGGAGAGGAGTACCTATATTGAGTGACAGCCCCATCTGGGTTGGACGTAAGCTCTGGTAGTAACCTCTCCAGCACTCTAATCCTTCACCAATGTCTCCTCTGTGACCAAAGGTGGTGGAGAATAAGGATCTGGACACTGTGACATAGCTGCAATGAAAAGGAATTTTGTCGCTAAAACGGACCAGACGGAAATCAGAACCATGCAAGAAGGCCAGAAAAAGACACAGGAGATCAAATCGAAAAAAGAAAAAGGTGGGTGGCTTTGCATGGGACGGGGAGGATGGGATGGGATCTCACGACGACCTCCCGTCTATAGCAAGCCAAAACGGATCCCAAGAATCTGCACCCAAGACCGCAAAGTTGCCCAAAAAATAACTAGTACTTGTACTGCTAGTTTCCAAGACAAGACCAACAGAGCCGAAAACAAGACGCGCTAGCTACTGTCTGCGGGATGGCTTTGCACGGAGGCAATTATCTCTCTCTCTCTCGCTCGCTCTCCAAAAATTCCACTGTTCATGCACGAGAACAGAAGAAAACCATCCATCCGTGCATCTTCGAAAACGCCAAGCGAAAAATACAAGGGCCGATTAAGTGTAGCGAGAGCGCTAGCTCGACCAAATCACCCATGGATGGGTCAGTACAAGCTTATCCCGGGGTAGATCTATCGGTTAATTAGCGCGGACAACGGAAAAACATGCTCAAAAACGGCAGATCTAAACTAGACGAAGCTCCCACATCCTGTAGCAAGAGCGCTAGACCAAAACACCCACATAAACTACTCGATGAGGTCGGACACAATTCACAGGGAAAAATTAACTAATCAGCTAGCGGGGGAAAACAACACGATCACAAGGGTATACCGAGAACATGCATGGCACGCCAGATCTAAACCAGAAATAGCCACTACGTGAACAGAGAGTGTAGGTAAGGACTAAGGAGCGGGATGGGGTTCCGGAGGCAGCTCACATCGTAGTGGAAGAGGGCGTTGTCGGCGACGTTCACGACGAAGTGGTTGGCGCGGATCATCACCTTCTGGCCGACGGTGCCGGCGCCGGGGCGCGCGTGGTGGGCGAGCCATTTCTTCGACACCGGCACGTGCTCCACCTCGGGCCCCTTCTCCGCCTCGGGCTGCACCACCTGCGCCGCCGCGGCCGCGGGCGGCGCCAGCGCGCTCTCGGTGAAGAAGGGCTTGGGCTCCAGCTCCTTGGCGACGGCCGCGGGGGTCGGTGGAGCGGGGGCGGGGGCGGAGACGCGGGCCGGCTGGAACGGAGGCGCGGCCGGCGAGGGCGTCGGAGCGGGAGCGCGGATGGTGGTCGGCGTGGGCGAGGGCGCGCGGATGGTGACCGGCGTCGGGGAAGGCGCGCGGACGGCGGCGCAGGGTGCCGGCGCGGGGTTGCGGACGACGACGCCGTGCTGGTAGGCGCCCTGGTGCGGCCCCGTGGCGTTGGGGTTGTCGGCCACCACGGGCGCCGCCGTCGCGGCGGGGCGAGGCGCCGAGGACGCGCACGGAGGCGGCCTGCCCGTGGCCCCACGCCCTCCTCCCGCCGGCGCGCCGCGGCCTCCGCCTCCGCGGTAGGCCATGGCGGGAGAGAGAGCGGTGGTTGTGGGAGGGCTACGCTACGGTGGTGGCGGCGGTGGATTGGGGAGGAAGAAAGGAGCGTGGAGGCGTGGGAGGGAGTGGGTGAGGACGGCGGTGAGCGGGGAGGCGGCTTTATGCGGGGTGAGCGAGTGGGGTGGCGAAACCCTAGCGAGCGGTGTGGTGAGCGCATGGCGTGGTCCGTACGTGGGAGAGGGAGGGGGAGGTGGGCCCAATTTCGCGGTTCTGTAAGGACCGGCGTGTAAAAGGCCGTCCTCCAGCTGCGCGCGCCTGGTTTGCTTTGGTGAAAAAAGTAACCATGGTAGAGCGGGAGTGGTTAACCAGGGTTGCGGTTGGGTCACGTGCCACCAAACGGCACTGTAGACGGACCGGGGTTTCGAATTTCGATTCCCATCCACCATCCACCAACAATGATTGAGCTGCCAACGGGTGGGAAAATCTTTGATTCTTTTTCTTTCTTGATCATTTAATTAAAGACCAAGTATGTGGAAGTGAAATTAATTCGGGTGCCCAAAAACAATTAATTCTGGTGCATTGGTAGCCTTTGTGGCGTCTCTCCTCGTCTTTTGGTTATGGAAGTGAAATTTCTACACATATGTTCACATGATAAATAGACCTTTCTCACGCGAGATTGATTTAAAAATGGCAACATCATCACAAATCGAGCTTATTTGGAAAGTGTTTTTAGTTACTTCTAATCGCGGTAGATGCTTCCAATACACCTTTATAGCATGAATAGTAATGTGAACTGTGTACTCAAAAAAAATTGTTGTGAGGTTTCTTGCACCAAACTATCTCGCAGCCGGGCTGCCTAGCCAACCCACTCCGCATCAACTAACTACGAACCGCTGACTCGCCCTCTCTTTCCCCTTCCCTCTGTCTAGCATAGTGGCATATTCAGAAGCTTGGCACGAAAGTGTTAAATTCTGACATCTTCCTTCCTCTCTCCTTTGCCGGTGTTGCCAACCGTGGTGGGGGAGGAAGGAGGGTGTGTCTTTACAGGCTGAGACGGTTTTGTTGGACCAAATTATCTCACAACTACATGCTGGCTAGCCAATCCACTCTGCGTCAACCAACTACGAGCTACCGACTTTCTAATCTTTTTCCCTTTCCCTCTATCAAAACTGGAAAATCCGTCTTTGCCGAGTGCCAAGCTCCCACTCACGGGCACACGGAAAAAAAACTGTGTGCCGAGGACATGACTCGGCAATAGAGCGTACTCGGGGCAATCCTCTGTTTGCTGAGAGCCGTCGGTAAAACAAAAGGACTCGACAAATAAGCCTTTTGCCGAGCCACATTGCACGATCGTTCGGGAGTTTCATTGGTTCATATACTGGTGGGGACCTCACATTATAGAACTTGTCTCGTACAATGACGAGCCTCCTCAAATTAGCTTTAGGTCTTCATTAGCAGGCAAGTTGGATGCACCTGCACTAGTCCAGGGGAGAGCTTTCATTCATACATAGCTCTATGTGCATTGTAGTTGCATGGCAATCCAAACTCCTTGCACTAATATCAATTATAAAGTCTTCTTCGTGGCCTAATCATCAGTTGCATTGATGCAATATTTTCTTTGTTTTCGACTTTTTGAAACCCCAACATTGCGTTCTCATGCCAATGATTAGGGCATGGAACCTAGACTTGTGCTCATATTCTATTCTAAATTGTGTGATTGGTTGAAATAGCGCATAAAAGAAACAATTGTTTGTATTTGATCTTGTCTCAAGGGTTGGGCTTGAAGTGATTGCCATGTTAAACATTATTTGTGCTAAAGGTAATCACCGTGTTTTCCATAATTATGGACATTCCTTCTAAACCTTTGGCAATGATATTTTTGACTCGATCAATTTGATTATCAAAGAACATGTTGGGAATTCTTTTATATGCATCAGGTAGTTTAATATTGTTAAATACAAACCATTGTCACGCATCTTTATTATTGATAAAGACTCGAAACCTTAGCTAACGCAGTGACCGCATTACATGCACGTACATGGGAGAGTGGGTGGCTAGGGTTCTAAATTTCATGGTTCTGTCCGGAATCATGCGTAAAAAGGTTATCGTTCGTAGGAGAATTGTCCGACTCCGCTTGGGTGCATGGATGACAGTGTGTGGCGGTCTCGGAAAATGTGCGGCGGCGCGAGGGCCTTTCTGTGAGTGAGTACACCTAGTTGCTTTTGTAAGCATGGTTCCGAAAATGATAACCACGGGTGGGTCAGGTGTAAACGGTATTGTAGACAGGAGTTTCAAATTTCGATTCGATTTCTGGCTAGCTAGCTACAGGTTGCGACTCGGGACGTTTCCATATCATACGAACAATCTTAATTTTAGCTAAAAATTTAATAAGTATGTGTGCAGAAATAATAAAAACCGGTGCATTTATAGAACTAATATTCTTTTTTAGCTGGGATAGAATTAATAGTTGCCTCTGTTGGACACACTTATTACACATATCCACATAACTAACGCTGCCTCTGTTTTTATTTACTCCACATATTAATTTTGTCTAATGTCAAACTTTCTAAACTTTTATCAAGGTTGTAGGAAAAAATCAACATATACACAAATCAATATCACTAGCTTCACCATTGAACATATTTTCAAGTTATAGGGATTTGCCATAGTAAATGTTCATATTGTTTCCTATAAACCTGGTCAAACTTTAGGTCAAAGTTAATAAGCGGACGAGTTTCCCCTATGGCGTGGCTAGGGTTCTTTCCTCCATGGCCTAGGGTTTGGACGAACGTGTGGCGGTCGTCTCCTCCGACAGCCCATGTGTGATGTTTTCAGACGCCGGTCTACAACCAGCTGCGATGGTGTGGCCATTGGAAATTCTAATATAGGTGAATTTTTACCAGCTCGAACTGAACGATGAAGTCTTTGATGATGTTGAGATAGATGAGGATGATCCAGCATTCAACTATAGTGTTCATTGGCTTGCCCTAGCTAGATTTCATACAGAGAAGTCATCTAGTCAGCCGCTTTCTATAGAGATATGAGAGATGCGTGTAGCCCGACGGAGGAAGTCAGATTCCGCCCGACAGGACCGAATTTTTTAACTGTCCAAGCATCTTGCCTGGGGGATTGGGAGCACAAATTTGTTATTCATAAACTGGGTGGTCTTGATGTGCCCATATGATGGATTTACCAAAGCTTAGGGAGGTGACCATTGTTTACATGCCAGTTTAGCTACAAATTCATAAGCTCCTGGATGGTATTGCTAGAAAGATCTCATGCATAAAATGTTAAAAGGAGTAGATTTACATTATATGAAGCTCCTTACCTTTTATCTAGTTCATTTTTAGCAACGACATTATATGGTTTATTCCTCTAGACTCGACACAGACCAAATAGTGTGACCTAGTACGAATTGTGTCCCAAGACCGATGACGCGGTTATTCGAACAGATTTACACTCTACAGACGTCACGCACTTAACCCACACTATGGAGCTCCTGGCCTCGTACTTCAGTACATGTTCCCATCAGGTGGACCGGTGCTGCTCCAACAAATTATTTTTCTAAATTAGACCATGGTAGTTTTTGTTGTAGTTAGCATGGCATTTTAATTAAATTTTTTTGCGGGTGCAATTAATTAGACCATGGCAAGAAAATTATTTAGACCATGTTAATTAGTGGTTATTCCTTAGATCTAGGCACTTTTGTCAGTTAGATCATGGAAAAAAATTCTATTAATTAGATCATGGCATTTTCACTATTTTTAACCATGGTATCATAGTTAGGCCAACTCGACCGCGCGACCCCAAACGGACGTCCGTTTTGTCCAGTTTCTGTCCGTTTGGGTAGGGCAATGGGGTCGTGTCCAGACTTGTCCTGGGATGCGGTGGCCGTGTGCCCAACGCGCGGACGCATCCCGGCCGCATCCTGTCCGCGTACTTTTTGTATGCAAGTCCTTAAACTTTTTTTCATCATTCATTCTTGGTACATGAGAACACATCACCAAATTTTGATTAGAAAAGCAAGACCAAAGAAAACAAGAACCACAAGAATACATTTTAGAAGATATCCAACTTCCATAACTGCTCCTGTAAGTTGGATTAGTGCCTTCTCGATGCATTCATTGTTGATCTGCGGAGGAGCCACCTCCATCTTGCGTGTTTCTTTCTTCTTATTCGAGCCTAAAGAAGTAGAGGTTGCTTCCTCGCATCTAGTCTCGTGTCTAGCCTTTAATCTAGCAACAAGTGCACGTGTCTCATCTACAGCCTCAATGCTAGCTAAAAGTGCACGAACATCTACTAAATTGTGCTCTATCAATATATCAATGTACTCTTCTTCCCAATACCAAAACTTGCATCCATTCTACACAACAAAATTTGAAGTTAGCGCAACTTGTCAAACCTAGAGCACAAACCGAAGCTAAAAAAAGCACATACCCCATCGTTTAAGCACTTGATGAACACCCATCTAGGATGTTCCGGCGTTGTAGACACGCGGCGCACGACCATCTTTACGCAATGGTCGCACTTAATGAGCGGCAACGGTGCGCCGACGAGCTTTTGGGCTAGCACCGAGCCCGGCCGACCGCCATTCGTGTATCTGCCGGCGGACCACCGATGGTGTAGATCCGAGCGGCTAGAGGAGGAGCCACTGCCTGCATGTGGCCTTGCGGCCCTGCCATGGCCTTCCGGCCCGGTGCCCGGCCAGTCCATGGCGTGGCGCGGCCTCCCACAGCCGGGCGAGCTCAAAACCGACCGGATCCGGTCCAAATCCGGCCGGTGGGTGCGCAAAACAGGTGGCCGTGGTTGGGTAGCTCGGGGGCGCTGAGGGGGAGGGGCGGGGCGAGTGCGCGTCCGAGCTGCACAGCTACAATGGCAGCGGCGTCGGCGAGGGAAGAGTGGGGAAGGGTGAAGAAGAATGGAGGGCATGCGGCCGGGGGGAGGGAGGGGGCGGATAGAAAAATACGCCCCTGTGCCACCGACGGGCGGGCCAAGGGAGGACACGCGCAGACGGCCCGAGCGTCCGCGTGCTGTCTGTTTCACCCCAAAAGCGGCGCAAACTTGAGCAGGGGATGGGTCGAAAGCGGACACAAAACGGACAAAAGTCCGTTTGCGCCCGCGCGCTGGGCCGTCTGGTTCGTCCGTTTTACCCCAAACAGACGCGCGCGGACAGGATGGGGTCACGCGGTGGAGTTGGCCTTATCATGGAATAGTACCATGGTGAATTTCTTGTCTCGGAATTATTTGGTCTTCCTTCCTTCATTCATTCATTCCCTTTGGTTGTATAAGAGCACGAGAGAGGGCAACGGCATGCATGCAGCGCCCATCGCCTCGCCAATGGAAGGCCGAGAGAGGGGACCAGGTGATCACAGGCGAGGAGGAGAGGTGCGCATCATCTGGTGCATGCATGCATGCAATGGCCGAGCCGAGGCGGCTGGCCCGCGCTGCGGAGCAAAGGCTGGGTGAAGTGGAGTTTGGTGGGTCCCCACGCCAGCCGGCGACTCCCAGCTTGATCCGCATGACCCCACCCAATCCCGATGGATAAAATATTGTGGGGGAGGGGGCGAAGACACCTGTCCCTGCCTGCTCCTCTTTCTCTCTCCCTCGGTCTCCAGTCCACAGCATATAGAAAGCCAAGCAGGGTCCGCCCGTCCGGTCCGGTCCGGTCTGCTGCTTCTGGCAGAGCCGTTTCGAGTCACCGATCCGCCTAGCCTAGGCGGCAGCAGCAGCAGGTGCGGTCCGGTGCATGCGCTCGCCATCTCCACCTCCACGGACGCCCCTGCCACGCACACATCCATCCCTCCCTCCCTCCCGCGGAGCGCGTACGATCCACGCCACCTCCATCTCTCTCTCTTTCCCTGGCCGCCCGCGCAGATGGACAGGAACGTACGCACACGCACGTCACGGCGCCGCAGCCCACGCACCTCGCTGCGCGGCTTGCTTTAGCTTTGCTTTCGCCCGGCCGGCCGGAGCAGCTCGCAGCGCAGATCAGGGCAGGGGTCGGAGGGCGCAGGCCGTGCATGTCCCCCGCCGGGCCACGTCCTTTTCCTCTCCACCAACACTTTCCCTCTCTCGCATTCCCGTTGCACCGGAACGGCTACTGCGCGCAGCGGGCGTACGTGTGTTTCCTCTCTTCCACGCTCGCTCGCGCGCGCGCCAGCCCGGCTCGGCCGTCGATCGGATCACGCGCCCGTCACGCCCGCACCGGTCACGTATCGCCCTCAGACCTTGTGTACATGCATGACTGTACCGTATGCACGGCCACTCCCGTGCACCTGCCTTCTAGTCGTGGCTCAAGGTTTCAAAACCCACGTAACATGCATATACTCCCCTCCTGCCACGTACTCTACGCCCAACGATTGTTAAAACCCACTCATATTTCATATTTGCCTTCATCGCGTCCAGTTCAAAGCACGCCAAGTATTCTTCTTACTTCCTTTAGCCGTCAAAAAATTCAGTAATCGCATTTAATGTACCAGTGATGACTATACGAGGCAAGGAGTACAGAACAAGGACCATGCACTAGTAGAAAACAGGGCTTTCGTTCGGGCATGGCAAGCCCATTAGTTCCGGTTCAGTCACGAACCGGGACCCATGGGGCCATTCGTCCCGGTTCGTGAGCCCAGGGGCCGGCCGGGGCCTTGTGGGCATTGGTCCCGGTTCGTATGGACCCATTTGTCCCGGTTCTAGGCACGAACCGGGACCAATGGTCCTCGCTCCTGGCCCACAACCATTGGTCCCGGTTCTTGGCTCGAACCGGGACAGAAGGCTGAGCTTTAGTCCCGGTTTCTACCACGAACCGGGACAAATGAGTTGCCTATATATACCCCATCGCCACAGCAGAGCACTCCACAGTGCTCTGTTTTTTCTGGCCGGCGAGGGGAGGGCATTTGGGTGCTCTAGCTCACCTCCTATGCACATGAGGTGTTCGATGAAATGTCCGAGCCATACTAGTTAATCTTTTCCCTCTCGAAACTCGACCTCCGAGCTCCATTTTCCCCGAGATTTGTCTAGGTTTAGCGGTCCGTCACATCCCGTCCCCGTCTTCACCGCCGTTGATCGCCCGCGCCGATCTCGTCGCCAGCACCACCATGATGAGCCTCTTGTTTTTATCTTCTTTCTGAAAGAAAAAAAAATTCTTACTTTAGATAGATACTTGTCTAATTTTGTTACTTTTATTATTCTTTCTTATTACATAGTGCGACGGTTTTGGTATCCGCCCCCGTCGGCCCTCGTCCTGTCTATGATTCGGATGTGGTATATATTATCTTTTTATAACTATTTGGTTCATTTATTGTTTATGACAAATATGCCGACCAACGTGACATAGATTTTATTTATCTAGGAGGTGGTTGAACTGGAAATTCCAACCGACCCTATTGTCGAGAGGTTAAATTTAGTTGAAGAAGAAAACAATTACTTGAAGGAAAAAATAAAAAAATTGAGGAGGAGAAGATGATATTGGAGTTGCATGTTGCGGATGTCGTCGATGATCACAAGATCAAGATGGATGCAATGCGCTTGAAGATTAGAAAGATTAGAAAATATGCCATTCATACCGAGGCTTCGTATCATTATGCCGTTGGATCAATTGTTACCTTGGTTGCGATTATGATCGCATTTGTTTTCGCATTGAAATGTTTTACATAGTTTCAATGTATGGTTTAATTAATTAGATGCTCTGGAGAGCTATATGTTGTTAGATGAAAACTATGTATGTACTTTGGTTTTAATGTGACGATGAGCTTCTATTAATTTGGTCACTTAATTATCTATTCATGATGTTCTGTAATGATTTTTGACACACTTAATTATATATAATGCACGCAGATGAACCGACAATGGATGTACGGTGACAGACACACCTCCGAGTACATTAAGGGCTTGCATGATTTTCTCGAAGTGGCTGAGGCAAACAAGCAGAATGGTTTTATGTGTTGTCCATGCCCTATATGTGGGAATACGAAGTCTTACTCTGACCGGAAAATCCTTCACACCCACCTGCTTTACAAGGGTTTCATGCCACACTATAATGTTTGGACGAGGCACGGAAAAATAGGGGTTATGATGGAAGACGGCGAAGAAGAAGAGGACGATGACAACTATGTGCCCCCTGAATACGGTGATGCTGCAACGGGGGAAGCTGTTGAAGATCAAGAGGAACCAGACGATGTGCCCAATGATGCTGCAAGGGGGGAAGCTGCTGAAGATCAAGAGGAACCAGTGCCCCATGATGATGATCTCCGCCGGGTCATAGTCGATGCAAGGACGCAATGCGAAAGTCAAAAGGAGAAGCTGAAGTTCGATCGCATGTTAGAGGATCACAAAAAAGGGTTGTACCCCAATTGCGAAGATGGCAACACAAAGCTCGGTACCGTACTGGAATTGCTGCAGTGGAAGGCAGAGAATGTTGTGCCTGACAAAGAATTTGAGAAGCTATTGAAAATATTGAAGAAGAAGCTTCCAAAGGATAACGAATTGCCCGACAGTACATATGCAACAAAGAAGGTCGTATGCCCTCTAGGATTGGAGGTGCACAAGATACATGCATGCCCTAATGACTGCATCCTCTACCGCGGTGCGTACAAGGATCTGAACGCATGCCCGGTATGCGGTGCATTGCGGTATAAGATCAGACGAGATGACCCTGGTGATGTTGACGGCGAGCCCTCCAGGAAGAGGGTTTCTGCGAAGGTGATGTGGTATGCTCCTATAATACCACGGTTGAAACGTCTGTTCAGAAACGAAGAGCATGCCAAGTTGATGCGATGGCACAGTGAGGCCCGTAAGAAAGACGGGAAGTTGAGAGCACCCGCTGACGGGTCGCAGTGGAGAAAAATCGAGAGAAAGTACTGGGCTGAGTTTGCAGCTGACCCAAGGAACGTATGGTTTGGTTTAAGCGCAGATGGCATTAATCCTTTCGGGGAGCAGAGCAACAATCACAGCACCTGGCCCGTGACTCTATGTATGTATAACCTTCCTCCTTGGATGTGCATGAAGCGGAAGTTCATTATGATGCCAGTTCTCATCCAAGGCCCTAAGCAACCCGGCAACGACATTGATGTGTACCTAAGGCCATTAGTTGAAGAACTTTTACAGCTGTGGAATGGAAACGGTGTACGTACGTGGGATGAGCACAAACAGGAGGAATTTAACCTGCACGCGTTGCTGTTTGTAACCATCAACGATTGGCCCGCTCTCGGTAACCTTTCAGGACAGACAAAAAAGGGATACCACGCATGCACGCACTGTTTAGATGACACTGAAAGTATATACCTGGACAAAAGCAGGAAGAATGTGTACTTGGGCCATCGTCGATTTCTTTCGACCAACCATCAATGTCGAAAGAAAGGCAAGCATTTCAAAGGCGAGGCAGATCACCGGAAGAAGCCCGCCATGCGTACCGGTGATCACGTACTTGCTATGGTCAATGATTTACACGTAATCTTTGGAAAGGGTCCCAGCGGACTAGCTGTTCCGAATGACGCTGAGGGACACGCACCCATGTGGAAGAAGAAATCTATATTTTGGGACCTACCCTACTGGAAAGAGCTAGAGGTCCGCTCTTCAATCGACGTGATGAAGAACCTTTGCGTGAATCTGCTAGGCTTGTTGGGCGTGTATGGGAAGACAAAAGATAAACCTGAGGCACGGGAGGACCTGCAACATTTGCACGAAAAAGACAACATGCCTCCGAAGCAGTATGAAGGTCCTGCCAGCTACGCTCTTACGAAAGAAGAGAAAGAAATCTTCTTTGAATGCCTGCTCAGTATGAAGGTCCCGACTGGCTTCTCGTCGAATATAAAGGGAATAATAAATATGCCAGAGAAAAAGTTCCAGAACCTAAAGTCTCATGACTGCCACGTGATTATGATGCAACTGTTTCCGGTTGCATTGAGGGGGCTTCTACCGGAAAACGTCCGATTAGCCATTGTGAAGCTATGTGCATTCCTCAATGCAATCTCTCAGAAGGTGATCGATCCAGAAATCATACCAAGGCTAAGGAGTGATGTGGCGCAATGTCTTGTCAGTTTCGAGCTGGTGTTCCCACCATCCTTCTTCAATATCATGACGCACGTCCTAGTTCATCTAGTCGACGAGATTGTCATTCTGGGGCTCGTATTTCTACACAATATGTTCCCCTTTGAGAGGTTCATGGGAGTCCTAAAGAAATATGTCCGTAACCGCGCTAGGCCAGAAGGAAGCATCTCCATGGGCCATCAAACAGAGGATGTCATTGGGTTTTGTGTTGACTTCATTCCTGGCCTTAAGAAGATAGGTCTCCCTAAATCGCGGTATGAGGGGAGACTGACTGGAAAAGGCACGCTAGGAGCGGACTCAATAATATGCAGGGACGGGCATTCTTGGTCTCAAGGACACTACACAGTTCTACAGAACTCTACCTTGGTGACCCCGTATGTCGATGAACACAAGAACAGTCTGCGCTCCAAACACCCGGAGTAGTGTGACGACTGGATTACATGTGAACACATCAGGACTTTCAGCAGTTGGTTGGAAACATGTCTCAGAGGTGACACCACTATTTGTGATGAGTTGTACTCGTTGTCCAGGGAACCATCTTCGACTGTATTGACTTACAAAGGATACGAGATAAATGGGAATACATTTTACACGATTGCCCAAGATCAAAAGAGCACCAACCAAAATAGCGGTGTCCGCTTTGATGCAGCAACCAAGAGGGGAAAGGACACATATTATGGTTACATAATGGACATATGGGAACTTGACTACAGACATGATTTTAAGATCCCTTTGTTTAAGTGCAAATGGGTCAATCTGTCAGGAGGCGGGGTACAGGTAGACCCACAGTACGGAATGACAACAGTGGATCTGAACAATGTTGGGTACACTGACGAACTGTTCGTCCTAGCCAATGATGTGGCACAGGTTATCTATGTGAAGGACATGTCTACCAGACCGAGGAAAAGAAAAGATAAGAAAGCGAATACATCATACGATGAGCCAAAGCGCTACATAGTTCTTTCAGGAAAAAGGGACATTGTGGGAGTGGAGGGCAAGACAGACATGTCTGAAGATTATGAAAAGTTTCATGAAATTCCTCCCTTCAAAGTCAAGGCTGACCCAAGCATCCTGATAAACGATGAAGATTATCCATGGTTACGACGCAATAAGCAAATGACACAAGCGAAGAAAAAGTGAAGACTTTCTCCCGCAACTATTATGATGATACCATGCCAACTTTGTAATAGACGAGTATGATACCATTGTACATTTTGTACAAGAAGTGCATCTAGTTTTTGCCGTAACCCTCTCAACTTTCTTGCACATGCTATGTGGATGAAATGATGATACCATGCCAACTTTCAACCTTTTCAGAGTTCATTTGAAATGCTTTTCAATTTTAGGGTCTTATAGCTCAAAATAATTAGTAAATGCATGAAAAATAACATGCCAAGAATTAAAATTATGCCACCTACTGGCCCACCACGGCCTGAATACGATTAGAAACCCATCCATGGGCCAGGATTCAGGCCCGCAGAAGGCCCAGTAGGCCCACAGGCATGTACAGAGAGGTTAGGCCCGTAAGCCTGCTTTAGAGAGGAGCTCGACAGCTCAGGTGCACCGCACCTTATAAACAGGTGCGGCTCTCTCTTAGCTAGCGAGGTGGGACTAAATTCACCACCACGCCGCTGTGCAAGGCCATTGGTCCCGGTTGGTGGCACGAACCGGGACCAATTCCACCCTTTGGTCCCTGTTGGTGCCACGAACCGGTACTAATGAGGCTGTGGTCCCACGAGCACCTTTAGTACCTGTTCGTGGCATGAACCGGTACTAGAGTTTCTTACTAGCTAAGCAGTTTTTTAGTCCCACCTTGCTAGCTGAGAGGCACTAGGAGCGGTTTATAAGCCCTGGGTGCAGAGACGATGAAGAAGAGGCGCAATGCTCACGTTGCTTAGCTTCAAGCCTTGAGGAATAAGGTAGACTGCATCGAGCTATGTGCAGTGCAGTCTACACTATTCCGAAAGGCTTGAAGCAAATCAACGCGCATTGTGCCTCTTTTTTATTTTTAATCATTAAAAGCAAAAAGAATTTTCATAAAGAACTTTTTTGATAGAAACTTTAATAGCAGAAAGAATTATCATAAAGTAAAATAAATAAGTAATTAAAAACAAAATAAAATAAAATAAATAAGTATTTTGTTGTAAGTAGAAACAAAACAAAATAAATACAGCAAAAAAGAAAACAAAAAAACTAAATACATCAAAAAGAATTTTCATAAAGAACTAATGGCACTAATAGAAAGTTTATATTTTTTCTAAAACTAATGGCACTAACAGACAGTTTATAATTTTGCTGACCTAAAAGCAAAAAGAATTAAAAAATAAAGCAAAAAACAAAAGAAAATAAATAATGCAAAAAACAGAACCAAAAAACTGAATTTTTTTTTTAAAAACTGTCACCTATTGGGCCACCACGGCCTGAATACGACTAGAAACCCAACCTGGGCCAGGATTCAGGCCCGCAGAAGGCCCAATAGGCCCACAGACAGCACAGTGTGACATTAGGCTCGTAAGCCTGCATTTGAGAGGAGCTCGAGAGGGCAGCCGCAGTGGGGCTTATAAACCACTCCGAGCCCCTCTCAACTAGCGAGGTGGGACTAAACTTTTGGCCGCGGGCAGCGCAAGGCCTTTGGTCCCGGTTTGTGGCACCAACCGGGACCAATGCCCCCCCTTTAGTCCCGGTTGGTGCCACCAACCGGGACTAAAGGCCGCCGCTTCCCGCCCTTTGGGCTGCTGAAAAGGGACCTTTGGTCCCGGTTGGTGCCACCAACCGGGACTAAAGGGTGGCATTCGTACCGGTTTGTGCGTTGAACCGGGACCAAAGGCTTTGCTATATAAGCCAGCACTTAGGAAATTTTCAGATTTCCATCGCCAGTTGCCCCCGACGCCACCAGGCTGCCCGTGCTCGCCGTCGCTGCCCGCTCCTAGTCGCCGTCGCCCCGTGCCCTTGCCTCGACGGATCGCC